>NW_021940208.1:20356797-20956663 GCF_001715985.3 Manacus vitellinus | reverse complement strand
TCTGAAAACTTCTCTTACACTGAGGCAAATTGTGGGGACTTGGAAATTGGATTTTTGGGAGCTTTCAAACCTCGACAGAAGTTCTTAATTGTTTTTGATTCAGTGCAAATTGTTTTAATAGCTTTTCAATATAATCTTCAACTCTCCTTTATCCTGCAAGACCAAGCAGATCAATATTATTACATCTAGAAATAGTGTCAAGGTTCTCTAATTATTCATGACAAAAAATGTTACCATTTTTTCTCCAGAAAGATTTCAATTTACTGAATGTTGTACTTATTAACCTTAACTCTTCTTTGTCAACCCAATTGGCTTAGAAATCTGCTTTTATGAAAGAAATCTGGCAAGATATTACTTATCCTTATAAAATAAATGAAAGTAATAAAGCAAATATTTTAAAATTATTTTGAAAAGATAAATTAACTACTTATGCAATAAACCTGTTTCTTCAAATCCTGAGATTTGACATCAGACTAAAACTCTGTGTTCTACACCTCATGAGTGTCTAAGTTTGATTTGGCTCCCTGCCAAGTCCCCAAGACCCAGCACAAAAACCTCCAGCAAAGAGCAAAAGAGAAAAAAACTATGAAAAGATCCAGACTAGCCAAACTATATTAAAATATATGTATTTACGTATATTACAGTTATATACAGTTGAAACACTGTATACAATCCCAAAAGATAAAGGGAAAGGGAAGGGGAAAAAAAGGACCAAAAAAACCCAAAACCAAAACAGCTATACACAATCAGAAAAAAACCCTCAGGATCTAGCAAACTAAAGAATTAGCAAAGAATATCTTACTACTTTCCTTGGGATAGCACAATTACCCAAATGCACCACCACACTACCAGACTCCAAGACCGGCTGCGGGAATGTGCTGTCTCCAAATCTCGCTGGAAGGGAAGAGAGAAGAAGAGGCTTCTCTCCCCGTCTATTTGTATGTTGGATTATGTAAAGGAATAGGATAGAATACTTCCTTCCTTCCTTCCTTCCTGACAACCAGGAAGGAAGGCCTAAACTCAAAATCATTACAATGAGTCAAATTATTTTTTGTTATTTTAAGAAGGCATCATTTCTTTTACTACACAG
The DNA here is from genome assembly GCF_001715985.3 of Manacus vitellinus. Taxonomy (NCBI): domain Eukaryota; kingdom Metazoa; phylum Chordata; class Aves; order Passeriformes; family Pipridae; genus Manacus; species Manacus vitellinus. The sequence continues at coordinate 20,955,573 of NW_021940208.1, read as the reverse complement.
GTCATTTTAATACTGATAGAAGATGAGCACACCTTTTGTATCTGGATAAATTCCATCTGTCTACCTTCCTTTTTTTCTTACTCTTCTTTCTGGTGCACACTAGCTTTAGATGGTCAAGGAGAGCAGTAGCTCCATTTCTACAGTGACGCTATCTACCTTTACTCTTACTTTGGAAAGATGAAGAGGGACGTATTTATTTCAAATTGGTTTAAAAATATTTTCAGTAGTGTTTTAAAAAGCCAATTTTAAAAGGCATTGGGTTTGAAGATCATGATGATTAGCTATTTCTACAATATGATTAGGTAGACCCATACTCCGACAAAGACTATATTTACAGACAAATTTTTGAACCATAAATCTATTATATATGCAGTAATGGAGGAACCAAATTCTACATCATTCACATCTGATAATGATGAACTGCTAGATAAGGACCAGGTTTACTCCTTTTTTCTGTATTAAGACAAAAGAATAATTAACTTTTTACACAGATTTCACCTACAAAATGTAGGCATCTGCAATATATATATCTGGAAAGAAGGTAGTACCTTAAGTTCTCTGTACAGTCAATAGAGATAAAAATACCTCTTTATCACACAGTTCTTTGTGATTAGACAAATAATGAGAAGTTCTTGAGAACTAGAGAAGTTCTTGTTGCTGTCTATTGACTATAAATATAGCTTAGCATTACTAGCTCAGCTGTAGGCATCTGTATTAAAAATATCTACATCACATCAGATGAATCCCACCTTTTTTGTCTCTGGGAGGTAGTTAATAAGGTGGCTTAATTTGGTTTCCTCTACTTTCCTTTAAGTTTCCTATAATGTGATTGTGGCATCTTCTCCTGTGAGGATAATATGACACTAACTCTGTTTGTGTAATAGAAATAAATTTGTTTTTTCATGCCCAGAATGAGGGGACTTACTCTAGTATCACTACATTTTACAGCAAGGAATCTAAAATATTGTGCTTTTTATTCTGGATGTCTCTTTTACTCCATTAGTTTTAAATTTAAAAATTCACTATGTAGCAGAAGGAAGAATATGTTAGGTTTTACTTTAATTTTGAAAAAAATTGCAACAAGAATAGGAGAAATGAGATGCCAGTTTTATTGACAGAAGAGACTGGTGTCTAGCAGACTAAAACTGAATTATGAAGGCAACTTCTTTCATTATTTCTTGGGTTAAAATAAGTATAGACAACTCTGTCATACTTATGAAAAACAGTCAAATTTTCTAGAGTTTATAGAAAACTAAAATTAATATGTTTTAAAGGACTGATGTCTGGCTCAATCAAAACAACTATACTGAGTACACTTCTGCTAATATGACATGCATATCAATTTAAAAAAATAGGCAACATTCCCTAAAGTTAAATCCAAAGGTTTGAAGAGTATGTTGACCCTTAAAAAAGTTTTAAACTGATAAAATATTTAAATAATGGAGCTTTTTAGAGGAGAATGTAATTACTAAAATTTTAAGATAAATAGCAGGGCTAGTTATTTTTCATTTATAGTTTCTGTAACTTTAAAACATTACCCATCTTTATTCATTCAGAATGTTAGAGGACTTGATGCAATGCTTCTGTTGACATATATTATATGGGAAATTATAAACCACAATATCTTTCCTTAAAGTTTCTCTACGTTTCAAATTAGGTTTTAAAAACAAAGAAACAATTTCTGGAGCTAACATTATTTTGAAGCTTGATTTCTACTATAAATGTTAGTGTGAATATTTAGGAAATCTGCACTGAAAACTTTTCTGATGAGTTAGATGGGTTTTTATTTTACAGTAAATACAGTTTTGATGTTTAAGCTCTCTGTGTTGGTGAATTAACTACAAAATAATTTATTGATATTACATCTTTATAGCAAAAATAATTAAGAAGAATGTGGAGGGATTTATGGTATGAAACTGTTTACTAGATGTAAACCTTTCTGGCAAAAAAAAATTAATTTGTAGTACTGTAACTAAACTTCATTTATGTTATAATTTTCCAAGTACCAGAAAATTATATCTACTGCTAGAGGCTTGTTGAGCACAAAATGCTGACACTTATTCTTTTTTGTTAATATCTGTGCTCATCAGGTCTGCTGTATTTTGGTGACTAAAGTGTCAATGAATATACATAATCCAGCATATATAAAGAGGTGTGCTTGGCCATGAATATTTATAAATATAGTTAATGTGTAATCATAACTACATATTTAAATATTCAATCATACAGGATAAATTTTGAGCTGTTCAGTATACCAAGTATCAATATACAGATACTTACAAACACACACACTGAAAAAATTATAGCAAGAACCCTATGAATTTCATGGAAATGAATTGTGTTTTTCTAATATAGTGTTACATTTTGTGGTTTTATATGTATTTTTAATTTTGAACCAACTATTCAATAAAATTGCTTCATACAACTGTTATATTAATATAATTTATTGTAGAATTTTTTCATGTGAAAGAGAATATAATAATTAAGTGTACTCCGTAAAGAGTATTTACATCTCCACAAAAAGCAACTGCATGGTCAAAACCTGCCGTAAATAGTCAAAGATTCTAGACACATCCTGAGTTAATATTCTGCATCTGGTCCAAGTTTCTTCAATTCTATTTAAATAAATTACATGGGTCTGCATATATAGATGAATAAGTATGTATACCCATGTATATAAGTATGTATAATCACAAAACATACAGTCCCTGGAGCTCCTCCAAAGTTCCAGGTTTTGAAGGTTGCTTTGTCTGTCATGGTATCTTCTTGTAGAGGCCTGGGGTGCAATGTTCTTAAACAGAAAGAAGGCCTACCTTGAGGGAAGTCTAAACGAGCTATAGGAACTTAGAAAGTTAGATATGAAATGGAGTAATAGGGTTAGGTAAGTGTACAAAGCACTGTGCTAAAGGGTGACCTAACTACAGCTACTTCTAAAATCTACAAAAAGCTAAAAATCAAAAAAAATCCATAGGTGTCAATATGAAAGAATGCATATTAATATGCACACATATAACCTCAGCAAAAGTTATGTGCAGGGATTAAAATGGCACTGAAAAAAGCTGAAATACTAGATCTACAAAAACCTTAATGTCAGGCATACAAAGGTGCTGCTGAGGCTATTTTCTGAAACAGCATTTACAAAAGTGAGCTGAGAGGAAGTAGCTAGCACCTAACCATGTGTCCACAACAGCCATCTTGTACCTGCCCTTTTTTCCTCAACTCGCCTTCTGCAATTAGCCAGGATGGAGTCAGAATACTGTTTGAACTGATCTTGTGCACAGGCTAGTAGAGATGCTCTCTTGTATTGGATAAGTAACCAACAACCTTTGAAATGCTGAGATGTGAATAGTAACATGAAGTTAGCATTCTTCCCTAGAAGCTATTTGAAACAGTTTAGAATGAAAACTGAAAAAGGCTACAGGAAGATTTAGGAGAATTAAATACTAATCTGATTTCCTTGTACTACCCTTAAACTTCCCTTGTCAAAAGTGTAATAAAAAAAAAAAAGAAAAAAGGGTCAGTCTTAATAAGTGTTGAAACAAAACTTTTCTATTTTAGTACTCAGCTCACAGTCAAATCTGCTCAGCTTTCTCTAACTGCTGCCACTTTGTGTGAACTTTCAGAAGAGGTTACTAGAGACTCCAGTAATGGGATTTCCTTCTTTTGACTTAACCACAGCATAAACTATGATACCAGTAAAGGGAATATTAGTGAACTATCCCAGAGGATGTTATATGAGTGTTGTAAGCAGCTTGGAATTGCAAGAGGCTCTCATTGATTCAGTCTTGACAGTTTATGAGTGTACTAAAGCTATTGCCTTGGAGACGGTCACTGTGTTTCACTCTGAAGTTTGCACAGACCCCAGGCTGAGCTTGAGAGATCAAGACAAGTCCTCTGAGTTGGAGATTTCATACCTGGATCTTCAGTCACAAGAATAATGCCATATTTTAGGCTATTTAGATACAGTGCTTTACCATAGGACCACAGACATGAGTGCACCGATGCAACTCCTCTTGAAGATGAGTCAGCAAGCAAACTGATCAAGAACTACAGTTAAACACAATATCCCTCTTTATTTAACGGCATATAAACATACAGGTATGTAGATAGGTTTAACAATCTCTACATTCATGTCTTTTGCACTACTCCAGAGCATGACACTCTCAGGGAAATGGCTGGTGGTTGTGGTAGACTCCCTCAGCCTTCCTGTTGAAACAAACTTCTGTTTTCTTCCTTTAGGTCTCAGTTCTTTCTGTACGAGTCTCTGAGGTTTGTACATCATCTTGCTGCATTCCTTGACATCCAAGCTTTTTTATTTACATTTGGTTTGTGGCTTTTTTCATTCTCAGACCTCATTCCAAGCAAGAATCTTCATGCTTCAGTCATGCAATTGTCCAAAGATATTTCTACTTGAATTTCATTAATTGATACAGTCTATATGGGATATGAGAGGCTGCAGACAGGTTATGGTGCGTTCAACAGCCTCACAGAAGCGCTTCTACAATACAGTAATTTTATGACAGAATCAGCCAGCATATTGATTCAAAAGATTCTTCAAGATGTCATTGAGACGTCCTCCAACTAAGACCTTAGTCCAACTGTTTGCCTTGACAAAACTAAAAAATATCAGTGGCAGAAAGCTGATGAAGATCTTTAATATGCAATACAAAGTTAAGCAATTCATTTTTAGAAACTGATAATAATTTTCAATGGAATACAGCTCCCAAATTAAATATTTTTTCCACAAGAAGAGTTGCTTAATAGGAATGATACTGCACATGAATACAGAAACATTGGAGAGGAGATTTCTTTTGAGTGGTTTATTCTTTTATAGAATGAATACACAGGGGAGAAGCATGTAGCAAAGCAGAATGCCCTATTAATTGGTGGAGGGAAGATATTCTATGCTCTGACTACATGACAAACTATAATGTATGTCTAGGAATTAAAAGGAAGAAAAAAATAAGCAAGCAATGCCCTTTCCCCAAACCCTAGATACCTGAAATAATCTCAGATATTCAACAGAAAATATAAGCCCTGAGTAGAATATAACAGCAAGTGCTCACATCCTCTTTTGTCACAGAAGGGTGCCAGAAAAAAGTACCATTCACAATCTTACTTCCAGTCCCCAGACAGTTTATAAAAGTTTGAGGCATCAAAACACTTACATTCCTTAAGAACTCAATCTGTTCTGCATGTCTGTTGTAATTTTATGTCAGAGAATTATAGGATATACATACAGTGAATTCTTGGGCGGAAAGTCTTTCGATAAGAGAAATTGGAAAGGACTGTCTCTGGCATAGTGCCAGTCAAACATTTTGTTCCTTTACAGGATTGCCTCTATTTTTCTAAACCTGACTGTGCTTTATAATAAACAATCACAAACAGAAAGCAAAATCTCTCTTTTGTTTTCAGTAGTACAAAAGTTAAAATATTAATCCAGGGTGTGTGTTTTATCACTTTCCTTTGCTAATGTAAAGTTTTCATTCTTGAATGAATTCTTCACCAGACATTAGGCTTTCCTGTAGATCTTTTATGCCCCTGAAACAAGCAAAATTCAGTCACCGCAGCAGCAGCAGACGGTTCCCACTGGATGCTGTGAAAAGTTTAACAATAACTATGCAACTGACATGGCTCTAGGACTCCAGACAACAGTCTTCCTCCAATTTTCTTCTCAGTATGGAAGTGATGTCTGATCTTGCAGGGATGGAGGTGGAAAAGCCAAGGACAACCTAGAAAAACAAGATGAACAAGAGTAGTCTGAGATGGTTTATGAAGGGAAATTCATGCTTTACAACCTGATGGGTTTCTACAATGAGATGTTTAGTTGGTGGATGAAGGGAAAGTAAAGCCTTTGACACCGTCTCCCATGACATCCTCATAAACAATCTGAAAACAGTTCCATGTTAGATAAACTGGACAGTAAGATGGATTGAAAATTGATTTAAGGGCCACTTCCAGAGGATTGAGATCGGTGGCACGCCATCTAGTTGGAGATGAGGCACTAGTGTTGCATGCCTGGGTTTATTCCTTGGTCCAATAGTGTTCAACGTCTTCATTAATGACCTTGATAATGGAAATGCATGCACCCTTAGTAAGTTTTCTGCTAATATCAAGCCAGGAGGAATGGCTGATTCATCAGATAATTGTGGTACCTGTGGTTCAGAGGGATCTTGAAAGGCTGGAGAATTTATATGACAGGAACCTTATGCAACTAAACAAGAGAACACTCAAAATCCTGTACCAGTACACACTGGAGGCCAAGTAGCTGGAAAGCATCTCTGCAGAGAAGGACTGGGAAGTTCTGGTGTACTAGAAACTGACTTTGCATTTCTCAGGCAAAGAAGGAGGGGGTTTGGACCAGATGGTTTCAAGAACTCCCTTCCAATCTAAACAATTCTTTGTTTTTTCAGTTTCAGATGCAGTTTCTCCCTCTATGATTAGGTTATTAAGCAAACAGAATGGAAGTGTCCCTAAAACTCAAGTAGGACAATAGATGATTCAGCAAAAGATAAAAAACTCCCCTCTTCCCTAGGTGAAAGTAAAGTAAAAATATGTTCAAAAATAATAATGAAAAATACAGTTCCCATAACCTCTTGACTGAAAAATTTTCAGTACAGATAAGGAACTATTACTGTATAAAATGGTGCCTTGTCCTGATGTGGATTACTGTACAGAATTCTGGTCACCAATGCTCAAATAAAATGAAAACAACCAGAATGTGTGAAGAAAGTTTAGGGTGATCAGAGGAATGGATCGCTGTTGTTCAGCAATACACTAGTGGTGTTTGTCTTAATTTGGAAAAATGAAAGTTAAAGCAAGATAATAAACACCAGTAGAAATGAATGGTCAAAACTGCAAAAGATATAAACACAAATCAGTATTAAACTGTTTAGAGAAAATAACAACAACAGTGAAACAAAAAAAAACAAACAAAAGTTTAGGATAATATACCTAGCAGATATGTTTTTGGAAGAATCAATTATATTGATGGATAGACAAATGTTGCAACATTCATGGAAGGAATTATGGGCCTTCTGTTTCCCTTCCATTTCTCATTTGAGGCCAACATTTTAGTACTTTCTAAATTTAGAGCTCCATTCACATACATCTTCAACTATTAATAATTAGAAGAATCTGTATGGAAAACTTAGACGTAATATTTAAGTGGACTATGGCGTACACTACATAAGGAACTACTTTTTTGAGTGACTCCAGAGGAGAACCATGATGATGATCAAGAGGCTGGAGCATTTCCCCTATGAGGACAAGCTAAGAGAGTTAGGGTTGTTCAGCTTGGAGAAGAGTAGGCTCTGGGGAGACCTTATTGTGGCCTTTCATTATATAAAACAGGCCTACAGGAAAGATGAGGAGGGACCCTTTATCAGGCAGTGCAGTGGTAGGACAAGAGTAAGAGTTTTAAAATAAAAGAGAGTAAGACAGAAATACATTCTTCACTATGACAGTGGTGAAACACTGGAACTGGTTTCCCACAGAAATTGTGCATGCCTGGAAGCATTCAAGGCCAGGATGGATGTGGCTTTGAGCAACCTGGTCTACTAGAAGGTGTCCCTCCCCACAGCAGGGGAGTTGGAACTAGATGATCTTTATGGTCCCTTCCAACCCAAACCATTCTACGATTCTATGATTCTATGAAAGAAAACTTTGAGAAGTGATATTGTATTTTCTCTCAAATATGCTGGATGGTTCTAAAAAGTCAAGGCGAATGTGGATAATTTTCAAATTCCTACTAGGATCTAATAATGTTTAATTTCTCATTGAGGCAGAGGTATTTTAAAAAGGAAATAAGAACAAATCAGTGGAAATAAACCTCAAATATAGCCTGCATGGGTCAGAGGTGGGTTTCCCAATATCAAATCATAAGTGTTCTTTCTTAAGTGTATATTAAGTTTTGAGGAGAACCATAATCATAATTACATGTAGCAGAAGATTTCACACATGTCGTTTAGCTTGAAATGAAAACAATAATTATAGTATATTAGGCTATCTGAGACTTCTGTTTTAAGTGACAAAATGAAAAAAAACCCACAACATATATGCCTTAGAACTTTCACTTCTGGTTTTCATCATCTAAAGGAGCTAAACTCTTCAGCTCTCTTTTTTCATTGTTAAATACTACCATTCTTATAATGTATTATTTTATTCTATATATATTTTAGATTTTTTATTTTGGTATGGTTTGGGGTTTTTGCATTATTAGATGTCATGTTTCCCCTATGTTTTTTGGGTACAATTTCTAAAGCTTTCTTTTTTTCTTTTAAACTTTAATCCCGGGATAATTACCATATCAATTGAACTTGCTAATATAATTAACAGAACACAAAGGCATAAAGGAATAAAATAGTACTAGTAAAATTGTGTATAACATAAGGTCTCAGGCAAAGCTCCACAACTGCATTTCACGTATCTGTCCCATAAAATTCACTTACCTCCTGAACGTGAAACAATCTCTAAAGCTCCTTGAAAGTGGAAGTTGGGAATTTTCAGTAGTATTGGATTTGATTAAAGGGAATGGTAGTCTTCCAGTTATGCATGCCAGCTCTGAAAGGACAGATATTTTTTTTTAGGTTATGTTACAGAAAGCGTCAGCTTTCTACTACCCAAGCCAAAGGCTGTCCCCGTCCCTGAATGCAGTTTGTCTCTGTCATTTTTATACTTAATGTATATGTGTTAAGAATCAGCCCTAGCTGAGCTCAGTGAGTGGTGGGGGAGAAGGGTTTTGGGTGTGTAATGGCAAAATCTCTCCACACCAAACAGAAGGAATGAACCTCTCTCTGGGAAGACCACATGCACATGGAATATTCACATGAGAGGCAGCTGAGAATGGGTCATAAATTATCAAAGACCTCCAAAGCACCCCCCAATTCATTCCTGAAGCCTCACACCATCAGAGGACTGCACATGATCCAAGTGAGTAAACAAATCCGGAGCCTGTTGCAAGAGCCTGCAAAGCTATCCCCTCACCCCCCACAGGAGATGCCTGGGCATCTCCTGAACGTACATTAATCACTGGACTCTATATTTTGTGGGAACAGGACCCACGGGACATTGCGGGTGGTGATACATTTTCTATTTTAATCTTGCTCTGTCACTTGCTTTCTTCTCCTCTTTCTTTTTCCTATTTTTTTTCTATCTCTCTTTCTCTGCCTCACATTTACTGTTAAATAAAATCCATACTACTGACTTTGGCCTCTGGTCTCGTTTGCACCTGTATTCAGGCAGAGGCATTCCTAATAATTTTAATAACTGGATCATAAGACTTTGAACAATTAAAATCAGGGAAAATAATCTGGGTGGAGTGACAATGTTCACACTGCTATTCAAGAACCATACAGAGCCAGGATAAGCTATCAGTGCCACCAGAAAAGGCAATCTATTGAATCCTCAATGAGAATGGATATATGCAGCACCAGAAGATAAGGCTCTGGGATGGAAATCTGTGGCATAAGGACCCATGGTTTGAAGGAAAAAAATCTGTGGAGTTCCATATGACTGAACAAAGACAGTCAGAGAAAGGCAGATGAAGATGTCAGTGCCTTGCAGAATGGCTTCAGAAACCAAAGCCTTGTGCAACATCGTGCAGTGAGCAGAGAGAAATGCCAGAAGATAGACTGAGAGAGATTCTTAAATAAAACCTTCAGACAATGTTTAATTTCTAATAAACTGCTTTGAAAGGCACTTTTTTGGTAAAGTTTTACAAAATTCCCTCCTCTTCTAATTAGTTAATTCTGAAAAAAACCCACCCAGTATAGAACTGAGTAAAATTTCCGTCAGAAATTTCTCTTCCTTTGTGATATTGAGTACACTGAAGTGTATAATGTTAGAGCAATATGTTTACTTCTTCCAAATGTAAAATGATATTTGAAAAAAATTTTAAAAAGTGGGTTTGTGTTTATACATACATACATATACATATACAGGCACAGGAAGGGGAGGGAGGAAATCACCTTGGAAACAAAATATCCTTCAAAACAAAATTCTTTATGAGGACATAAGGACAGAGTTGTTTTTGAATGATAACGAGAGCTCAGAAGCTTAACCTGCATATATCTAGTGAAAAAATCAATCTGTCTTATTATATTATCTGTGCTAATTTTCTCCTGCTAGGAATTATTCTTGTCTTCATTTGATCAAGTTTACTTAGTGAGGTCACAGCAGCAAATAATTTATTTTAATTGATAAAAGAATTCTATCTGACAATTGGTTTTCTCTTCTCTTGCCAGTTGAACTGTCTCCTCGACAGGCAAGCCATACTTTCTTTTGTGTGTGTGTGTGCTTACAAAAAGAACCTCCTATCAACTAGTATCAGAACTATAACTTCCTCTCCAAAAGTTCTTTTTTTTATTCCCTTCCAAATTTTCATTGCAGTCCTATAAACAAAACAAAGGCTGTTTGATAAATGGGAATTGTCATCATAAACACTTGAGTATTGTCTTAATGGAAGATACAGGTGAACATAATATGCAATTTTATTTTTGATAAGTACAGTAAGGCAAACATCATTGCTCAGTGTAAACAGTTTTCATTTACATATTTTAAACATCCCATCATTCAGAAAGGAGTCTTTATGCTCAGGTGTTATGGGTTATTGAGCTCAAGGAATATAATCTATGTATCCTGGAAAACTAGCCCCAATCATACTGTTTAGTTGCAAAACCATGTTAAAGACAAAGTGCAGTCAGATTTTTAAGGATCATCAGAAAACTTTGGAAATTTTTTTTCTCCACAAGTTTGTAAAGACTCTGTCCATAGTTTCCTTAGCAGACAGAAAAACAGAGCGCAGACCTCAGGACTAAGAAGAGGTGGAAAAGGCTGTAACTAACAAGGTCCTTTAACAAGCCTTTAAACCATGTGCTGCAGAATGTTAAGTCTTTATCCAACGGAGAAATGCAGAACTGCTGAGGAAGAAATTCTGCACAGACTTTCAGGTGATGAATTGGAGAATTCTTTCCCCTCCAACTTCACAACACTGGTTCATTATCAAAGGAAGGAAAAATTTTATTTGTTTCCATATTTGCTCTTCTGTATCGTGCTTTATCTGCATCTGAAAGTCTGAACAGACTTACAAACAGACTTTGATAACAAAACACAAGGCATTTGTCTGAAAGTATAACAGCTCATTATCTGTCCCTTCATGAGGTATCTTGCTGCTGGCCCAGATGGAGCTGGTGAAATATAAACAACCTGAGAGTATTAATTAATAAAGTACAAAACATGTCTTTTAAAAGGGCACATCGCGTACATCAGATCCAGCTTTCTCTATAATTTAAAATGTTTTCTGGTTGAGTATATGTAATGCAATGCAATGTCATCTGACATAGATCTGACCACAACTTCTTAAGATTCAGTTAATTACGTATACAATGTCGATTTTTTAAATAACAATTAAAAAGAGAAACAGATAGTGCTCAATAACAGAAAAGGTTTAATTTGACCTTTCTCCCCTCCATCAGGGAAAATTACCTTTTCTCCAGTTTCATCAAGAGAGATTATTTGCTTCCCAGTAATTTCTGCCTCTGGGTCTGGCCAGTCCCACTCTGACTGACACAAGTAGTGAGATAGGCAGAACAAGACCTTACAGAGAAGGGGCTCATAATTATCTCTCATGCAGATTCTCAGGCAAAATTACTGAGTAGGCTCAACTGATTAAGACACAGCATCTTGTGCTGTAATTCTTAACTATGACCATGACAATTTGCAACAGAAAAAACAATCTCTTTAACTTTTGGAAAGGCCACTTGAGTATAACTTGAATATTTAGAGTTGTTTGATCATATTCTAGGACAAGAACTGCAACAAAAAGTAGCAGAACTCACCTGCACTATTTTTTTGTACAGGGAGGAATACTCACCTTCCACATAAAATTATATTTATAGTTTAAAAAAAAAATTTGCTATCTTTCTTCTTCACTTATTTACAAACTGTCATAGACTTATGAAGTAAAATTCTGTATTCTCTGTAGCATAAGATTTTGTAAGCTTATGAAGGTCTTCCCCAACATGACTTTGGCACAGATGTTATTTTACATGCAAAATGCCTAGAACAACTTTACCATCTTGACCAAATCAGAACCTTGGATAATTTTGATAAGACTGTTTTGATTTTTTTGACATGCACAGATCTCCACTACATATATAGGTAGAGAGAGATTTTCAGAACAAAATCTGAAATACTATTAAGACTTTTCAATAAATGTATTTTTAGTGCAGTGTCAGAACAAAATCAATGTACTTTAAGAATATCCTACTGCTCTCTGAGAGCAAGTAATCCAGCAGTGAAAATGTTTTGAAATGCACATCTGACAAAAATAAGAATGCATTCCTATTTTTCTATATATAGCAATTATGATCTTTTACAAAAACAAGTGCTAGATTCTTGATTTTTAATACAATCAGATTTTTGTGTTACCTAATATAGCTTAGTACATGTATATGACTTAGACAAGTAAAAAGGATAAATCTTTATATTTATATAGACTCATTATATTTGCTGTGATCAGCACACCATTTTAACCACACGCAAAAGAAAATATGTACTTCAATCCTATTTGTATCTTATATCCGTGAACACATTAGAGACATAGTCAGAGTAACAGCTGAGGGGCTCCTAATAGGGGTTCTTGTATCTTTCTGACATCAGAAGGGCATATCAGTGTTGATCCCAGACAGGTGAATTTCATTTGCTGATAGGGTCAGAGATCAATCTCTATCTAAAATGTATTAAAAAAAAATCTATTCTTTAATCTGATATACATAGCAAATTACAGATATATTGGAAATTTCATCCTGCTTCATGAATTCATCCTGCTGAAATAATAACTCTATTGCAAATATTGACATAGCCAGGGCTGCATGCCCAGCTTTGAAAAAGCCGGGTGTCCATTCCTGGCTATCTTTAATACGGTCAAATGTCAGAGGCAAACACTGATATACTCAGAGTGCCATCCTCGTTTCTGACACAACCAGAGCTCTTGACTCTTCTCTGATAGAGTCAGTGTCATGGCTTACATGGCAATGTTTGTAACAGACAAAGCTCTGGCCTCTTCTCCAATGCTAGGTCCCGTTGTCCTTAATAAAAAGGCTCTGTGCATATCAGTGATAAAGCCAGGATTTATTATATTTCTTTGAAACTGCCAATGTTCTGCCTATATAAATGACATGGTCAAAGTTTTATTCTCGACCTTAGTATCATCAGGGTTATATAGCAACAGATGATATAAACAGATGAATGTGCAGGAACACATCCTCAGTCCAGAAACATCTACAGTCTGTCTTCATAGTCTGGCTCTCTAATGGTGAATGCAGATATAACCAGAGAGCTGTCCACTCCAGTGTCATATTTGCAATGCCAATTCCATCCATGAAGAGCAAGGCTTCATGGCAGAATCTCTTACCTATTGAGGGGTCCATTGTATGCACCAGATCCAGTTAATCAGCCACGTGAAGTTCCATGATAATGTGGACTGAGCAGCTGAGTTGCTGAAAACAGGGAAAGCGTGTACCCAGCATGGTAAAGCAGGTCTCTCATTACATCACTTACCTTTCTTCACAGTCAGTGAGAGTTAACCGGTTTTATTAGTATGAAGACCAATTATATGAATTCCTTACCTATCTGGGCAATTGCTTAGCATGAATATATGATCAGCAGATCCTTTAATGCTTTTTCTGAAATTTTCTGAAGATTCTGTTGGAAAGTGACTCTAGAGCCTTATAATTTGCAGTGGCTGGAAACTGAACACTGAAAAATCAAAATGGGAATTCCAAACACCTCTTTTGAGCTCTTAATTCTTCATTGCTAATATGCAATGTGTCGTGTGTGTGAGAATAATGAGTGACAGCCAGGTTAGTGCATCATTAGTGCTTCTTTCTTTCATCCTGTATACTTTCCTTTCTGCAAACTATGTCCTGATAGAAAAATATATGTTACTAAATATTTAACCAAGGAGTCCTTTTTTACTGCATCAATATAGTGGATAAACAGTAAGATTAATTACTTGACCAGAAAAAATTCAAAATTAAAGAAAGTGGACAAAAAACATGTTCAAGAAAAGAGCCGAGTTCCATAAATGAGCAGAATACAGGAGAGATGATGCAACAGTAGGACCAAAATAGAAAGGAAGAAGGGAAGGGTAAGAGCAGAACTGGAAAAATTACAAATGATTGGGTGCCTAGATAAGGTAACAGAGACATTAAAGGTAAAAAGAACAGGACAGGCTGATGAGAAAAAAGTCCTACCAGTTCTGTACCAAGAGTCCTAGCTTAATCTTAGATACTTAGCATTTATTTATAAAGCTTTCTTGCAGAACATTTTAGATAGCAGAATATATATTGAGACTCAGAAACTAACAAGTATTCCTAGGTTTAATTTATTCAGTCTAAATATATACAAAATGTTTTGTTCTTGTTCCAGGGGTCTTGTTCTGTGCCACAGCACTAGAGCTAACACTTTATTCCAGTGATCAGATTTCCAGCAGCAATTCAGTTCTACCTGGTTTCCCCACTGTAACAGATAACATACAAATGCCAAAAATTATGTTTTGCCATTGTTTCTGCCTGTCAAAAAACTTCCTACCAAAAATTCTGTGTCAGTTTTCCACCAGAAGTTCTCATCAGAATTTTCCCACTGGAGTTTTCCTGCCAAAGGATCCTGTTATTGTTCATGGTTATCATATCTCTTCAAACATCTGAATAGGGCTACGTGCCAAGAAACCACACACAACCTCCTTTGAACACTATAAAAGTTGAGGAGAAATTTGGGAAAAGTAGGGAAAGAGGAGTGGGAAAGAGAATTGGCTATAGCAGCTGAGAGTCTCTCCCCGGCCTCGCCCTCACCTTTTTTTTCTGCCACTGTAAGCTGCCCGCCCATCACCAGAGTCCGGACCTCTGCCGTCTTGAAGTGGACTGAGACCCGCCGTGCCACCTGCGTGAGTTCTCCACCCTGACCATATTTCTGAGGGCCGAGAGGTGCGGCTGGACTGAGACCTCCGCACGGCCTGGGACGCGGCCGGTGTGAGCAGTGAAGCTCACATCCTGACTGCATTCCAGAGAACTAAAGCTGTAAGAGACCCCCTGCAGCTAAAGAGATAACATCGAAAGTGGCAGAGACGGAAAAAAAAGGCAGAAAACTGCTTCTCTCTCTCTCTCCCCCCACCCCACAGACCAACTCCATGGAAAGGTAGTTTTTGGTGGTATCTTTTCTCTGCTTCTAAAAGTAACCTTAGCATTTTCCAACCTTTTCTTATTTTTTCCTCTTTCCCTTTGCATCTCTTAGCAATTAGTAAAAACAGTTTTGGTATCAACAGATAACTTGTATGAATTTTAATTTTGCTCAAGGGAATATTTGAATCTGAAAGTTCTTTCTGCAATATTTAAGCAGATTGTAACACCCACTGCTTAGCTCCTTGCATTCAAAATTACATGCCTAAAACTCATAACATGCTACGTTTTCAAGTCAAGAACAAAAAAGAATAGAGAATTACTAACAACCTTAATTTAGATGGCGTTCAGGTATCTCTAACTTCAAATGTTTTACAATGGAAATGTCTACATGTCAGCTAAATCTATAAGCACCTACTATGTCTACTGGAGGTCTAGTCAATACGGTTGATGAAGTCTAGCTATATAGAGTCTAGCCATCACATGGTGATGGCTACTTTAGGCTACACTGAACAGTTTTCCAGACTCCAGTGAATGTATTGACCAGTTCTCCAGTGATGAAAGTGGTTGCATTGGTGTCTAGGTCACACAGAGATACCTAAATATAGGCCAATGAAATCCCACACCACATAGTAGATTACATAGTGGTTTTGGTAGGATATCACAATATGTAGATCAATCCTAAGGGCATTTATAAGAGAAACATGCTGAAGAAGGTTTCTTAGGAGGGTAGAAACTATTTTAAAACTTGTAACAAAGAATTACTTTTCAACACTAGATATAGAGATAGTGAGGCAAAAAATTTTATCTGTGGTCCCTAGCTTCAATGCTTTAAGAATCTACTACAGTTGATTTAGTATGGTAGGCTAGTGTTTCACCTCCGACTTAAATCTACCACCCCTGTCATTCCAAGGCTTCCAAAAAACCAATACTATCCAAATTGATTGCTGAAATCTTAAGCTTAGAAAAATCCATGGCATTTATTATAAAGACTAAGACTAAGGCAAAGTTTCCATGACATCTCCGCTGGTTATTATCACAATTCTAAGTCCCGTTTCTTGAGTCTTTGCTCATGCAAATATTTGACCCTGAGAATATTTCCTCTTAGAATAACAATTTTGACATAAAAGATGAAAAAACACCTTTAATAAAAATAAAATCCTTGCTAATTAAAACCTATCTCAAGCTGATATTTTTTGAGCTTCTAAAATCTACTCTGTTCGTAAAAAAAAAAAAATTGACATAACACCAAATAATAGTTTTACACTTAAGTATTCCTAAGGCAGTGAACAATAATGCTAAAAATACTCGTGAGTAAAGTCTATTTTTTTATTTGTAAGACAACCAAAAGATCTTGAAATGTTTGCTGCTCAAATATATAAAATGATAAAACAAATGAAGGTTTGCATATTTTTGTTTTGGTTTGGTTTTTCTTTTACCAGCTCTGGTTTTTTTTCAGAAGTTCTTTTTGGTTTTTGGCATTTTTGGGGGGGTTGTGTTCCTTCTGGGTAATTTTTGTTCTTGCTGTTGTACAATTGTAACAACACCAATAAAATAATATTATGTGAAAAAGATGTCAAATTTCAACTTTTCACTTGATTATTTTCAAACAATTTGGTAATTATATATAAGGATTTTGCTACAGGGTCTACCAGGAATACCTTTGTTATCATGTGTTTAGGGTGGCGGTTAAATTCCAGAATATCTTATTTAATAATATATCTGAAATATTAAATATTTTTTTTTTCACTTAGAGTGAAAAGTTCTGAAGTTTGATTTGCATGGGACGCTGAATGCTCCACAATTCAATTTTTCCTTTTTCTCAGTCTGATTACGTTACTTACGATAGAAGTGAGGAGCATTGGGTTGTTACAACATCTGCTTACTCACTGTCTTTGAACTTTTGTGGTATAAGAGCAGAATTTATGTATTTGGTCTGCGTGGAATGGATTTACTTTTCTTTGTAGCAGTCTGTGTGTTTCTGTGCTTGTGGAAATAAATAAAAACATAGAGCACTCCCAAACTAATCTTTGGTGGTCAGCTTTTTTTTTTCTTTAAGATTACATATCTGCTATATTTCAGTGCTTTAAAGAAGAAAGTAAGCATTGCGGAGTTACATCAGGAAGAGGAGATGCTGTGAATTAAGTCTATCAGAGCTGTGTTCATATTCACATTTCTAAGTCAGTTAATAGATTCCCATGATATTTCTCCAGAACTTTTTGCTTGCCTATGGTTTTTTAAGCTGATGACCCAGCATTATATCCTGGATACCTCCAATGTCCTAAGCCATTGTTGACTTTTGGCTGCAAAACAACCCTCTCATATCTTGAAAAGGAAAAAGAAAAGAATATTTAACAAATATCTACATGTGGGGTGAGTATAAAGAACTACTTTTACTCTCTAGACTGAAATTTTCCACTAGCTGGCAAATGAGTAGAAACAGGGACAATCTCATGCATCTATCTTAAAATCATAGAATCATAGAATATCCTGAGTTGAAAGGGACACACAAGGATCATCAAAGTCCAATTCCTGGTCTTGCACAGGACAGCTCCAAGAATCACACCATGCACCTGAGATCATGCCCAAATGCTTCTTGAACTCTGTCAGCCTTGGTGCTTTGACCACTTCCCTGGAGAGTCTGTTTCAGTGCCCAGCCACCCTCTAGGTGAAAAACCTTTTCCCAGTTTACAACTTAAACCTCCCTTGACACAGTATCATGCCATTCCCTCGGGTCCTGTCACTGGTCACCACAAAAAGATCAGTGCCTGCACCACTGCTTCCCTTTGTGAGGAAGTTGTAGACTGAGGTCTCCCCTCAGTCTCCTCCTCTCCAGGTTGAACAGACCAAGTGACCTCAGACACTCCTCATATGACTTCCTCTCAAGGCCCTTCACCATCTTCCCTTGGACACTCTCCAAAAGCTTAATATCTTTCTTATATTGTGGCACCCAAAACTGCACACAATATTCAAGGAGAGGCTGCACCAGTGCACAGCAGAGCAGAATCCCCTCCCTTGACCAGCAGGGGATGCTTTGCCTGATGCCTCCCAGGACAGGGTTGGCCCTCCTGGCTGCCAGGGCACTACTGACTCGTATTCAACTTGCCATTGATCAGGACCCCCAGGTCCCTTTCTGTGGGGCTGCTCTCCAGCTTCTTGTTCTCCAGTCTGTATGTACATCCAGGATTGTCCTGCCTGTGGTACAGATCCTGGAACTTGTCTTTGCTAAACTTCATACAGTTAGTGACTACCCAGCCCTCTAATTTTTCAAGGTCTCTCTGCCTTTGAGTGAATCTACAGCTTCTCCCAGTTTAGTACCATTGGCAAACTTACTTGGTATACCTTCAAGTGCTGCATCCAAGTTATTTATGAAGATGTCAAGGAGCACGGGTCCTGAGATGGAGCCATGCAGAGCCCTGCTAGTGACCAGTCACCAGCTGATATAACCCCCATTCGTTAAAACCCTTTACATCCAAACCATGAGCTGGATGATGTGTTTATTCCAGCTGTATGATTTAAGATTTGTCCTGAAGGATACTGTGAGAGACAGTATCAAAAACCTCACCAAAATAAAAAAAAAATCCCTCAACTGGCTTCCTTTTGTCAGCTAGGTGGGTTACCTTTTTTAAGATTCTTTTTTGTTTTGTTGTTTTGGTTTGTTTTTGGTTTTGGTTTTATATTTTTTATATTTGGTTTTGTGAGTTTTTATGTACTTCAGAGTAGATGATTTATTTATATCAGGATATCACAGTTTTTGACTGAAATGTGTCAGATGCTTTTCTGGGATTATTCTATTCCTCCTTCTTTACTTCATAATTGTTTTTTTAAAATTTGAGTCATAATCCTACACAAAGTTTCCACTGACAATATTTTTTTAAAATAATATCATTATGTACATGTATGTACAAGTTTCTGTGATAAAACAGTGCAGCATTTTTAAAGGTTGGCATATAAAACTCCCCTTTAACCTATTTAGATTTAACTACTTTTTGTAGTAGCTCATGAAGTTGAAAATTAAATGAATATTTATGTATGTTCTTTTTTGCTCACGCTTCGGTGCACTCTTATTTCAATAATTTGTATCAGTTTCCATTGTTCTCAAGCAGTTTATGAATGTCAAAACTGGTCCCAAAGAGATTCTGCATAATCTCATGTAAACAGCTTTTAAGTCCTGGTAAAATTTATCATTTGTTTGTTCTTTTTAATTAAAAAAAAAAGTTAAAAGTTATTCAAAGCTTTCAATAGAAAATTTAAGGGCAAATGAGTAAAGGTGATTCTTTTCTGACATTTCCTTTTTTTTTTAAAACATGAAGTGTCTTGTTCTAAGATCAATTCAATTATTCATACTTTGGAGTTGTCTAGCACACCTGCTTATTGCTGTTTCCAAAGAAAGCTTTGCAATAAGCTTATTGCTTAATGCAAAGAAACATATCATTGACCTGTCCTTAACCCAGGTCTTCTTTCACTGACTCAGAAGACTTGAAGCTAGTTCCTTTCTTTACCAGGTGGGTACTAAGAAGACAAGGGTAGTGAAAGCATTTGGCACTGGTCTTGGCTGTTGGGTGATGTCATTCCCTTCTGTTGAAGATGTTGCAGTTCCATAACATATTGAACATTCGCTGAGGCAAGAAAGAAATGAATCCTGTTTGCTGAGCCTGGTGGTTAGGGTACTCACCCACATGCTTCGGTAAATACTTCAAATGTAAAACACCAAGAAGACTCAATGCAGAGGCGGTAAATACCAGGTTTACTAATTTATAGTTGAGTAGCTAAATCCTTTGGCTATCCAATCATGTTCCTAGTGGCTTAGTAAGAAGTTTATTATTCAATTCAACAAAAATTGAACAATTTCTGTAGAAAATTCTGTGTTTCTCTACCTTGCATTACTGAATAACCTATAGGTAGGACATATTTCCAAATACTAAAAAGTAGGGTGGCTTTATGATTCATTGACTATTTACACCCTAACTAGGAATTTCCTTTCTTAATGAGAAGAAAGTAGATCCTTCCAGCACAGAAAAAAAAAGAAAACTTGTGAGAAGGAAGAAAAAAGATGCTCCTTATTACACCCATTAACAACATTAGGTAGCATTTTATGCATATGATTAATAATTTTGCAGTTCAAAGGTTTAGATAATTTTCCTCAAGCAAATTCAGTATTTTCTTCCTATATCATGACTTCCAGTAGATAGGTAGACAATTAAAACCAGAATTTGTTTTTGTGTATCTAGTATTTTCTACATTTTCGGATACATATTTACCAGTCTAATTTTTATTTTTCTAAATAACTTTTGCTTCTCAGTTATCAAAAGTGAAAGCGATAGTCATAACCCAACACTGACATAACTGTAAAAATGCATTATTGACTGCGGAAAGAAATGGTTTCATATTTATGACATCGTGTATGACACATTTCTGCTCTTTGAAAAACAATAAGATTTATTAGATCATTTTCCTTTGCTGACAATGCTTTACATGTGTCTAAAATACGGATAATAAAAACTGTGCATATACATAGCAAAACCTGATAAATAAAACAAAAGCTCCACCAAGAGTATGATTGCAGCAGTATAAAAATTCAAAAGGGTATCATAACAACATCGCATTGATAAAAGTTCATTAACTCTTTGTCCTACTGTACTAAGTCATAGACCAACTGAAAAGCATATGCATAAAGAGAAGACAGCTATGAATTGAAACAAACTGTAGTTCAGTATGAAAGCACTTTTTGAAATAAATGAGGTAGCAAATAGTGTGTAGAATAATGAATATGAAACAGCAGTAAACAAAAATTCAGAACAAAACCACAACCATAGAATGGCCTGAAAAATTCCTATTATGTAGACCATATTTGTAAATCAAATACAGTCATAGAGCACCAAAATACCATAGATGGTAATTTACTTGAAGAATGAGAACCAGATATGGAATATGGTTTGTCACACTAGAAAAAATTATCTCTATGGTGAATTCAAAGGTAAACTCTAAGTATCATCTCATCTGAGTTTATCCCTGTGGTTAACACATGAAATGCAAAATATCTCCAAAAATGGCAGAAGAAGAAACGAAAAGGAAGGTGATCCTACGATTCTACTCCGCCCTAGTGAGGCCACATCTGGAATGCTGTGTCCAATTCTGGGCTCCTCAGTATGAGAGAGAGATGGAGCTCCTGGATCAGGTCCAGCAGAAGGCAATGATGATGACTGGTGGATGGGAGCATCTCTCTTATGATGAAAGGCTGTGAAAGCTGGGCCAGTTCAGCCTTCAGAAGAGACGACTAAAAGGGGACCTTGTCAATGTATGTAAGTGTCTGAAGGCAGGGTACCAAGAGGATGGACCCAGGCCCTTCACGGTGGTGCCAAGCAATAGGACGAGAGGCAATGGGCAGAAACCAAGGCACAGAAAGTTCCATCTGAATATAAGGAAGGATGTCTTTACTGTGTGGGTGACCACACACTGGAACAGATTTTCTAGAGAGATTGTGAAATTTTCCTCACTGGAGATATTCAAGAATTGTCTGGATTCAATCCTGTGCAATGTGCTTTAGGATGACTGCTTGAGCAGGGAGGTTGGACCAGATAACCACTATTGTCCATTCCAACCTTACCCGTTATGTGATTCTGGTGACGGAATTTGCAGTTGACTCTGAGATGACACACTAGCTGGAACAGGAATCAAGTTGTACATGGTGTTAAGAGGTGTCATGGGTTCACTTGTTCTAAAAAAAAAACAAATGGGAATTTTCTTTCCCCTGCTGTAATGTGGGAGAGGGATGTTGAGTGGGGAGGACAGCTTTTTTGCCTTGGGTGATTGATCTACACAAAAGAGCTGGCTGGCAGAACTACATTCCAGGCTGATAGCCCTCTCTAAGGCTGGAGTGTGTGTGTGCGGGGGTGGGGATGAGGAGTTTTTCTCCCCTCCTCTGTATGGAAAGGGGTACTTCTCTTTTTGCCTTAACAGAGGCAAGGGGGGTGTGTGTGTTGAAAAAGTTCTTAGGCCATTTTGCTGTCGACCTGGTCATCTGGCTGCTCTCTGGCCTCAGCTTGCCTATGCACTGCTCTGTCTCCAGCTCGAATCTGCTCAGATTTCATCGGAGAGTTTTGTGCTCATTGACGAAAGGGGGAGTCCTGGCCACAGCCAGCCACAGACAACATGAGTTTAGTGGGAAAGAAACCACCCTTCTTTCCCCTTTTCCCCTTCCCCTCTTCGGTGGGGGGGAAAATCTCCATTTTTTGGTTTCTCCTGTGATCTGGGGCCTCACGCGAAAACCACCGGACTCCGGTGCTCCACAGAGCATTGCAGGCTCGGCTCCTCCAGTGATCCAACAGCGCTCCTGCCAACCGGGATTAGAATCGCGCTAGAGGACAGAGAAGTATCAAACTGTTTCCTTTTTGAAGGGGACTTTTTGGGTACAGGATTATTGTTTGGTTGTTTTTGTGTTCTTTTGCTGTTTTTGCCAATACACATATATCCTTTCACAAAGGGTTGTTATTTTCTTTTTATTTTTTTTCCATACTTCCTCGATTGGAGTCTCTTAATTTTGGATTTCCAATTGCCGAGAGAGAGGAGTTTGGTCTGTCTCGTAACTCACCCTCCTTAGCAAAACACTTTCAATATCATTAAACTGAGACATTAGGTAGTACAGAGCAAAAGATAAGCTTGAGAGACTGAAACAGACTCTGAGGAGTTGTTAACATATCATGCAGACAGGTGTACTGGGAATCAACTAGATACAACCTTCCAAGGTACGTGGCAATTATACAAACCATGCATGTGATGCTATCATTGGAACCGATAAAATAATTAATCAATTGTCCTAGTTACAGGGGCCAGGACCAGTTTATCACTACGTGGGTATAACCAAAACTGTGTATTCTACACCCTCTATGTAATTTCTGATGGACTGTTAATAAATGGATCATTTGCAGCAGCTACCCAGGGCACACCTGACACCTCAGGTCACAAGCTGGGCAGGGGAGTGTTTCTTTGTCTTCACAGGAATGACTCAGTGGTGATAATGCCCTTCCAGGGAGGCATTAACACCTTCACACCCAGCCTGAGGGGTCATCTCTGCTAGTGAGCCACAATGGACTGGCATAATAGGCAGCTGCAAAGACCTAAACCGTGAAAGATTCCAAAAATATCCCATGATTCACAGAATTAAATCACTCATTGTGAAACTCCCTACCCTAGAGGAGCTACTGGGCATTCCCATCTGAACCTAAGCATATGTAATCTTGGGGTTTTGGGACTTCTGGTACCACTAGTTGGATTCAGAGGAGGATCAGAACTTCAACAGGACTGTGACTACCACTCTCAACAAGATTGTGATCATTACTTTGACAGAACTGCCACCATCAACCACACCAACAGGTTTTCCTTTTCCTTTTATTTTGCAGCCAAGGAGCCACAAGGTGCCCATTCTGTTCTTGTCCCAGGGTACTGGGTTATACATCTGGTTTTGGGGGTGGAAACCAGTTTCATTGCATTTATTGTAATGTTTTTTAGTAAATTGTAACTTTGACTTGTAGTCTCTCTTGAGCTGGGTTCACTTCTTCTGCCTGTTTACTTTTAAAGCAGCACGTCAATTAATAGAAGTCATAGATGTGTCAGGTAGAAAGGTAAAATCCTAAGAAATTGGCCAATTGTGGCATGTTTTCATTTTCACCTGGTCTCATCATTTTCCGTCATGAGAAAAAGATGTTTTGGCTTAGAGTGAGCAGCTATGTCTTGCAAATACCACTTGTCAAGAGACAGTATGAGAAAAAGAAGTCTTATCAGTATTTTCCCTTTATGTGAGGAGGAAAGAGGCATTTGTTCTTCCCTACTGTTTTATCAGGCATCTAGTAGGGAAGTTCTGTACCAGACAGTCTGTGTGGGATTTACTTCGAACCATCACTTGAACTCTTCACCTCAGGCCCTGTGAAAATAAAATAGCATTTGTAAAATAAATAAAATACAACAGATCTGTTTTAGCCAGCTACTTTTTGATGACATGAATTGTGTCCTAGAGCAGCCTATTTCTCTACAAAGAGATGAGACTAACTCAGATGTAGCCTTCTACAATTTAGATCTGTCATTAGCTAAATATAATTCAACTTTGAGATGTGCATTTCGAGGCACAATATTCACCGATTTTGTTGTTGTTTTGCATGAAAAAAAGGGCAGCTCAAGTTTCCACTTCTTTCACTTTCTTTAATCAGATCAATTTGGAACAAATTGTATGTCACTCAATACAGACATCTAAAGTCTTAAGTATTCTGAAACATTCTGTAACTACTGGAAGTAGGAAATGACATTGTATAAGTTTTGTAGTCAGAAATTGTGTACACTGCTGAAAAAATGTACCTCCTGATAAATCAGCAAAGGACTAGCCTGCTGTCACAGAAATTGGAAGCAACAAATCCTTCAAAGTTACTGTACTCAAATCATTTGCAAACATCAGATTGCAATGATTTTCAAATGTTGTAGTCAAAGTTGGCTCTGGACACCCTGCTGCCTTAGGCAATCTTCAGTGTCCCACATTTCTAACTGTCTCATTGAATTACATATTTTGACTCTATTTCTGATTTTTTTCCAACCAATTAAACTAGTGTGTTCTTTTAAAGTTTTTTTCTTTTTTTTCTTTTGCATTTAGCATTTTGTTGTTCAACAATTTCTTTATTATAATAATTCAGTGTTATTTGGTGTGCTTCTTTAATCTCAACACTCCCTTTCAGTTATTCTTTCACTTCTCCATTGATCTTCCCACTTCCGTTCACAGCTCCTTGAAACATCCTATCTGTTTATCTCAGTGTTTGCATAAACTGATATGACTATTCAAACTTCCTATTCTCTAGTCCACAGACACTCAACTCCTCCTTTGCTTCTTCTTGAACACAGACATACCTTGAACACTCACACATATACAGATTTCCCATGTCGACACAAAGTGGCATTTGTTGAGGGTTTTTTATTTGTTTCAGGTGCTTGCTGTTTCTTTTTCTTTTTCTTTTTTTTTCCCTAACATGAAAAACAGGCAGGTTTTTTTTGCTTACACAGCAGGTGCCTGAGTTTTCTTTCAGAGATGGGTAAAACACATTAAGCATTTCCTCAGAATGGTTTTTGGCAAAGATTTTAGATATTTTATTCTGCAAAAATAAACAATGCCTTGAGTTCAACTACTGTGTCCTGTTGGCATCTCCGTCAGGCATCTACCTGTCCTGACATTGAATGCCTCACATATTCACATCTCAGAAATTTCATCTTATGTACATTGATTCACTCACCTGCTTATGGGAAAAAAAGAGTAATTGGGTAATTTCATCAATGAACACTAGGACACAGATGAAGCCAGAACATCTGTCCGAACTGCAGTAAACTAATGTTGAAATTCTCCACAGTCTCTGCTTGGGTGCATTATGTGACAGGCTGGAGTTAAATTCTAAGTCAGATGCTTGAGATTCTGCAGCACTTCACTGCACATGTCAAATTTGCTCTGATAGTTTCAACACTACTTCAAAACAGAGTTTCTCACTGAATGAACAAGAATTAGTATGGCAACCTGCATGTCTCTCTCCTATTTTTTTATTTATTCTTTTTACTTTCAGTCTCATATTTTCTGTTTTCTGTTTCTATTATGTTCTTAGTGAAAAAAATCCTGAAAAAACTAGTTATTTAACAACATATATTTACATAATTACTGAATATGTTGAATAGGAGAATTAGAAAACTAATAGAAACAGTTGATTTTCTGTCAGACAAGAATAGAAATCCCCCCCTTTTTTTCCCTTTTTATGCAATGATCTATCTTAGTTTTAGTTTTGGGAAATAAACCTCTATTTTGTGGTTATTTTGCTTAGGTTTTAAAGTCCAAAGTAACTAGGAGTTGTTTTTTTTTTTTTAATAAATAGTTCTGGAAATCACTATCATCTCAGTTGGTCACTTGGCCTGTTCAGCCTGGAGAAGAGGAGACTAAGGGGAGACCTTTGAGGGGCAGACTGTGATAAACAATGACAGAACCCAAGGGAATGGCCTGAAGTGGTGTCAGGGGAGGTTTAGGTTGGATATTAGATAAAGGTTCCTCACCCAGAGGATAGTTGGGTGCTGGAACAGGCACCCCAGGGAAGTGGTCACAGCACCAAGCCTGACAGAGTTCAAGAAGTGTTTGGGCACATGGTGTGACTGTTGAGGATGGTCCTGTGCAGGGCTAAGGGTTGGACTCGATGATTCTTGTGTGTCCCTTCCAACTCAGCATATTCTGTGATTCTGTGTAATATAGCTCAGATTTTCTGGCATTAAAGTGATGATGTAGACTTTTTTTTTTTCTTAGCACTTGAAAGGACAATGAAGGGTATTTTTAAGTTTATTGATTTTGTTCTATTTTTGTTTATGCCATGGTTGTTATTTGGAAGAGCTTTTATTGATTTTTTTAATATAATTGCATGTCTATCACCTAAATTTCCACTACCTTGCACTATTTACTGCCAATTATTCCTGTGTTAAGTGGTTATAAAATGATTCCAGTTTATGCTGGTGGCTTATACTCACACTATACAGGTATGAATGATTACCAAACAGTGAAAAACTGGTAAGAAATTGACTTTTGATATTCAAAATATGTTTAATAATTGTTAATGACAACAAACCTGAAAAGATATCTATAGAAAAGGTAAGCCAGAAAGATTCTGTTCCATGAGACTTACAGGCTGCAAAATAAGAAAGGGGTTATAGAAGCACTGTAGAGGGCAATATGTTAAAAAGTTGGATTTTGTAATATCTCTGGAAAATAAAAGACCATAAATGAGGAATGTGGGACAGATTATCTATTCATAAGTTAATTAGTGGGCAGAATGGACTGCAAGCACTGACATGGAACTTTCAACTACAAGCACACACATAGACCCTTTAGATAAGTATCTGCAAGAGGAAGAAATTACAGGGTACAAATGTTCAACAGACTTAGATGAACCACAAGGTATTCTTTCATGCTGCAGTATTATTTTATTGAAAATATTTTCCCACTTATTCAAGATAAGCCATGCAACTGATTCCCAAGAAAAAATTTAAAAGTTAAATGAATAAAAGTTCTTTCCACTATAGCTTCTTTGATATTGTTAATATCATCAAGAGCACATCCAATACTTATAACCCAGCTAAAACTCTGACAATCAGTCTGACAATACAGGTAAACAAGTTCCATGCTACAACCATTACCTAGGTAACCATCCACAGAAATAAACTCCACACAGTGGGAGAAGAAATGAAAACATCCACAGTCTTTATGCCTTTCTGATCCAAATTTTTCCATTACTATTGACTTTGAATTTGCTTATTACTAGGCTCATTCATAGAGGCAATCTGGCCTTTAGTCAGCAAAAACCTTTCTCATCAAAGCATGTAGGACAATGGGATTATGCTCAAGTACGAAGATTTTAGTACACTGAAATAGAAATGGCAATCATAAATTTTGTAGCTGAAAAACACAAGTAGGATAAAAAGCCAAACTAAACCATAGACAAGTCATGGTAATGACATTCATCTTTCTTAGAAGTGAGAAGTACTTTGTACTCGTCCCCAGGAGAGTGATAGTATGCAAGGTCTCATAGTATGTGAATATTCTATATTACTGTTCCCTCATTAATTGCAAAACACTCTTCATCATGCCAACAGCAGGAATGCTCAAAAAATTTTCATATAGCTCTTAATTACCAGACTGAATCCATACTTTTATCCTAAACTTCTACACAGTTGGTCACCAGTCCTAATTCTAGCTTTAACAATTCTGCTCTAGAGGGTTTCTTCCCTTAGTCTCTGTAACCAGTTTCTCTGTGTCTGGAATCTCTAGAATAGTGAGAAAAAAAAAATTACCCCCCCAAAAAAACTCCAACCTCAAATCACAATCAAGACTTTCAGGCACAAGAAGTCCTTGAGTACACTATTTCTTTCCACACAGAGTAATAAAGCCAAACCCTTCCAGAACCTTCCTTCTGCCAATGTTACTGATTGAAATTTAGGCTGAAAAAGTACTAGTGGTATCCTAAAGCTAACAACTGAATATTGTTCTAGGAACCTGTCACCAGAAGAAACAACCAAGTGATAACATCATCATCATCATGGCTGGGCTTCACGAACGAAGATTTGGGAAGGGTTCTACCCCCGTTTGTTGCAAGCACGTTGGTGGCTGAAAAGGCCAATACGAGACAGGCATGTCCAGTTGCAGAAGGCACAGCAGAAAGACTCCTTAGATGGTGATAACAAGAATAATTAATAAATACATTAGCTGAGGCTTGCATAACAGCTATTTTCTGGGAAGAGACTACTTTTAGAAATAAGTAAGTAACATTGACTTACTTACTTTGGAAATAAATAGTAAGATGAGGAAGGAGGGATACTGAGAAGGGGGTCATGATATATGAGAAATAAGTATATCTGACTCAAACCAGGACCAAAGTCCTTGACATTTTTTAAGGCAAGCAGCTACCTATTTCATCTTTGGCTCACAAGATTGACTCTGCTTAGACTGAACCCTCTTCCTTCTTCACCTCCTATGTGCTCAGGTCATTGCTCTTTCTGCTGAGGGAGAAGGAAAGGATTTTGTGTTTGTATTTGTTCTCCATTTCTCCTTACCAATGTAACCTTCAACACTGTATAGAGCAAAGCAGACAATCCTGAAGCCTCTTAGACCCTCTCTCCTGGTTTCTGTTTCCTTTCTGTGAAGTAGAATTAGAAGTAGCACGAATCTCTCTGCCATGGTTCTCACAACAGTACATCAGGGTTGTTTCTGGCATTGAAAAAAATCTACAAAGGAGACTAGAGAGAAGGATGAAAAGAGAAAGAAATCTCTGCAAGGACATTTGGAAAAGAAACTCATAATCACTGACATCCTTCATTTCCATACATATCCAAAACTACATGTTAAAGCCCTATTAGAAGAATCTTGAAATGCCATTTATCTTTCAAAAGCTTTTTTTCTACTCAAAGTCTAATCCTCACC
This sequence comes from Manacus vitellinus, assembly GCF_001715985.3. Lineage (NCBI taxonomy): Eukaryota > Metazoa > Chordata > Aves > Passeriformes > Pipridae > Manacus > Manacus vitellinus. Next base: position 20,926,422 of record NW_021940208.1, on the reverse strand, counting down.
TTTCCATCATGATCATTCCCACTCATCAGCCTCTTCTGTAAAATCCAACCTAGTCAGAAATACTGAAAAGCACTGAGTAACTCTGTAAGCATTATAATGGGTAGAAAAGGTTTTCTATATATGAGCAATACTTGTGGCTAGGTCCACCAAACAAGAAAAAATTAGAAAGGTAACAAGTGAAAAAGTGTTTACTGTGTAGCATGCACAAATACCTGTTTATTATACATTCACCATTCCCTTAGCCACCCTTTGCACTTCTAAGGTAAGAGAATAGAAGCGAGCATCTTCTGATCTATTGGGGACTTACTATGAGGACTTTAGAATATGCTTGTTAATCCTGTTTGAATAGATTTGGACTTATATCCTTTTGAAATAATAATGATAGTTTCTTGTTCTTTTTGTGTGTGTTTTTTTTCTCCTCCCTGAATTTATACAAGTGTGCATGACTACTTCATCTGAGTTCAAAATATGCTAATCCATATAAATTCCTATTTGTTTGTTTGATAATTGAATCACTCAATAACAATAACACTGTAAATGTCACAAGAAAGGACTGCAGTTTGTTGGCAGAAAGCATTTACAAATAAATCATCAATTTGCCAGGTGTTTGTCTTAATATTCACTTATTTTTAATCTAATTAATCTTACTGCTTTTGATTCAGCAGACTCAATTGTTTCAGGTTGTTTAGAAAGCTAATTGGAAAGTTCAGGTATGATCTGAAGCTTCCGTGTCTGTTTCATCTCAGTGTCTTTGTCAGTTCCAGGTTCTGGCATAGTCCGTAGCAGTTTTTTTTCCTGCTCTTGATATTTCTAAAATGTAAAAAGTAAAGGGTGAATTACAACTATAGAATATTCTCCAACTCTGATTTCTTTTGGCGTGTTAATGTGGGAATATTTTATGTTGTACAGAGCCACAAATGCTTGCTGTCTAACTCTCAATTGCATTACAGTGGTAAGCGCATTTCTGACAACCATCTGGTTAGACCATATTTTCTCCTGATCGGCCCATTTGAAATTAAAATAATGACAAAAGCAAGGAAGTTAAGATGAGAACTGTCAACAACAGTTGAAGTTATAATTCTACTGTAGGTTGTATGGGTTGCTTTTATGTTTGCTGATGCTGCAAATAGACATTATACAACAATTCTTAACTAATGTAAAGTATATGAATTTATTCCTACGTCAATAGGTGTGTGTCTAGGTATCATTGATATATTTCCTTATAATAATTATATATACATATATATACCTAAAAATACTAGTTGTGTGTTTTATTCCAATAAGAATACATTGTTCTCCTTGGTGCAATATTAACACTTTTGGATGCACATTTTATACATTCATCTGGTTTTCGTCTTGCAAATTATTCACTCAAATCTTCTTAGATCTTACAGGGATTTTCATTGTATATCCCTCAGCTGTTTATTTGCTCACTTTTTTTTCAAAACTTAAATATTTTCTGAACAATTTTCTACAGCAGCACATAAAAATAATTATTGGTAGGAATAATATTATGAGCATGAGTAAATGTATCCAGAAATTAGAGTGTTTCAGCCATTTAGAGGATAAGAACTCTGCAAAATTGTGACCCATGTCTGCACAGTGTGTCCTCATTAATCCAACTCCCTGAACTTCATCCAAATGTGGTTAACTGGTTGGCATCATCACTGTATATTTAGTTCACTATTGGAGTCCATGCTATGTGATTCAAGTCCAGTGTTATAAGGACAACAGGAAAAACTACCACTGTTTTAAACATGTGATAAAATACACAAAATGTTGTGTTATCAAGCATAAAGCAATGCAAAAATGACTCTCTTTAAAAGTTTCTACTAATTAGAAAGATTCTGCTGGTTGTTGAAGATGAGTTGCCTTGAATGAAAACCAGAGTTTCAGTAAGGTAGGTTCACCATTCCACTAGTAAAAATTTCAAATTAATTCAGTGCATGAAGAAAAAAGTATTTCTGATGATTCTTCATTTGTGCCATATGTTCTGTCTGCCCTCTGCAAAGAATCAGACTGGATGTGTTTTATCTTGCCCTTTTCTTTCATTCTTGAACCAGTGATTATCTTATCTAATGAGTCTTCACATGAAAGTCTTTGTCAGATTCTCAGCGGAATAACTTTGAGATGCTAACTCTCCACACATCTACATCAATGGTTTATTATTCCCTATTGTCACTTAATGAAATTGTTTAGTGTTCCATAACTGCATAGAAAAAGTGTTATAAGGAAAGACAGTACTGCATTTTTTACTGTGAACAGCAAAAAATATTTGTGAGTGAAGCGCAGAAGCTACTGTGCTAAAAACCTCTCTGGGAGAAATGTTTGAGTGAGGATTGTGTTGGTAACATGCAGCTTCATAGTGCAAACTGATTATAAACTGCACTTGAGCTGAAAACACAAGGAGTCTGGACCAAAAAGCACAACACTGGCACTGCTTGTCTAGCAGTTGTTCAGACCTAGCTTCAGCTGCAGCTCCCAGGAGCTTCTAGGTGACTGTGACAGGCTTCTATGCCCCAAGGCTGCTCTACAGGGGCTGCCACTCTCTAAACCCCCACTGTCACACTGCTGCCCCTTTTTGCTTTGAGAAGCATGATGCTATGTGGCATCCAGATCAAGACCTTCCTGAATGTGTTCAACCATTCAAAAATTAGGTTTTGCTGGTTTTGTTTGTGCACAATCCCAAAGCATGTTCTTTCCTGGGAAGGCCTCTTTCCCTGTGCAGTATTACTTTTTCTTTTTTGCACCAGTGTCTTTCTGAAGTTCAAAAATTCAAAACCCAACCCACCATATTAGATAATTAGATAACTTCCTTGAAAGAAGGATAAAAGTGAATGTAGGTGCATAAAAATTAGGCATTTTCTAGTTTGTACAAGATAAACTTAATGCAACATACTTTATTCTTCACTAAAATATGGAATGTAACATGAGACTGCTTCATTATTAGTAAATTAAACATCTGTCAGAAAATGTAAGTAGTTTCCTAGATACACAAACCTGTCCACCCATACCTATTAAATTATAAGAGTTCAGGTCTGGTTTCGTCCTAAGCTAGTCAGCAGTCTCAAATAATGTCCTGACTCATTGGCAGTTATGGAAGAACAACCTAATGCATAGTTTGGATGTGGCTACCTAGTAACAGAAAAGAAGAAAATTTAAAATCATAGATTTAGACTGTTCTGTAACTGTTCGTAATTTTACTGATAGAAGGTTATAAGTCTGAATAATTTCCTGGTTTAGATGCATTCTGAGTCTATTTCAGCAGGTTTTCACGAGGTTATGGAGTCTTTCTCTTCTCTTGCTTGTGTGAATTGAAATATTGTACAAAACTTGGAAGAAGTTGAATAAGACAGTTTGAGAAAGACCTAATTCTTAATATCTTTCAACCAAGAGAGCATATGGGACATGTAATAGCTGATAATTAGTCAGGCAAAAAAAGTAGGAGTTCAAATCAATCTTTCGTATACCAGAACACCATCTGATCCTCTCCTTCTTTTCTATGTGACAGGTACTGTATATGTAATGAGTGGAATATTTCTGGCCAAACATAGTTGTCTTTATCTGAGCTGACATACCGGAAGAGAATGAATGTCTCTGGAACACAGTGACTATTCTTGCTAGTAGACTCTCTGAGGCTAACTCTCTGAGGTAGGGCTGGGAGACACCCATGACCAGGGGAGGCCCTGTCTAGGCTTTATCAAATGGCAGTGATAACTATATTCAGAACCTGACTTGCCTTTAACTTTCATTAAAATCTAGATTACTATCCAGTTGTGTAAATATTTACTTGAAGAGATAAGAAATAGCCTGCAAGAGTTGTGACTATATTGGCTAAATCTCCATTTAATACAGAGATTCACACATCCGTTAATTTATAGATTGATTTTTCTTTATTAACCTGCTCATTTCCATGGAGTCTTTTCATCAGTGACTTTCTCCATGCACTGGAGAGCACTAGTGATGATTTTAAAATCAAAAGACATTAGAGGGAGTGTGCATTCTGCAAAACTAGAAGCCATTCTAGTGCTTCATGCCACTCTCAGTTCTGTTTTATGATCAATTAATATGCACTATCCTTCAATTTCTGGTTTACTTTCCTCAGAAGAAAGACATCTGCCACCTGGAAGTGATCCATGCATTTTTGCCATCTTTCCAGAACAGGTACTAATAGGAAACAGTATTGTGATCACTATAAACCAGACAGCTTCCCTTGCTTTAGATTTTCTTTCTTTTAGGTCACCCAAATAATTTTGAGAGAAATTAGCTACAATGTCACCATCACAAGATTATGCATTCAAATAAGGTTGGAAATCAGTAAAATCCTTTGTAGACACCTAAGCAATTAATCTTGTTTACATAAAATTATAACATGCAATTATTTTTCATAGTATATGTCTAGCACAAGGGAAATACTGACTGTATCACTGCAATGGAAGCGATTTAGAATTAAATAAAAAAATTTATAAAGTTTCTTGAGATTATGCTTCTTTTTCTTTGCCAAATTTTAGTACAAGAGAACAAGCAGAGCTAAAGTACAGTAGTAAGCCTGTGATAATCTACTTCAATGTGAAAAGTTAAAAGCCAGGTGTTACAAGTTAGCCATGGAAATTTATTATAGGTCAATGGAAGATAGTAAAGTGGTTACACTAAATAACATAACATCCAGACATTTTAAACAATCTTAGTAGCAGATCCAAAGGCATATGTGGAATCATTTCCAATTCATAATCAATTGAAATTAAATGGTCTGTCTACTGATTTTCCATTCTCTAGAACATGTTAATCTATGTTATTAATCCATGGAAAAGCAGCTGTGATTGCAACTTTTTACATTCTGATAATGCACCCCTCCAGAGCCACGTACAAAACTCACAGAAATTAACAACACCAGGTATGCATATTTTGTATTTTGCTGTGATATTTCGTGCATCACACTGTTAAATTTCTGCAATTCAGCAAGAAAATATATCCCTTTCTTGGAGGGAAAAATAAAAATCTATAAAGTAGTGTCCAATCACCATAGACACAAAAGAGAACTTTGCTTTAATCAATATGTTACTCTGAAGAGTAACAAGAAAGACAGAAGGGGCTAACACTCTGTTTCAATTAGTTCTTTGTGTCAAGGCCCCAAGAGCACCAATGAACTGACTGGACTTTTGGCTTCACTTCAGATCTGACTTGATGTATTTGATGATCATCAGACTGCCAACAAAACCTCAGCTTGCTCACCTTCTTCAGCTGTCATAGGACAGCACTCTGGAAGCTGAAGGCACTTCCCCTACCTACTTCTCCTACTTCCAATTGTGGCTGTTGGCCAAAAACCCCAAACCAAACCAAAACAAAAACTCTAAAAATAAAAGTAGATAATTTCAACCTAACTAATGTAATTATGTGCAAATTTGTTAATAGCATCTAGCAACGAACTCAGAACTTTTCAGAATCCTAATATGCTTCTTTAAGGACTCCCTATAGTTTTTTTGGGTTATACTTTTACTGCTAATTTTAACTTTCCTGCAATAGCCTTTCCTTAGTACTACTCTTTTACAACCCCTGTGCATAAGGCCACAGGAAAAGGATCCTTAGTCCCACCCTAAGTATTTGACAGTATAAAAATAATGAGTAATAATGGGAAATAATGAGGTGTTAGTATATTCCTAAGGCTATTAATATTAGTGCTGGAGCTCTCTTCTTGCCACAAAGCAGCTGACCCAGCCAAAGCATATAATTATTGTATGATTAAAAATCTGAAATATTTCATATTTTAACAAATCAGCACAAAGTTCATGGCTGGCAAATTCACTGCAGCTCACTTTACTCTCTGAAGACCTGGAATTCAAAACTGAAAGGCCTATGCCTGAAAATATGAGATTGAGGGTAAAATGGTATGGGAGTGCTGGTGTGGAACTACAAGTTTATTGCTACTTCTAACAAGAATTTAGTTTCAATGCGTTGCTGTGGGATTTGGGAACTTCCGATATTTCAGAAATATTGCAAAGATTCTTTTTGAAGATACCATATTTCACAGTGTTTGGTATATGAGTTCTTTGGATAATTTCAGTCTTGCTTTAAACCAGTTAGTGTATAAAATAAATAATCTAAAACGTTAAGATGAAGTAAAACTTATATCCTACAGAAGTCCTTAGGTGAAAATTTAATCTTAAAGTATATTCAAATAATTTAAATAACAAATTTGTAAACCTTGTAGCATAGTCATGAACAATAACTTCCTTTTGAATTGGTGTAATTTTTTCCAAATGCATTTTGTGCTATTAATTGTGCACCTCTTCAATTGAACTGCAGCTGTAAGCAGTAATAAATGAAAAGGCATTACTCTAGTCCATGGAAAAGGTTAAATTTGGTGGCTAAATTTATCTCTTATGCATTTAAAGAGCCAAATTCTTTAGGCAATCAAGATAATTCTCCAAATATTTTGAGAATCGGTCTTGTATGTCTCAGCTTTTCACCAATACAAGAATAACACACAGAAATAGACATGCTCAAGCCAATCAGAATACAGAGTCACTGAACAGCTATTGATGCCTACCTGCATAGGTTTTTCCTTAGCTATGCTTTTCTCTGCATACTGGTTGGTTGAGCTTATCTGATTTGCATAATCACTGTACAGTTATTTCTCAATAGTTCAGGATGTTCGAGCTGTTTACCAGCAACAAAGATGCAGTCTCAGCTTCTCTTTCTCTGCAAAAGATGTAGAAAATCTCTAAAATTTATATGAAGGTATGGAATAAAATATTCCAAAAATCAAATAAAATGGAGCTGTCAAGCATTTTAAAGGAAAACTGTATTAAAGGATTAATTCACTGGATTATGCCTATTTCCATAAGCATACTCCTCCCCATCTTAATCTTTATCTTGTGCAAGCAGGTCAACAAGGTTCTTGTTCTCACAAGAATTGTAAGATTTCTATCTACTTCTTCCTAACCTCATTGGGAGAATCCCACTCTATCCCTTCTGTTTAGTAACATATGTAGTAATTTCTGAGGAAAGAAGAACCTAGCAGATGAATGCAAAATGGTAAGAAAAAAGTGAAGAAAAATGGAAAGAGATAGAAATAGGACTGTAGGCAGAATTTAGTAAAGCGAAGGCTTGGACAAACATAGCAGAAGGTATACAGCAAGGATCAGAAAGATGCCTCTGTGTTTTTAAATAAAGTTTAGAGTTGGTCCATTTCCATCATTTGCCTTTGAATATATACTTGCCCACGTTTCACTCATAACTTTTCACTGTCACCAGGTTTACCACCATATTCATGTAGTCTTATGTAATTCTTCTCATTGATATTTACAAAGAGATTAAACTGTGGTAATTTAATGAAGTTTAAGTCTAGAACAGATCACTGGTTAATTCAGAAATCTGCGTTTTCAAAAGCTTTTGGCTATTAGTAAAGATTTTTAGTCTGTAAGAGACTAAACTATGACTTCCATTAGATGATTTTTTTTGTGTTCTCCTGAAATTACCCTTAGATGCAAATATTTATGGGTCTTGCAGAGTGCCAAGAAGGTTGGGGTGGCAAAGGTTGACAATTTCCTTACTGCAAACACTCAAAGGAACTATCTAAAATTACAATGTCAGTGTTCCTTGATCCAATGCAACTGGCATATGAGAAGACAGTTCAGGGTGAAAAATGAAATCAGAGTGTGAGGTTGTGATGAGAATTATTTGTATCACTTATCACAAATGTTTGCAGCTCGCCACAGAGGAGAATGCAAATAAGTTCTTCCTGATTTAGCTTCTCGTGGGCACTAGAGAAAACACAAATTAAATTGCTTCATCTCTGCTGTCCTAAGCCCTCAACGCTAGAGGACTTTTATTTGCCTTCTAAATTCAGTGGGGTTCAGACATTGATTTTGGTTTCTTCTTACAGTATTTATGGCAGTGAAGCCTATATAAACATTTAAAGGTAACTGAATATACTACTTCCACTATACCTTCTGTAACTAGATATTATCTCTTGCAATTCAGTCATATATTTTCGTGATAGGTGCTATTATGAGAATTTAGAAAAGATTTTTACCTTACAAATATGACTTAGATTTTACCTGTTAGATTGTTTCATTCCATCTTTATTCTTTGTCTTTCTTCACAGATATAGAAGTACATTTCTTACAGAATACTTCCCTGGAGCATTCAGACATATGATTTAATCCATAAAGATGATTGTCTATCTCGTCCAGACGTAGCATTTAATTTTTGAAAATGCTATTCTGGCTTTTTTGCCTACAAAAAAGTTGCTGGTTCTTTTACTTGGGAAAAAAAAATTAAAAACCCCACAAACAAACAAACAAACCCCCCCAAACATAAAGGCTACCAAGTTTGTAAGTCTGTAAAATTAGTGTCCTCCCACATACTTACAGAGGTCAAAGGTCCCATGTTAGAGTGCAGTGTGCCATCTTTTCTTCCTTTCCCATTGTGACAAGTACATACCATCTTGCTGATCACCTAGTAGCAATGGATTTCCCACTCATTTATTCTTCATTCTTTCTACAGTATATTTTGGATACTGTGTTTATGAATTAATTTATTCTTTTGATCTATATAATAATAGTTTGTGTGTTAGTTTAGAGGAAAGTTTCAAAAATATCTTCAGGTGCAGTGGGGAATAACTCATATTTTTCTCATTATTCTTAGCTTTCTCAATTACTCAATTAGCATCTCTGTCCTGCAATATAGTCTTCATCCCCTTCATCTTCCGTATGTTGAAGAAACTAAGAATAATGCACAACATACCTAAAATGTCCAGTGAAATAGTCCATTGCTGAATGAAAAATTACTATATATTATGATTCAAAATCAGCTACATACCTACACCTTCCACAAACAGTACTTAATATTATGAGGTAACAATTGGCACAAGTAAGATAGTATTAAAACCATCTCACTCATATGCAGGAAGTATTGAGTACATGAGATGACATCTAAATTCCCTTATTCTTATTTTTATTCTTAGAGTTCCTGCTTTACTTCATTGTAACTACCTCTAAAGTTCCATATATTATTATTAAATATTTCCAGTGTAACAACTCATAAAACTGTTCATCAGTGTTATCTTCTATTACTCACTGTAGCCCAAATTGATTTCTCCTGATGTCTCATGTGATGCTTGTTCAGTTTCCAAATCAAAAGAGACTAGCTGCATTCATAATGCTCTAGCTGCTAATCCTGGTAGAAAAAAAACCCCTCGTCTCCCTCAGGTGCTTTGCAAATGGTGCTAGCTCTAGTCTAAATCATGGTGATAGGGATCAGTTTACCCTCGTGCAGACACTTACACCTGGCTAGTTGTCTATCTCTTCAGTTTCCACTGATTTTACTGACTTATGGTATGATTCATTTGCTGACACAGGGATGTCTAATGGCATTGAGATGTGCTGGACTATCTTGAGTAGTTTCAGTTACTGTTACAGAAGGATATTAGTAGTGCTTCTGTGTCAAGGATAACAACTCTATGCAGATGTCTTCAACAGTGTCTGACATGTCAAATCCCATTACCAATTATGTTTAGACAAATTAGTTCTTGGATCTCCACTAACCAGCATAATAATTTAGATGAATTTAGCTATTTTTATGTATGTACATTCAATTCAGGGCCTCAATTATGTTGAGTGCAGATGGTGTTCTGTGGCACTTGAGATTTCTTAGTAGATTTCACCTGGCTTCCAGCTGCTTTTTCAAGAGGGCAAAGATGTTCTCTGGAGCCTGTTATACACACTATGCAGAAGCATTAGAAGTCCGTGGGTAGACCTTTATGTTTAGGAAAAAAATTAAAATCCCACACTAAGCACCTAAAACCTGGAGCTGAATTCCATCATCACTATTTTTTTGAACAGAGAAATAACAACTTTTCATTTTGAAATTATCAAGAAGATTAGGTTATTTCAAAATGTATTTGAATTGGAAAATCTGTTAAAACTGACTATCATGAAAGAAACCACTTGATACTGAAGTCTCATGAAAGAATTAATGAAAAGTTATTTATTCTCTCATTATCTAATTTGTATAATTGTCTGCAACAGTTGTATTTTCTCCTCTAAGATAGTTTTAAATTACCTTACCTCACATTGTCTTATTCTTCTTTGTTATATTTGTTCTCCAAATAATATGAGTCCATTTTAATTTCCTCATTAAAAATACTCCACAAAACACTGACATGTTTGTAAATAAGTTTTGGCATCTTTTAGCAAGCTTTGATGGATTATAAACTTACCCTTTTAAAATATTATTGTTTAGGAAGAAATAATTTTTACACAGTTTCAGAAGCTTGTCTATTTATTGGTCTATTCTGGTCTATTAATTTTCTAACTCTCCCATATAAAATTTGTTCTCTTATATTTCCTGATTATAAAGACACTGAATTGTATTACTTTTGTATTGTTTTGAACCATTATGGATTTCTATCAAAAGCACATCTTTCTTCATCAAGTGGGGTGTTAAGGTGAGGAATAATACTAAGGATTTTTTTCCTATTTTTTTATTAAATCATTGGGTTAAATGAAGAGCTGTTTCTTTTCTACTTCCATTCTTCATACAAGTTTTCTTGTCACTTTGTTTTAGTAGGAAAAGGTGACATCTAAGTTGTAGACAGACACATTCTCTGGCACATATAGTATATCCATCGATAGCACTCAGAGCAGCTGATGTTTTGGCATCGGGCTGGTGCATGCTCTCATCCTGAGAGCAGGTGAGCACTCTCTTCTTTCCTTTATGCACTGTCATCCATGAAGGGGATGGAGGTAGAGTGTACACCTGATCTCAAGCTGCTGGGCACTCAGAAGAGGTGCCCAGGTCAAGATGAAAAGTGTTCCTGGAGGCTTTTCCTTCAGACACTGATAATTAACTTTTCTTCTATTGTCTTAAGCAGAAACACACAGCCAGCTACTGTCCTATCTTCTATTTGATTTTCCTTCATTCTGTAAGAGATAAGAATAGCTACAACAGTAACACCTATCTGAAGGCCAGTTCAAGCAGTAATCAGTCACGTTATCTAAGAAAACCCTCATGTTCTGCTATCAGTTATATGCTCTTTATTAAGTGACAGAATCGATTTTATTTGGAATCTAACAGCTGCAAGAACAGTCATTCCAGAAAGCTATTGTTCAAACTCCTGGAAACTTCTAACTCCCACTGAGTAACTTCAGAGGGTTGACACATGTATCAGCATTGTCACTAGATTACATCATCTCATTATCTGAGACTTGTGACTTAAATATCTGTACTTACAGGTTGAGCCTAGTGAACCATGTATCACTCTAACCATGTATCATTCTAACGAAACATCTACATAAAACATTAGAAGTCTCCATGGAAGGGGGAAGTAATTTTAATTCTCATGTATATTTTCCACTCAGAAGAGAAAGTTAAAAAGAGTTGTTTCCTAGTAGGCTGGACTTTCTGATGTGGAAGCCATAATGTGACTAAACAAAGTAGATTTCAGTTTCACTGCAGTCTTTGATCCCAAAGTTTATAAAGCACTTTAATAGCTAAAGAGAAAATTCCCCCACTCCCCACCAAGCCGAAAATTTTGATTATGTAGACCAAACCAAGCAATATTTGTTCTTAAAAAAAAGAAATAAAGAATAACCAAAAACTTACAAAAGTAAAAATAAAAATATTTTTACATTAGCATAATCAAATAAAACAGAGAAAGGAGGCAGAGGAAAAAAACAAAAACACTTAACCACTTCTCCCCCTGCTCTAGTTTTTCACTAAGTTTTTCTAGACTCTCAAGAAAGGCCATGGCAAAATGAAACTAAGCTGCAGGAACCATAAACCAAAGAGGTATCCCTCTTCAAAAAACAGTGAAATCAAAACACCCACATTCCCACATTAAGCATTATTCTTCACACTGTTCAGTCTTTGCAAGCATATTGTTACAAAACTTGGTCATTTTCCTTAAAAAGTATACCAATGTTACGACTAAGAAATATGTGAAAAATTATACACAGAAAGTACATCAGTTAAGTTAAAAGAAAGTAGGACAATTACACTTAATTTATACTTCTCACTAATATGCTTATAAACAATACAAGACAAAGTACTTACTAGTTGTCATATGACTCTTCAGAACTTATCTGTATTTTAGGAAGGTATAGAATTTTGACTTTCAATGTGTCTAAAAATTAATATTTATTATGCAGAAAGTAAAAGAACCTTTTTCACCATAAAATCTCACTGCCCATTATGCATATTGAAGTGCTTATTTTCTAATCTGTCAGAAATAATACTGAAATATCTTATCTCTGAAATAAATTATCAAGCAGCTTTCCTGTTAACATTATTTGGTGGTTTTTTTGATAAGAGTATTTATGACCATCTTGGAGACTGCTCTTAAGAAAGCAACTCTGGCTGGAAAATGATATTATTTAAACAGATCATTGTTTAAACAAGATTCAATTTCATGTTGTCTAATTAGACAAAAGTATATACTACTTTAATAGTACTGTGCAAGATATGCCGTATTCTCTTGTTTGTTGTTTTACTGCTAATATTGTTTCTTAACTGAATTCATAATATTTGGTTATGGAGAACAGGCAACAGGATTACATTCATGTATTATGTGTCAAATGAGAGAAGTACAGCTTACTAAGTAAAATTTCTAAAGACAGTCTAAAATAAGGTATTTGTTGTAATTCTGTTAAAATTAGTTTGTTACATTCTTTGTACTGTGATAGTAATGCATATGCAATTTTATTCTACAATCTATTTCAGTAAATTTCAGGTTTTCAAAGGAATAATGATAAAGTTGCAATTAGTTGTATTAATTTCTGTCCTTATATTGATAAGTATCATCACAAATCTGAGACTTTTGTTCATGTTACTAAATAAAAGAAGATAAAGGGATGAGTTTTCACACTGTAGATTACTCCTTACCCAGCTCGTCTTTCTCTTGGACCACTCTAGCTGTCTCTTTCCAAGACAGTCTAGGTTCTAGCAAAGACTTGCCCTAATATCTAGCTCAGCTGCAGACTGGGTTGTTTTAATTTCTGTCCCTTTTTTACTTAATAGCTTAGACATACCCTGAGCATCTTCTCTCAGTTACTTGTCCTTTCTGTTCTCAGAGGACTAGAATGTGTAAAAACTCATTCTCTAAAAATAAAATGTTACCCAGTAAAACCAGAGAATGAAAAGAAGACTGAGAGGGATGGCAAAAATGGACATAAGGAACTCATTATTACAGTGTAGGCTACATCGAAATATTACTAATACATAATGTTTACTTTTAAGAAAAAGAAGGTCTTTTTCCAAAGTTAACAAATATAGAATTAATGTATGAAAGTTCCTTTTAAAATTATAAATCAGTTACATTAAGTGTCTAATTCTGTTGTGTTTTATTTATGTAACTGAATTTTCACTTAACTATTTGCTATCAAAGTCACACTTCCTCTACTAGCTTAACTTAGTGCAGCTTCACTGCAGACTTCCATTTATATTTTATAAAAACAAAGCATAATTAAATAATCCAATCTGTGTTTTGTTGTCGTATCTTTCCCTGTGGATTCACTTTCACCTTCAGTGGTTTATAATAATAACTGAACATAACCATTCCCCACTTAAGATATGATAAAACATGTTGGTTTGAAAACCTTCTAGCCAATCCACAATGAAAAAATTCAAAATGCAAGCAAACAACTGCGTCTAAATTTACCTCTGCAAGACTTCAAAACTGCAAGTAAACTCTTAAAGGTTTGAATATGATTAGAAAGGTGATATTAGACAATACTATGAAGTTTTTCAGAAGCATGACTGTGCACTCCAAAAACATAACTTCTTTTGGAAAAGTAGTAATATTAATAAAAAGAATTTATATCTGTTAGAAGTAGATTGTGATGAAGGTACACGAGAATTCTAACTTCAGGTACTGGAATGATGGGAGTAAATGAAGTACTGAAATAGATGCCCCTGTTAATATTATATTATTAAAGCATGATTTCATAGTTTTCACATAACACTTTTTCAATATGTCATTTTCCTTTTACCATTTTAGACAGTGCTTTACAGAGAGAGATAAATACTGCACACCTGGAAATAAAACAGAAAAAATAAGTCAAAATACTGAATTATCTGATGAACTGCTTCTAAAGGAAAGTTCAGGAAGATATAGAAAATATGTTTGTGGTAATTCTCTGCGACTTTAAGAGAAAAACTTTGAAATGCATCTGATATAACCTAGAAATTCCCCAGTGTTTGCATACCTCCTCCATCCTTACCTGAATCTTGTATGCCTACTGCAATATGCAAAGGTCTTGCATTACTAGTGAAATAAGGACAATTAAGGTCTGAGATGGTACATCATTATTTTTGGCATTATGCTCATAATGCATAATTTTGCAAAAATAAGACATTAGCTACTTGTTGAAAAATGTCTAGAGAACTATCCAAACTCTGCTCAGTCTCTACTCACACAATTCTGATTGGTTGAATGACAATTGTTGAAATAGCAGGTCATGTGGGAAGAGGCTTATTTATATCCTTATAAAATATTAACATATACTTATAAACTTATAAAGTACTACTTCTGTGTTGGTAAAGTGAAGTATTTCACATTAGGAATCCCACTGCATGGGTGACTAAAAAACCCGAATATATTTTTATGCACAGTAAATAAAATAATTGCTTTGTCATGAGATTCAGCTAAGGCCATTTAATGTACTTTAACTTCTGTTAGGAGAGAAAATGTTTCATTTTCTTAATCTTTTTCAACACACGTGTGAGAAGGAATTAGGAGGAACCTACACTTGGTATATGTGAAACACTCAAATTGTTGTAATAAACTCTACAACCATTAGTGAACTGTGAAAGGAAAAGGAGTAGTAGTTCTTTGGCATATAACTTTCCTCATTGAGACTTGAAAACTTTTAGGTAACTCAGAGAACAGTGAAAGAAGTTGACTTTCGTAATAACGTAGAATGTCCCACCTTTGTGAAAACATGTTTGGTAATATGCAAATAAATATTTTAAAACCTGAGTCCTAGAATTTTAGTCTAAAACCCTTATCCAAGAGAATGTGAGTGAAGTGATAATTGTTTAGCACACAAGTCAGTCCAAACTCAGTGAAAACTGGAGGAAAACTGACAGAAGTTCCTGGACAATTTGTATGGCAGTTGATTATATATCATGCATTTATTAGAAGTTCAGCTCATCCTGCCAAACTTCAATGAACTAACATATGTAAAATCTCAGCTCTCTTTACAGGAGTTTTCAGTAGATGAGTCATTCATATTCCCTGAAGCAGGAAATTAGAAGAAGTTGAAGCTATGGGAAACATGATATCAAAGATCTGAAAAAAATGTCCTTTAGAAGCCATTGAGCCAAAAGCACTGCCTTCTTAGTGCATAAGTTAAAATGGAGTCTTTAACCTACAGTGTCATCGTGACTCAGGAAAGCATCCTGATCGGGAAAGAGAATTTATATAATCTTTAATTGAAGAATACTGGATTTCCATAGCTCTTTGTATTTAAATAGGTACCTATGTATTTGGCAGATCTGAAAAATTACAAACTAAATATCTAAATCTAGATGTTGTCTTCAGCAATCTTAGCTATGGCTTCAACCTGAACTCTTCCTTATCCTTATCTAATTTTTCATTTTGACAGAAGTTAAGAGATAAGAAAGTCCTGTAGAAAGTGGAACTAATTACATGATTTGGAATAGTTTAATTTTCCCTGATATTTTTATTTTTGTTATTTGAGAAGGTATTTCCATTGATAAATAAAACTAAAATTATGAATAAGTATTATTCATGTTGGACAGAGTGACAACTCATCAACTGTGCTTGAAAGCCACCAATCAAGTATTACACTAGAAGCTTGTGGAAGAATCAGGAATCAATGATTTCATTTAGTGCTTTAACCACAAGTTATCAAAGGGCTGTTGTGTTTTCTTTTTTTGCAGGGGTTTGCTTGTTTGTTTTGGTTTTTGTTGTTTTGGTTTGGTTTGTTTGGTTTTTTATTTTTTTCCTTTTCATTAAGAGATGTGTTATTTATTGATTAATTTTCAGTGGTTTAGAGCATGATGGACTCATTGGGGTGCCTGACTCATTCACAGTTCATTCCTGCAACCACTATTCACTTAAATAGATCTTGACTTATGGGGGACTTTGGCTTTAGCATGTGTATTTTTGGTTGGTTTATGTTTGTAACAAACATAACCTTGGACAGTTTGAAAAGACACTATCTCCTTGCATAAAAACTGTCTTCTAGCCTTTGTACTTTGTAAAGTTACAGGGATTGTAAAATGTTTGATTCATTTCTGCTTTCCCCATGAATAGAAAACTATTCTTTCTGCTTCTATTTTCCATTCCTAATTATTTATGAAAAAATAAAATCAATGGCTGAAAATAAGCCAGTAAAATGGCAATAAACAGGTTCTTTAAAGTAGATAGACGTATAGTCAAATTCTGGTTTTCCAGTGTAGAATCAGAAGTTTATAGACTTACCGGGGATATTAAACCAAGAGAGATCTGTGAAAGAACTTTTCCCTCAGATGTATGGAAATCAATTCTTGTCCTCTATTAGTCTGAGCTTTACAACATCTGAATTTAAATCATGGATAGATGCCTGTGGAGGCATTAAGACACAGATTCAGTCAGCACATCTTCATGCATTTTGTCTGGGATTCATTTGTCTTATCTTTAAATATTTACAATAGAGACATGTATATTTGTCTTCCTGGATTCTCTTAAAGTGAAGAGAGAAAAATAGGCACTTGCATGGAACAATTAATCTGAAAATGTTAAGTGTCTGCTTTATGATGGAGTGAATCATTCCCCTAGATGAGCCTGTTTCTCTCCACTGATTATAAAGACTGTCTAAACATCCAAATCAGATGGGGAGATCTGCACCACAGATGCCTGTGTTTGATCAGATGAACTCATTTCCCAGATGCTTCTGTCAGGAAGTCTGTTCTCTGCAGTCCTGATAAATTGTAAACTCTCAGAATAGTTCCTGTCTTAGTTTGAACCTTGGCCAGACAGCATTTTCTTAGTAGAGGTGGCTTGTAAGTACAAGTCAAAGATCATTTCTACTAAGCAATTTAATATGAACTAAGATTTCCGGAGAGTAAAAGAAGAATTTAACAGTGTGTGTGTGCCATTCTGTACGACTCTGGTGTTGGAGAGTAGGTATGAGCGTGTTTAACTTAAAGGATGTAGTCCATGTGGTTGTGATCTCCACACTAGCTACAAGCAACAATTCTGAACGAGTTATACAGACAGAAATCATATCTTACTCTCCATATTGGTGTCCGTCTAAATATTTTCATTTTGTATATCCAATCAGTGCTAGTGGCACGATATTTTGGGCCACATATTCTATGGCCACAATTAAGAATATAAAAATGGTATTCCAGAGTTCCATTTAAATCTTTGTTTAGATCAGTATTCATTTGCATCTAGTAATGGTCACTTAAGAAGAAAGTATAAAATGTAGCAACAGTTTACATTTGTATACTTTTCCTTTCTCCTTCTGGCATTTTAGCAATTACTGCATTCTCAAAGCTTTCATTCAAATTTCTTGCATATTTGTGAGGATAGTTAGGAAGTTTCCACAACCCTAACTTTAATCCAGTAAAGCTTTCCTTTACTTTGGGGATATTGTAGTGTTGATTTTTAGATTCCCTCTTCAGAATCATATAATCAGAGAACAATTTGGGTTGAAAGGGACCTTAAAGATCATCTAGTTCCAACCTCCCTGCCATGGGCACGGACACTTTCCATTAAATCAGGTTGCACAGCATCATCAGATCTTTCTTTTATTAGAAATAGAGAGAGTGTACTAACACTATTCAACACTGATACAGGGAACAAGACAAATTATTCCAACAAAGCACACTAGAAAAACTCTGACTAGAAATGCTGGACAGTGAAACAGTCTCCGTGCTTTGCTGGGTAAAAAACAACATGTGCAGTATGACATTATAAAAAAAAAAAGCAGGACAGTGAAAACATCACAGGATAAAGCATCTTCCCCATGACCCAGACTGCATACTAGGCACTATTTTCTATTTATAGGTATCCTGAATTTCAATCATATTATCAGGTACCTGCTGAGTCTGGCAACATATCTAATTTCATGTTGAACTACCTGACTGCTTTTTCTCTAAAAACCACTTTCCAGTCTTATTGTCACTGACCTAGCAAAGGTTAGCCATAAATCTTTTTCTCAGCAAGGGTGCTGATAGTTTAAGAGCTTCTCTAATAAGCAAGGCTATATTTCTGAGCTTATAACCTGAACAGCATGAACTGTCATATCTTTCTTTTATTTAGATAGGACTGTGTAAATCCAAGAGGCTACTGAAAAAATTTGCAGATTTTTTTGTGTATCTGTGTCTGATAGACTATTTATTTTATTTTTGCTGTCACTGATGAATAGTCATTCATGTTACCTGCTCACACTCTCTACTTCCCTGACTTTTCTCTAAGTAAACTAGAACTGAATGTGCCTTATATGCAGGCTCCTTTTACTTAAAATAATGAAAATCAAACTTCTGTCAATACTAAATGTCATATGATTTGTTCCATTTATTAAAGAATTTGCAAGATATTATTTGGGATATAATGCAATCTCTAAACTAAAGAAACCCCAAAGATTCATTTTCCTACACTTAACTTAATGCAAGTTGATTGTCTCACCATGTCACTGAAACTGACTGTATTAGACATTAGGACAATATGTCCACACTGTTGCCATTTAAAATAATCATTCCTGCTAGGAATTGCTACTTTTTTAAGTCCACCAACTCAGTGACAGTCTAAGAGTGATTTTTTTGTTTGTCAGGAGACTATTCTTACCGTACCTAAAAGGTGATCCTGATGAACAGTATGACAATAAAATAACAGTGAAATTTCAAACCATTAAAGAAAAATCTGTGTTAATCTATTTCTTAAAATATCATGGGTTTTTGAGAACTTGTAGAATCATGTGGGAGGAAAAATATTAGAAATGTATTATATTTCAATACATGTCCTTTCCTGGTTGTCAAACACCTCAGCCTTTAATTGCATAGAAATGTCATTTATGGTCTCCCATTTGCCAAGTAGACAGAATAGCATCTTTCCAAGCTCATAATCAAAATTAAACAAACTTAAATATTAGCTGATAGGTTTCTCAGAGCATGACATGTTCATGTAGTATTTCAAAGACATAAAATAAAAATTAGACATAAAAAGAAAGATAAATATGACAAAAATATAGATATCTATTGCTTTCAGCAATGTAAGAGTAAATTTGGAGTACATTGAGCTTTTTTTTTTCTTATAAAAGATAGCCTAAAACTGATATAATTGTAAATGAGACAAAGACATGATCTGATTTTGATTTTATTTCTGTCACAAAACTCAGAGTAATATATTAATTTAAAACACAAACCCTTTTAAAGACTGCTTTCAAAAGCACTGTTCCTGGAGAAAGTTAAGTGCAAAGAGACAATGCTTGACTCTACCAAGCCTGTTATAGATAAACAAACAGGTGATTTCAACATTATATTGGCAATTAGCAACCAGCTATGTAGACTAAGTTAGTCTACTCAATGTATTTGCCTCATGAGGATATAAATGAATGTTAGATAGCATGCTATTAATGGGTAAAATCCATGTAAGGTATACATACTATGTTATTCAAATAGTGTATGCAGAAAACAATGTGCAGACAGCATGAAAGAACAGATCCTCCATTAGATGTAGATCTAAAATTTAGACTACTCATGTAGTACAAAGGCATAGTTTTTACTTAGGACTATTACAGTAGTGTAATGTCTTCTTAGCCATCAACTGTCACCATTCATATTATCTGCTCAGAGATAATGATCACACTGTAATAATTAAATAGATTCAAGTAGTTTCTGCAATGCAAAAACAAAGCAGATGTCAAATGGTGTGATTATTTTATTATTATTATTTTTCCCATAATTTTAAAAAACTAAATGTTTCAATGCGCTATAAAAGATGGATTCACAGGCACTAACTTTCTGTTCTAGTCACATACAGAATGTATAAAAAAGAGGAGACAGTGTTCCAGTAGATTTCTGGATGTTCAAAAGATCATCAAATCTCCTCACTACAGCAACTGTACTATAGAACAAAATAGCAAGAGGTCTGAAAATTTAGGAAATTTTTGTATTTTTTTTTTTTTAGGAAAGCCTGGGGAGCTAAATCTCCCCTCAGTGAATTTGAATAACTAAAGTTCAGAAGTTTGGTTGTCTTGCTCCTTGTTGCTACTCACATTCCCATTTTCATGGAAACTGCTGTTGTACTAACTGAAAAATGGGATAAGATGCTTTAACATAATTGCTACTGTACACCACCCTGTTTTCCTTTTATGTTCAAAATGGAGATTATTTCAAAGTACCATTTTCCATATTCATCTTGCTGACATATGTTTCTATGGAAACAGAAAAAAAATAATAGTTGAGTCCTAGGAACTCTTGTTCAACTTGGTGACTAAACCTAAAGAATTCTACTTTGAGCAGAAAGAGAAAATCTATTTGAATTCTATATGTAATGGTTAAAAAGTTTTTGCTCATAAATTATTTGAAGAGGATGAAGAAATTTTTTCACTGTGGTGCTCTGGAGAGTTTATTATCCATTAATTTTCACCTAGTACTATACAAAGTACAATAATCTGGGGCATGTTTCTGTTTAGAATTAAAAATAAAAGGCATAAAAAACATCTGGCTTAACCCTGTAAAGAAGTTTCTAATTTTCTTTCTTCAGGAAATCAATTAGTTACACAAGATGTAGTGACTAAAATCCACCTTTTCTAGCACAGTGCACTAAAAATTCTTACATACAATCTCAACATCCCTCAAATTAGGCAGTAGTGGTTTTGATTTCCAGCATTCAAAAGAGAAAATAAAAATATGGTTTCAGTTAAATATATAAATATACATGTAAGAGAAAGAGGTTGATTTTTATCTTTTTAGATCAAAGAGAAAAATTTATTTGTTTGAAGAGTTTATTTAATTTTATTAGTGTATTTGTATTACAATACACTCAGTGGGCTAAAGATGCATGAATCGAAACATGGCTGCAGTTTTTCTGTAGTTAAATATTACATTCAAGTGTTACTCCTTTCTGATCTCAAATTCACTGAGATAGTAGAAAAACTCACACTGATGAGTTTTAACAAGTTCAACTCCCTCCAGTGCTGAACTAGAACTACCCACAAGGATTTGACCTGCTTCATTACTGCCCACTTTTAGTATGATTTAATGCAACAATATCATAGAATCATAGAATGACTTGGGTTGCAAGAGACCTTGAAGATCATCTAGTCACATGCCCCCCTGCCAGGGGCAGGGATGCCACCCATCAGATTAGATTGCTTAAGGCCTTATCCAGCGTGACCTTGAACAATTCCTGGCATGGGATATCCACAACCTCTCTGGGCAGCCTGTTCCATTGCCTCGTCACCCTTACAGTAAAGGACTTTTTCTCAGTATCTAATCTAAACCTCCTCTCTTTCAGTTTAAAGCCATTCCCCCTTGTCCTGTCACTACATGCCCTTGTAAAAAGTCTCTCTCCGTCTTTCCTGTAAATTCCCTTCAGGTACTGGAAAGCCACAATTAAGTCACCCCAAAGTCTTTGCTTTCCATGCTGAGAGATTCCAATTCTCTTAACTTATTGTCCTACGAGAGGTGCTCCATCCCTGTAATCATCTTGGTGGCCCTCCTCTGAACTCAATCCAATTGGTCCATGTCCTTCCTGTGCTGGGTACCCCAGAGCTGGATGCAGTGCTCTGGGTGGGGTCTGCCCCAGTAGAGGGACAGAATCACCTCCCTCGACCTGCTGACCACTGCTGTTGATGCAGCTCAGGGTATCATTGGCTTTCAGGGCTTCAAGTGCACATTGCTGTCTCATATCCAGCGTCTCATCCACCAGCAATCTGTTCATCAAGATAAACATGTTCACTTATTTAAAAAAAAAAATCATGAAGAGAAAGTGGTTTTAAAATACAACTCACTAAAGTATTAAAAGAAAAAATTTATTACATTGTCATTAGAAAAATCTATCATTTTCAATCTTTTATTTTGTACAAAAGTCTGTTCTAATTTTCAGCTGTCTCTGTAGTGGTATATAGTAAACAGAAATGTATGTAGCTATGTTACATATAAAAGTGTTCAATGCATACTGATTTGCAGATGAAATTGAAAGCAGATATGTGTGATTGAGAGTCCCTGTGTTGAATCCTGTGAAAAGATTAGATAAGGGTTTATTTTTTTTCTTGTTTCTCTGTAATTGGCTAATATTTTAATTGTGGAAAAAATAGAATTTTTCTGAGTTAGGTAAATTAAATTTATAGCTTTCATTTTTGTAAATATCCAGAAACATTGTAAAGGGAATGTTATATACAATGGTATAAACATAAATAAAAATAAGAGGTGAAATTGTGCTTAATAAAATCACTGAAAGAACTTACCTTGGTTTCTCTTGGGATAATACTTTACTCAAGAAATGTAAAGAAATGTTCCTTTCCAGAAATGTCTGTTACTATTCATAACAAAACAGCAGCTCCGTATCTGCTTTCTGAGAAGCTAAGCCTACTCCATAGACTGGTATTCTAATATATATTATATAAATAAGATTAATAGATAATTCAAGAGATTTACTAATGTTTCTTGTGATATGGTGTGTTTTAAAAGTGTTTGTAAATTTTTATTTTTTTTTTAATCTAAATTAGTAGATGTGTAAAATCTGCTCCAGTAGGACAGTGTTTACAGGATATGGGATGGCACCAACTCATTTGAGCTAGAATCCTCCTGGGCTTAACCTTACTGCAATGACTGAAAGACATTTTGTCAGGATGACACACAAGTGAAAGATAGCCCCTTATAATCTTTCACAAACATTCTTTAATTAGCTTATTTGTAGTTATATCATTGGTCTTACTGTACCTACTTTATGAATAGAGACCATTAAATCAATGATATGGGAAATTAATAGGACTTTGTTAGCATCCAATTAAAAATATCCCCTTTCAAAAATAAGTAAGTAAGTGAATAAATAAATAAAACCCAGAATACATTACTGTTTTCTCTTGAGGCAGAAGTTTACTCTGTCACATTGTAAGGAAATGCTGGCACTCTCAACACAGCTGAAGAAATATTTCTTTCTGACAGAACCACAATAAGGGTGAAATAATGCACAGGCTTGGTTTCAATATATCAGTAAGTCAGTGATTTCCCTGATTGCAATTTACTTCTGCATTTGCAATTTAGGGCTGAGACCCAGAAAGATCAAATAATTTTTAGAATAAGTGTGACTACTTTTCCAAAAGACTTTCTGATTTAGAACAAGAGAAAATAGAAGTGTAAAAATTTGCTCAAAAATTATATTCACAGGTTGAAGGGTAGCATGCCATCTGAACACACTAAATGGAGCAATAGCACATTGAAAATACAGTGCAGAATTCAGGGTGAATTGATAAGATTCTGGTTCCCCATACTTAAACTTCCATTTTTGCCAGGACTTTCACATTCCAGCTTGTTCATAATGTCTGGGTATGCTGGGCATACCGGTTTCTGCAGCCACTAAATAAGCTGCAATTTTTCGTCCTTGAGCATGAATCATAACTGGAAAAGCTTTCTATCATTCTCCCAGATGAAAGTAGGTAGAATGTGTCTGATTTACTGATGTATAATGTATACATCTAATTGTATAAATGCTTATGTATACAGTTAATTGGCATATAATGGCTTATCATCAGTGGAAAAAAGATTGTGTGAGACCTAAGTAAAATAGGTAGACTGAGTACAAAAACTGTGTGGACAGGAGATGCAGCTGACAGGGGTTGCTTTTTAGCTTAATAAGGTGAGGTTTGTTCTTGGACACTTGTCATTGTGTAAGAGAGACTAGAAAGAAGTAAAAGAAAAAAGAAAAGGGGTGTCATGGGCAGTTATAGATTCAATCAGTATTGGATACATTCATAACATAGTTATAACCAACTTCTAGGAAGCACCCAATTTTCTAATTGTTCTCTGAACGTTTATGAAAGCTTCATTCAGTTTTAGAAATTTTTGCCTAATTCTAATTCCCTTCATGCTCTGCCTTAGTTATACCCCAGATTTTTTTTGAGAAGAGCAGCTTTGTTTTCCTAAAGGTATGTTCTTGCTTGTGATCTCTCCACAACTGACAAGGAACTCCTTCTCGTCTTGTGTTTTCTCTGCATTAAGTATAAAGATTAAATTTTACCAGTAAATGTCACCCTATGACTGAGTGGAAGTTTAGAGACAGAGTGATTGATCAGTGACTTTGACCTTAAGAAAGGATTCACAAATAGGCTTACAAGAGAGAATGGACATAACTTGCATTTCTGACCTTGCAGAAGTGAAATTTTTTAGGTTTATTGTACTCAGACTGCAGTAAATTCTGTCTCTACCATGCTGCTTCTGTGAGAGACTCTCCAAACTTAGGGTGTGGTTCTTACAAAGAAAATAGATTCTCGTTCTGCATAAACACAAATTTTTATTCCTGTTATACACAAACTGGAAAGATTGCCGCTGCTATCAGCTACATTTCTGATGTTAAATTTCCCCCTCCTTATTCCACCAAGGTTCTTCAGTACTTTTTTTTTATTTTAATGTCTCTGCTTTGTATTAGGAATCTGTATCAGTGCAATCATTTCAGTAAAATCAAAAGCCTGTTTATCCCAGAAGTGTTATTCTAAAAAATATGCATACTGTTACGACTGACTGAATCAGATAGTGTACCTTTAATTTCTTTTGATTTTAAAAACTACAGAAATACCCCATATCCTGTATTTCCTTTGAGACTAGTGTTTAATCTAATGTGATTTCAGTTTTGGAGGGGAACAACTCCTACTAAGAACTTCATATCTTTTATTTTAGTTCTACTTCTTAAAAATAATGGCCAAAAATAATAATAAAAAAAATATATATGTAGAATTAAAATTCTTAAGACTTCTAGAAACTTAGAAATCTTAGAAGCATAAGCTGCTTTAGCCTTTAAAAGCAGAAGGCTTAAACTCCAAATCAGTTTGAATTCTCTGAGCCAATCTTTGTCCGTTAGAAAAAAAATGAACAGAGGCACAAACTAGATAACAGCCTTTTATGGGGTACAGAAATTAAAGTAACAGAATTACCTTTCAAAGAGATCTCCAGGGCTTTAATGTAAAAATAGCTATTATTTTTTTAGACAAGGCTCTAATCCACAGTCTGTTCAGCTGTACTCCAGACTCCTATAAGATAATCAATGCCTTCACTGGAGAGTAGTTTGATTAAAAAAAAAAAAGGAAAAGAAAAAAAGAGATGTTTGGAGAGGCTGGGGAGCCATCTTGTGGTGATTTTACTTAATCCTCAAAAAAAAAGAGTCTAGTTTGCATGAAATTGTTTTGATTTCAGTTTATTTAAAGGTTCTCACTGCAGATGTGAAAATTTTTGGCTGGAAATGTATTTTATCTTTTTCTGTTCATCTCCTCTGTTTAGACATCTACATCGAAATATATGTAGAAGAAATAAAGAAAAAAAACCAAAGAATAAAGCAGGCTGTGTTTCCACAAAATTTGTTTGAAAAAGCTAATATAAGCCTTTGTGCTGCCTATTACCGAATGTTTTTTTACCAGATGCCTTTTCTGTAGAAATATAGACTCATTAAGTAAGAGAATGTCACAGGGGAGAAAGAAAGAAGTTCTTTGGACTGAGAAATTTTCATATCCTGTTTCTATATCACAGAGTTCAGTGGTTTTTTTTATTGCCTTTTTTTTTTCTTTTCATGAAAACACAGTAACTTTTCTGCATGGGAAGACCTCAAAAGGAAGTTGAATTTGTGTTCTATACATGTACATTAAACTAGTGAAGACTAAACAAAGACTTGGATTAGAAGATTTAGATTCTTCTGTGGAATGGCCATTGCAATCGTACAGAGAACCTGTTTTAGAAATTCTAAAAGCAACTGGATAAAGATGAAAAAGGTACATACAGACTGCGTTTGAGGAAGCAGCTCTATCTCAGCTGAAATCAAATAATTTGATATTAGTTCCTTGGAATATGTTCAGCTTGCTTCCTACTTGAGAAGACTTATTTACTGAAATCTAGGTTTGCATTTACTAGCCTATATAAGTAGCAATAAATGTCATGAATCACTGTGAATGTCAACACTTTCAATGAAAGCAATACATGGACAATTTTTGTTATATTTGTAAGTTACATAAGGGCAATGGTTTTTCCTAGATATTATTTCCTTGTATCTCAAAAGAAAGAAAAATACCTTGAACAATATTGCAGAAGACATAAAAGCTGCTTTTCAGAAAATGCATTGCTAAAAAACAATAAGCTCTTGAGTATGTGGCCACCACAAGCTGCTTCACGTCCAAGGATAAACACAGTACTTGTTCTTGATGGTTTCTGCTCTCCCCAGACCCTGTTTGTGCTTACTCTTCTTCTCTGTCCCTTCTTTTCTTCTGCTTCTTACATTTACCTGTAGGTAACCCTAAGTAAAGGCAGTATCACTGTAAGTTGTAAAGGGGCAAATCAGACTAAAATGGTCTCAGAGAGCTCATCCAGGAATCAGGATGATTAATACTGGCATCTTTATTTCCTTCCCTTTTCTCCCCTCAGCACAATTTGTAGCTTTTCATCATTTTGCATATTTTTTACTTTTGTCCTAGTTGAAAGAACCACTCCAAAATTCCTGCTTACATAATAGAGTGGGTTTGCTGTTTAAATCGGTATTCAAATCTGCCAAGCCATTCCTTCATTTCCACAAGTATACATTCTGCTCACCTTTTCTGCATTAATTTCATCCACACAGTTAAAAGTTGAATTATTTTAAATCTCATCTCACTGTCAGAATTGTTTTTGCATGAAGGCAGCTACATAGATCTTTTAGTTTCTCTTCCTAACATACTAAGGCAGTCTGAAATACTATTCCTTTGGTTAATACATACTGTGATGCATAAAGTTAACTGCACACAGGGGCAAATTAGGATTTATTTCTCCATTGTGACAAATTTGCAAATTTATTTATTTATTTCAATCCTCTTTCAGAAACATTCCATCCGTTCTTACACAGATCTTTACAAGTTATGTGCCACATCTAGACCATATTCAATTTTCTCCAGTGACCTGTCCCTGAATTGGAGGTAGTGAAGGTGTAAAAGTTTGAATCAGTGA
Organism: Manacus vitellinus; assembly: GCF_001715985.3. Classification (NCBI taxonomy): domain Eukaryota; kingdom Metazoa; phylum Chordata; class Aves; order Passeriformes; family Pipridae; genus Manacus; species Manacus vitellinus. The sequence continues at coordinate 20,899,284 of NW_021940208.1, read as the reverse complement.
AGTACATATGATGGGAGTCAGAAATACTTTCCAGTTTCTAGATCCAGATATCCTTCTTCTCAGATGAGCTACAGTGACTGAAGATGCTTCAATAAGACACCTCATGCAAGGGATCAGAACCTTCATCTATGCTGTGGTGCACTTCAAGGAGGTGACATATGTAGATTTTATCTTTCATAGTCAGAAGACTCTGCTGAAAGACTGTGGGAAGTATGTCTGGCTTGCCTGAATGAACATTAGTCCTGTTGTTAGGCTCCTCCATATGCATAGAACTTTTGAATAGGCAGTCCTCCAGTATAACTCAGCCACAGATTTGATTTCATTATCACATAAACATTCAAGTATCACCGCCCCTAAAATATAAATGATTTAATGGGATTATGGCAGTTCATGCCCTTTCTCACCCACTAGATGAAAATTTTGCTTCCTGGTCCGAAAAGCTGAAATACATCAGAAAATATTTCAATGAGCCACATTTTTTTTCTCTTCAACATCAAGATGTTTCTGTGCAGTTAACTGTTTTCCATGCAGGAAAAAAAACCAAATATAATCTAGAATGAAAACGAATGTCATGTTCTGAAGGACTGTGCATTAATAGCAATAATTAAAAGAAGTGAAAAGGAAAAAGATGTTGGAAAGAGTTGATTAAAAGATAGCAGAAAAATAAAGAGGAAAAAGAAATGTCTGTACCCGTAGAAAGATAGACACGGACCAATAGCACATCAGGACAGAAAGTGAAGAAATTTAAAGACAAAGACATTAGGAAAGAAAGAAGTTTAAAACTGCAGAAAAGAAAAAAGGTACAGAGAGAAGAAAAGAAACAAAAATAAAAGCAGCAACCAAATGGCACGTGAAAAGATGGATCATCTTTATTAATGGACACCAAAAATAGTCTTAGTGAGAAAAATCTGCAAGAGCAAATACTAGAGTGCATAAAAAATTGGGCACCAAGATGAACAGCTAAAATACTGAGAAATCATTGTCAACATAGAATTTGTAAGAGAGCAAAACTGTATATGATTCCAAATAAACATTAGGTAATATTACCTGATGTATGCAGATATACTGCCTATATACCATATATATGAAATATTTTATATTTCTGAAGTGTTCCTTTCTCTCAGGTCCCTGATAAAACCTCTGTCCTTTTTTTTAAGCTTTAGTTTTAGATTAAGTTGTCTTTTTTATATTTTACACTCACAATTATATAGTCCCTTAGGGAAAAATGTCCATATTATGTATCAGCAACACAATCTGTCACAATTTGGCACAGTTGTCAGTCTTTGCTAAAGGGAAGGCCAGGAATGAAATATCAGGGGGTTTGCAGGTCAAGACAGAGGTGAATTGACAGAGGACTCTGGGGATACTTGTTCATTGTTTCTTGCAGTATACCTAATTCTGACTAATACTGGTACAGTGTATCACTTGAGACTGTAATCCTGCAACAATTATTCATTTTATGAACATTGAACTCACCTCAAATGCGGTTTAGAATTGACTTAATTAGTGAAGCTGCAAAGAGGCTATTGTGTGGTTTGATTCTGGTCATGACAGGGTGGCTTCTCACACAGGAGCACACACCTTCAAATTAAAAGTATATCACATAAATGTTAGCTATTTACAAAATTCTACAGATGCTACTGGATGTGTTAAGGTAACCACTACTTAGATAAATACAATGATGTTATATATAAATATGTTTCATAACTTCAGCATATACATTAATAAACTGTTTTCTTTTTGTTTTGAAAAGTCTGGAACCAAAAACCGTTCTGAGACTGAGCACAAAATGTTTCCAATTATCTACTTCATGATTGGCCAGGAAGACTAATGGCTTCCTGGCTTGTATCAAAGATAGTGTGTCCAGCAGGATTAGGGCAGTGATTGTCTTGAATCCTGTGTTCAGTTCTGGGCCCCTGTCTACAAAAAAGACACTGGAGCATGTCCAGAGAAAGACAATGAAGCTGGTGAAGGCTCTTGTACTGAGTCTAGCTGAGACAGAGTCAACTTCTCCACAGCAGTCCTCACAGTGCTGTGCTTTGTACTGGTAGCTAGAAAGGTATTTATAACACACCAGTGTTTTGGCAGTGCTGACACAGCGTCAGGACTGTCTCTACATTTTGCCACCCCACCAGTGGCTAGAAGTGGGCAAGATTTTGTGAGGGGGCATAACCAAATCAACCAAAAGGATATTGCATGCTATATGACATCTGCCTAGATATAAAAACCAAGAAAAAGGAAGAGGAAGTCGGACCATTTGCCATTTACAATTTTTGGCTTCCAGAGCAACTACTATGCATGCTGAAGCCCTGCTTTCCAGGAAATAGATGGGCATCACTTGATGATAGGAAGTAGAGAATGAAATCTTTGGTGTTTCTTGTCTTTACTTCTATATGCGACTTTTCACTTTTGCTTTAGTAAGCTGCCTTGTCTTGACATAAAAGTTACTTTTCCATCTTATTTTCTCCTGGTTGAGAAGGGCAGTGATAGAGTGGCTTGGTGGACATCTGTCAATCAGACAAGGTCAACTCACCACAAGTCTAGAGCACAAGTCTAATGAGGAACAACTGAGGGAGTTGCGATTTTTTAGCCTGGAGAAAAGGAGGCTCAGGTGGGATGTTATTGCTCTCTACAACAACCTGAAAGGAGGTTGTAATGAAGTGGGTGTCAGTCTCTTCTTGCAGATAACAAGCCATAGGACAAGAGGAAACAACCTTAAGCTGCACGAAGGAAGGTTGAGGTTGGATATTAGGAAAAATTTCTTCACTGGAAGGGTTGTCAAGCACTGAAAACAGGCTTCACAGAGAAGTGGGTGAGTTAACATCCCTTCAGGTATTTAAAAGACATGCAGATGTGGTGCTTGAGGATGACTTAGTGGTGGATTGGCTGTGCTGCATTGATGGTTGGACTTGATGATATTAGGTGTCTTTTCCAAGCTAAATGATTCAATTATTTATCTCAGAAAATATAGATATTCATGATAACTGTGCCATTCCAAATATAGAACTCAATACTTATTTCAACATATAAAATCTTCCATTAATCAAGCTTGAAACTAAAATTAGAGATATTATGAGTTCTATATATTTTTTCCTGAGATAATTCATTTTGAGATCATTATTCATATTACTCATTTTTATTGATTTTTTCCATTACAAGTGTTTTCTTATTTACTTGATATCTGATATAAAAAATTCCTAGTGACTTCTAGATGTGGCTGAAAAATCAGTAATTTACGTCATGAATTATAATGGCTATAATGAGAGCTTTTTGAATCACAGAATATTCTGATTTGGAAGGGATCCACAAGGATCATTGAGTCCAACTCTTAAGTGAATGGCCCATACAGGAGATTGAACCCATGACCTTGGCATTATTAGCACCAAGTTTTAACCAACTGAGCTAACTTTCAAAATTAATGTATTTTGAGTATTCTGGCAGCATCTGCAAAGCAGGGTGTTAAACGCTGCAGAGCTGCTTCTGTGTGGGCAACAAGGGTATTGATACCTCACCAAGGCTTTCGATACTGTGAGCAGAAAAGGTCTATGGCAGATTTTGGAACGTTTAGGTTGTCCCCCCAAGTTCCTTAAAATGATCATCTCACTCCACGAGGATCAGCACGGGCAAGTCAGATGTGGCAATGCACTTTCTGAGCCCTTTCTAATTACCAGTGGTGTGAAACAAGGCTGCGTTCTCGCACCAACCCTATTCACAATCTTTTTCAGCATGATGTTCCAAAGGGCCACGGCAGACCTCGAGGATCAAGATGGTATCTACATTCGATACCCTACTGATGGAAGCCTTTTCAACCTAAGGCGACTGAAGGCCCACGCTAAGACCTTAAACCGGGAGCTGCTTTATGCTGATGATGCCGCCCTTGTCGCTGCTGAGGTCTTTGGGCTGGAAGTCAGCTTAAAGAAGACAGAAGTTCTCTATCAGCCAGAACCTCAGGAAGTCTTCCATCATCCCCCTATCACCACTGGCCAATCAGAGCTCAAATCAGTCCAGCAGTTTAATTACCTAGGCAGCCTCATCTCCTCGGATGGTAAGATTGACGGAGAGATAGACAACAGGTTAGCAAAGGCATATAGTGCTTTCTGGCAGCTGAAGAGACATGGAGACTATCAGAAAAAACTTTGAACAATAAATACTTACATCCAAAAATGCAAAAAAATGATTTTTCAGCAAAATACATAAAAATTAATTTTAAAATTTTTGGTGAGCTACAATATTTTCTGTGATTCGTGTTGAACTGTTGTTCAGTAACTGTCATGACAACACTGCCATGATCTTAAACATGATGAATAAAACTCCTAGCAGTTATGACAGCACTAAAATAATAATACAATTACGATCTTATTAGGAATATGCATGCTTTGTTACTTTGGAAACCAAAGTATCCAGCAGTTTTCTCTACCTCATGGAGAAGCAATTGAGTCTGAGTACATTTAAAAGGAAGTTGAAGCTTTTCTACATTAAACAGTGTAATATTTTATCATAGAAAAAGGAAAAAATATTAAAAAATCCATAACTGAATATTTTTTCAAATGTTGGTCTTTGCCACAAACAGCAAAAAAGAAGTACAATACAAGTGGCTGTGTTTGCACCAGGTTTTTACTAAGATTTTCCATAAGGTAAAATTCTCTAGAAACAGATGAATTAATTTATTGTTATACTTCTGAAATTACAAGTGATATCAATAATACTTATACAGATTTCAGCGGGACAACAGAGATGGAAATTCAGACACTTGGTTTTATTATTTCTATACTTGGTTGCTGGTTTCTGTGTGATCTTTACAAGGGCACTGTAATATGGATTTTTCAAAACAGTGGGTCATGACCAATACCAGTGTGAACATCAGTTTCTTCAGAAGCACTGACTAATTTTGTAAATATTGATTTTGGATGCTCAATTCAAAATACTTAGCATCCAGCTTACAGAAAGGACTGAAAACTCTAGAGTGTTTATACAAATTAATTCATATTACATTAAAGCTCAGGAAGGAGACTGATGAAGTTTGGAAGATGTCCTTTATAAGAAAATAGTGGTTTAAGGTGGGGGGTTTGGTGACTAGTGGGTTTTTTTTTGTTTGGTTTGGTTGCTTAGTTTTATTTTTGGTTTATTTTTGGCATTTTACAAGGGGGAACGCCTATGATATTCAACTAATGTTCGATGATTATCACAATTATCCTTGACTCCATGTTCCAGATGTTAATGATCAAGCATCAAAATTGCCAGAAACAAAATCCAGTCTGAGGCTTTTGAAAACTTCAGGTTATGTCTCTGTAGGATTATGATACATGAGCTGTTAAAAGACTAAGCAGAGCACTGCCCAGTGACTCAGCAACATTTTCAATTGCTGGCTGCATGCAAAGACAGAATTTGTAAGAGACTTACTGCTGCAATCATTGATGTTCAAAATGTTATATTGGTTAGCAGTCAGTATAGTAGCCCTAAAGAGGATTCGGACTTTCTCAGTCACTACTGAGGAGCTGCTCTTCATGCCAACCAAGACTGTATTATTTGGTACCTTTCAAATTAGGCACCTTCATGTGTTCTCTCAATATTAATTCTGAATAGGGCATATAGTGTTATCTGAAAACACACAAAAAAGGGGTCTCTTCAAGAATATAGTCCCCTCCTCTTATCCCTCCCCCCCAAAAATCTATGCAAAACTATTGGCAGCTTTATCAACTTCCTTTGTAAGCATTCTGATGGTCTTTAAGTATGGCAACCACTTTATTTTCTGGAATGCCATATTGAAAGTGCCACAGGAAATATTTAGTTTGTTAGACTGGTACCTGCTGAATGCTTATCTGCCAAAAAAGATTAGACAGAAGAAAGAATGTTTCTTGTTTTCATGTAATTTGGCAAATAAGGCAAAAACCCCCCACAAGTCTAAATCTTGTGTATATATCAAATACTGTAAATTTTAAAAATTAAATAACTAAATAATAAAATTGTTGTAATCAGGATTTCTTCAAAGTACCCTTTTGCTCAGTGAAAACCAAAGCTTAGTGAGTAGAGAATTAAGGACTTCAGAATATTTTTGAACCAAAAAATTTACTGAGGAAGAAAGAACAGAAGTATTTCTGAGGTATATGCCTTAGCAGTAATCAGACAGAAAAAGCAGAGTAAGAAACCCCCCCAATCTTTACATATGTGTTTCAAATTATTGCAACAACCAATAAACAATTGTTAATATTTGGTGACATACACCATTGTTTTCAGCTCTGCTTCTATAATCAGTCAATAGACTTCTATAGTCATAGACAATTCCAAATACATTTCTTATAATACACTAACATAGTGTGCAAGACAGCGGAAGCTGGCATAAGAATCACAGATAGGTCTTCAGTGTTACTCTTTTTTCAAATACATATATTAGTAGTAATTTCTAATTAGCAAAAATTTTATATGACTTTAGGCAAATATACATGTAAATATATGGATTTTTTCACAATATTAACAATAAAAATACGTATACAATTCTCTCTTAATCATTTAATTAAAGTTGTGCTCAAGGACCTGTGCACCTGAACAAATGCAAGTGCCCAAATACTTGCTACCTTAGACACCTAATAGAGATGTTAGCAAAAGTTATTAGCAGTATGTTTCATGTACCTGTATCTCATCATTGGTTACCGAGGAGTTTAGGATACTTACTTACAGTCCTGACTTCCTCAGTTACTTACCTCAGGATAGGCAGATTGAACTGGAGCCCCAGGGCAGTATTAGCACTCTTCAGCCACTTACATATTTACCAAGTCTCCTGCTCTGCTCTTGCACAATTTGAGTATAGGTAGAATTTTCCCAGGGGCTGTTGCTAGGTAAATAGGACAGTTACGTGTGCATGTACCTTAACTACACTTGTCTTGGGTTGCAGAATCTGGGTTTTGCTGAGCTGAAGATTGTAAAGAAAGCTGCTGTCTTTTATCCAGCTAGTAAAGGCAGTTTGCTGTTAGCCAGATTTTATATTTTCTTCCTGTAGAATGAAAAAAATATAGACTGGAATACTAGAATTGTCTTTGTTTAACTATTTTTTGTGCATTGTCATATCCTCTGTTATTCATCTTTCCTTTAAACTAGTTTAAATATCAGCCTTTCAGTTTCATTTATCATAAATGTAACCTAATATTTGCTTTAGCTTTTGTCATCCACTTTGCAAACCACGTGTTGTCTCACGGCTTTCTGAAATATGCTAACTAGAAATTAATACACTAGTCATTGTGAGTGCATAAAATTTAGTTTTATAATCCTTAGTTATGTTTTCTTTTACATCTATCTGCTTTTTGATTACCAATATATGTTGAACAAATGTTTATTTTGGGGGTGCACAAAATGTATTTTAAATTCTGGTTTTCTATATCTTATTTAGACCTGGAATAAGGGAGAAGGAGTTTGGGGGTTTTTTGTTATTATATGTATGCTTTTTTATGATTTGTATGACTTTTTTCATTCTAAGCCATATTCTCTGGACTTTGGAGTCTTTACAGAATTTAAATTGCCTGAGCTACCAAACAAGGCTTTGAGAACTCACTGATTCCTTCTAAACTATCTTTTGCAGCCTTGGTTAAACTACAGCTGTGAAGAAGGAATGGGTTCAGAAACATTTACTTATACATACAAACCCACTGGTTTCCACTCCTTTGTGGCTTCAACCACAGCTTAAAAAGTTCCCTTAGGCTGGGTCTTCAGCATGCAATTGAATTAACACCACCTGAATACAGAAGACCTGTCAGTTGGTGCTAAACTTCACATAAGAATACTAGTTCTGTCCTAATGATTGTGGAAAGATTATGTTCTTTGTTTAAAAGCCTTGACATGCAGGTTTTCTACCAGGATTTGTTTGTTCAGGCAGCCTGATAGATTAGCAAGGTAATATGTTCAATTCTGAAGCAAGATTTATTACTGCTGACTCTTGTTTTCTGCCCTATATTCTACATATCTGTAAAAAAAAAACCAACCTTATTTTGGCTACTGACCAACGCTCTAAAAACTAAGGTATTATCAGAATATAATTTATTCCTCAGTGTAAATAATGAAGACTCAGACTCTAAAGGATTCATACCATATCAAGTCTTCACTCTTCATCTGCCCCAGACTATTGGTATATTCTGAATAAAACACAGAATAAAACAATGATGACCAGAGGGACATAATCATACATGAGGTATAACTTTATTTTTGTTTTTTTTGTCACTCAATGACTGATCCCTCAAGGAGTCCTTAATTGAATGCTGTCTATTTTGTAGTTTTGTGGTTTGAGTTGTTGTTTGTTTTGGTTTTGTTTTTAAATACTTTTCCTTGCTTACCACTTAAAAAATTTCAGTCAGGAGAACCCAGGTGGTAATCAAGCTGGTATGAAATTGTTTTCATGGAATAATTTCAATGGATGTTACATGATAATTACCACTCTAACATTAGCATTAACAGCAGGGATAATTAACTGAAGTCACTGGCCCTAGTCCAAGATGACCCCGTCTATTTCCTACCTGAATAAGCAGAATGGTATTTCCTCTTTTTGGCTTAACATTAATGCACATTTGTACATTTGTAGCAGTGAGCATTGTAAAAAACCCTAAACTTTTGTTTTTAAGATTAAGTCAGAAATAGTATGAATAGTTTAAAAGTGCTAAGTTTCTGTTTACAGGAAGACAAGGTTAGCAGAACATTAATTTCCTAAGTTTCACACAGTAGTTTATGTACCTTTGGAGAGACAAATTCACACATTTTAATGAAAATCTTATTCTGGGCCTTGGCCTGTATCTCAGAAAAGAAAGAAAATGTAAGATGTCTTTGCTCTACTCTAGTCCTGCTCCAGAACTAACATGGATCTTCTTTATACATAGTATGTTTAATTTTTTTACAACCTCCAATGACCTTTCTAGTGTGCATCAACTGTGAGCATAAACACAGAAGTTCATCTCCTTTCCCTGGTCACATACTTAACTCTCAGAAGGGGATTGCTTTATAAAACATTTAGAGCATTAGGTAGCCACAATATTTTGCCTTCTCTGTCAGGTTTCAACCTATAAGAGATTTTCATAAAGCATAATGATATATTCACATTTCAAGGGTTTTATGGAAGTTCTTTAAAATCAGAGACTACTTAAATAGAGTTTTGTGATGATACCTGAGGAGCATAGAAAATGTACATTAGATGGTTGTGGTCTTTTGAATTGAGTTGAACTAGAAGAAAACTTGTGGTTGTTAAAGACATTCCAAAAGAATAATGCATTTTAATCTCTTTTATTTCACAGAGAATGAGTATTGGAAAACTGAGGTTTTTACAAATGCATCTCCTTGACAAGTTATTTTAGCTGAAACACTGGAATCATCCTTACATACATGAGAACATATCTTCAAGTTTTGATGTGATATTCACTTTTCTCTGAAAAGGAATGGATAGCTGAAGGACTGAAAGAGACTAGATTTTCCTTCTTTATGAATCATTTATTGGAGATTATATCTTTTGGGAGCAGGGCAATGCCAATGCTAGATTAGATTAGAGAAGGCCAGGTCCAACTAAAGCCTGAAAAACTTTCAAGGATAGAGATTCCAACACCTGTCTAGGTAATCTGATTTAGTAGTGCACTACTTGCCTGGGGAAGGATTTTGTCCTAATGTCCAGAATCAATCTCCCAAGTGATTTGAGACCACTGGGGCTTTTTTCCACCTGTTACTGAAAAATGGAATTTGGTTCCATATTTATAACTTCTCTTCAAGCTGTTTAAATTCTTTTTATCCTTCTCGTCACCAGACCAAACAAGACTAAATTTTTTCACCTTTTCTTATAGGTCATTTACCTGCAAATTACTAGATATCTTGGGAGACTCACAATGGTGTGTCTCCAGCTTCTTATTGTTCTTCTTGAAAAATTTATCACAGGGTGTTAAGACCTGTCCCTGAAGGCAAGAGTAACTCAGGTTCTTGTTAATAGTGCCCCTTGGGTGAATTAGAGTGAAAACGACACTGTGTTTGTAAACATAGGGTTTATTTTAGAACAATTTGGTGGCAATGGAAAGGATGTATGAGGCCATTTTTGTTATTATCTCTAGAAATATAAGAATATAAAAGCATAAAAATAACACTCAAGAAAATGTAGAAGAGAAAGAATGAAAGAGAAAGAAAGGATAAGAGTAGAAAGATATCACCACCCATGGATCCAGCGAAAAGACTTGATTGTTGTCATTTCGATGTCCATTGGTCAAAGTGATGGCCACTGTCTTGTTCTGTCAGGGGTGGGGAAAGCCCATGAAGCATAGAGTTTAATTGGTTAATATGTGTTTAGATTTGGGTGCAACACCTAGGTACTTCCCATCCAAACACCTGCACTATGCATCCAAGAAACTTTTCCAAATGGAACTCATTCTTCCCATTCAATTCTAAGGGCCTTGATCTTGTCTCTAGGTTTCCTTTCACCAAGGAAAGTAGCCAGAAATGGAGTTTAGTGTGAACAAAGGACAGACAAGCTGTGGTAGTCAGACAAGCTTACTGATCAGCAAGCTTTTTACATGTGACTGGCCCCTTTTACCTTCTTTTACCTCTGTTTTCCCATACTGGCTCCTCTCCAAGCCACTTTGTTCCTTTTCTTTTCCTGCCTTTGGTCCTTTTCCTTAAACAACCCTTAATAAGTCTTGGAAAAACCCCAAGACTGTCTTCCACAGCATGTTCCCCAGCATCCCATAAGAAGTACACGCTCCTTAGGTATTAACCTCCTTCAATCTGTAAAGTGATCTGCAGAAGAGCCCCCAGCTTTCATTGATGCATATTAATGTCTTTCACAGCTAGACAATGGGCTGATGCCTGTGATAGCCCCAGGAGGGCCTGGGCCAGAATGTTCAGGTGGCTCCATTTAGTTTACTGGTTTCCTTCAGCTGTCATTATTCCTCTGTGCTCCTTGTGTTTACTTAGGTGAGGTTTTAATCATGGAAACCTAGACAAACAGTTCAAATCTACAGACAGCTTTTCTTCTGCCAGAAGAAATCATAATTACCCATATTCCAGAGAGTTCTTTGCGTTAGCCATACCCTTTCTCACACTTGTCAGGAATTTAGTCTGTTATTTATACAATTCTGGTTCATCTCCTGTTTGTCATCTCAGGTGCAATGAATGTTGATTGCTTTCTTGTCTAATGCAGTGCCAGGTGAAGGAGTACCATGGGTATCAGAGGACATATCCTGCAGGTGACATTATCACCATTTTTTTCAGCATCAGGGAGGAGGACCAGGCACTTCCTACAGTATGAGGCTTGGGTGGTGGCATCCAGCATCAGAAGACCCTTGTTAGTAGTCACTATCAAAGGACTTGATATGTCAACACCAACTAGGGCTGGTGATCATGTCTTTTGGTGGCTAGTCACCACTGTAGGCTTTTTCCTGTGAAACAGCACCTGTCTTTGGATCCCTTTTACTTTACCAGTGCACTGACTGCCATGTTAACTGTGATTTCATGCTTATACATGAAAGTTGCATCAGTCTTGGTCATTGATATCCTCCGGTGCCAGATAAGTAGGAAGCCAGCTGTGAGTTTGCTTTGCCAGATTCTCTGCTTGGCAGGAAATTTCTCACACTGTCTGCTAGTTTCTGGCCTTGATTTTCTTTTGTTGTAATCGCTGGTACTGCCACACACTGCTTCCTCCCAGGCTGCTACTCTGAAAACTTCTGATAGTACATGAGAGAAGTAAACATTTCCAAAAAAATCCATAGAAAAGGCACATTACCACTTATGATCTCTCCAGAGCAAGTGTTTTAGATTTGTTTTTGCAGAGTAGGTTTTCCATGTACTATCTTTGCTATTAGATGTAACACAGTTTAAGTTAAAATTTTCTGTCAGCATACATACACCAGTTAGGTGTATGAAAAAAAATAATCCTACATGTTCATTGATAAACACAATTAATACTGCCTTGATGGAGAAATTCTCTGTTGAGGTACAGAATTGTACCAATTGTAATTGGTGCAGTAAGTCCTGACCAACACTGAAATATAACTAATCATGTTTTGACCCTTTCCTAAGATGTAGTTATCCTATATCAACTAGCACTCCTCTGAAAATTCCCAGGAACACACTGCTATTTAAAACATACAGGGACCATCTCCAATGGCGCTTTGCATACAGCCATCACAGTGTGGAAGCAAAATTTATTACCTTAGGTGTGGACTGTTCTGTGCCAACTAGCCTCTGCCCAGGAGCAATCTCAAGCATGCTTACTAGGATATCTGTAGCCAATAAAAAAAAAAAAAAAGGCATATTCTTGCTGACTTAATTATCAGGTCTTTTTTTTGTTTGTTTTCTGTTAACACAGATCACGCTATCATTAGATGGGCTTTGCCAAAATAGCTAATATGGCAACAGATCCTTTTGTGAGGTATGAAAAATCCATATAAGAAACTCTTTATGACATAGCAACATTTACAGATACCCACTTTTATGCTTGAAAACACCATCCTTTCTCTGTGTGACAGCAGGGAGGTAGTTTTTGATCTGATAGTTAAAACCACCAGTAGCTATTGAGCAGGAATTACAACAACAACAAATCAACAACAACAAATAAGAGTTTGTGTTAATTGATTTGTTTGTTTATAAGAGTGTGCCTTAAGAGCAAATTGAGCACCATGCAACATCTGGCCTTTCTAGCAGACTAGGCAATACTTACAGCTTAAGACTGCTTAGACAAAATAATTTTTTTATTAATAGTATTTTATTTCTATCTTATGCCTGTTAATGTTTTGAATCATACAAACCAATTATTAATTTATTCATTTATTCTACTTTGAAATTTTCTTTCCTAACTTGCAAAACCTTTATAAACCAGAGGAAAATAAGATATAACTAAGAAAAAATCTATTGATGAGGAGGAGGCCAGGGTTGTAACCTCTGTATTTGGATGTCATAAACTTAATTTCTTTCCTGAAATGTTTTCAGCATCTGCTAAAATTACTGAAAAGGGACCAAATAACTTTTTTCCTATAAATCAGTGCCTACTGTGAGAGATAAGATTTTCCATTTATAATTTTAACCTTTGTTTTTATGAAAAGAGTGAAACAGTGAACTAATTTTACACTATGGAGTTGAATGTACAATTCCATTTTAACAATAAGTTGAAATGATTTCAGACGATTGAGTCAAATGTCCAGTGCATGCAAATGAAGAAACCAAAACAATCATTAATGGAAGATGATTTGACCCTAAATTCTATACACATAACCAAGAGGTTTCATAAATTTGTATAAGTGTAGGGGGATCCTCTAGTTCTTTAAAAAAGTACCATTATTAGAAGTATGATATAAAGATTCTGTAGTTTCAGCTAAAATACAAATTATTTGCAAACAACCTAACTCCTTGCTACTTCCTTCTTTCTGCATGTTCCACTTGTGAAATTTTTGCTTCCTGCTGTGAAAAAATCTATCAAACTACATGTGGAGTCCTTGTTCTAGGTAATCTAAAATGAACTTATTTATTCTGGATATGGCATAACTTAGAATGGAATATTTCCCTTATTCACAATAAATTTTAATACTAATTTCATTCGGTCCAGTAGAGACAAAAACATCTGTGGTCAGAAGACACCTTTTCTTTTCAACTCTTGCTTCACTGCAAAGCTAATTGTGTGGGAAGAAAGAAAAGGCATTACAAGTGCAATAAAACATTATAATACATAAAAACAGTTGTACATATGAAACAATGCATTAGAAAGCATAGTGAATATATCTTTGGAAATAAGTACAATGGAAAAAGCACATTATTACAAGTACTGAGGAGTCTAGTCTAGATTGGGATCTTGGAGAACAATGATAAATAAACAAAAGAAAGCTCCTCTTGCCTGAAGTGGTTATGCTTCCTGCGTATTTGGATTTTTATTTCAGTTGTAATGATGTGTAATGTGTTTATAGAGAAAAAATAAAAAATACAGAAGTTCAGTTAAATCTGATATTCAAATAACTGCATTTCATTAGCAGGAAAAATATCAGACTTTCAATTATCTCACAAACACAAATACAATCACCCCAAATACATATAGATGCAGAAATATTTTACCCTTTTCTTTTGGGGGGAAAGAAGGCAGGGTTAGTTTGAGACTAGCCACACAAATTTAGAAAATTTTTGCTATTTATGAGACAGAAGTGGTTTTTTTTGAAACAACCTTTTTATTTCATTATAAGCAATTATAACAACTCAAACCACAAGGCAAGATGGACTTCTTCCTGACTTGGAATTTTACACATTGATAAAAATAGACACATTTTTGCTGTCCATTCTCAGCATTTTATAGTCATTTCTATTACTCAAGTCCTGTAAAGGAAAAAGCAAAACTATTTGCTGACTCAGTTCCAATCAAGTCTATTAGCTATCTTATCACTATAAAATGTTATCCAAAGTAATCATTTACTTTGCTGAATGTTCAAATAAAATTTGACTCAGTCTACAGAACTACTTTTCTCTTCTGTGGGAGGGAGAAATATAGAACATGCTGACATTTTAAAAATTTCAAAAAATCCTTTAACCCTTTTATCACAGAACTTTACAGCCATAGTCTTCAGCGAGGGAAGAAACAGTGAGAGATTACTTTCGTAAAGCTGCATTCTATTTTCTACCATGGAATGAGAACTAAATGTTAGATTTATCTAAGTTTCTGTGACCTCTCCATATTTTTTGGTTGGGGTTTTCTTCCTTGCATACAGAAAATCATGTACCTCAGACAAAACACCTTCAGGATAAACTGCTTTCCAGGAAAGACCTTTGACTCTCTACTGCCCAACCAATAACAAAGCCCCTACAGAAATCACACTGCCAAAATACTGAATGGGTAATATCTACATAAACCCTACAGAGCTTGGGTAGTTATGCAGTTTATAACTGACTAAATTAACAGTAATTTATAAACTGTGCATATTTGTGATTTAGAAGAACACGCTGGGTGGTAAGCAATGAAGAAAGGATGAAGTAGATACCCTGCTGAATGCATCTCAAAACCTTTTGTTATCCTTTTCCATCTTTATATGGGCTTAATTTTTAACCCTGGTTTTTCTACCCCATATGGCAAATTATTTTGATGCTTTATTTTGAAGTGTTTTCCTGTTAATAAACTTTAATTTACAAATTCAAATACACAAGTTAAAAAAGTTCTGCTGTTAAGACTTCCTGCACAAACATAACTCTCTTACCTCTTATATATACAAATATTAGTATTATAATCATGTAGTATGTTTTTCTTCCCCAACAGAATCATATACTTTCAACAGAAAGCTGAAGAAAGTCAGTAGAATCTCGAAGAGTTAGGCTAAGCAAGACAATTTCTACCAAAAGATAGAAAAAAAAATCAACATGTCTGTCATATAATTTATGTACATATAGGTACCTAATAAGACTTGGAACCCTGAGCAGAATGTCTGGCTTCCTTATGTAGTTATATTAGCTAAATATTCAGCAGGAGGTCTGCAAAATCTATCATTCTGGGTAATAAGCACAAAAAATTAGCCCAACAGCAATTATGTTGGAAAAAATTATACCTTAGGGTCCACTTCTCCCAGTCATCTTACACTGTGTTGGAGATGAATTTCCAGAGAATCACATCCTTGATATTTACTTTGGAATTTTACATGTAGGTGAACTGCCTCTCCCTGTCTCAGCTAGACACAGATGAGTAATAGTAATTTCTGTAGACTTTTTTTTATTTTAGGACTTATTGGCAAGATCTTGTCTTCAATTATTTCCAAGACAGTTGCACAATGAAAGGGCTAGAGCAGTTACAGGAAAGGTTGAAGAAGAGGTTGAAGTGGGGACCCCCTAAAGCCTTCCAGGACCAGCTGCATACAAACCGACACAGAACAGACCATTAGACAAATAGTGCTGGGGAAAACTATTGTCTTTAGACATTAATGTCCTGGGGTTAAAAAGTAGGTGGCCTGACTTTTAACATGGATTGACTACAGTAGGCAGGACATCCATTTAAAACTCTCTCAGCATGTGAGCCTTAAATAAGTGATAGCATTCACTCACCTGTGCTCATCTCTCCTTTACCACATGTGCTGGAAAAAAATATAGCATCATGTAGCTTTTTCCACCATTTGTAGCAGCTCATAAGTTTTCACATATAACAGGTATTTCTGCCTGCTGTGTATAAAACTGAATCAGGAAACTTATAGAAAAAATATTTTAGTAGTTATGTCAACTACTGTTGGAAAACAAGGGTTGGATAAATTGTGTGTGTTGTATCATAACAAATTTCAGTTGTTACCTAATCTTACACAAACTGAATTGCTGTCTAGCCAAATACCAATTTAATGATTTGCTTCCATTTTTTTAAAAATTGAGTTGATATGTGATATCATTATGTTTACTAAAAAGAAATCTTAGATTTAGTGCAGAGCTGCAGGGAAATATTGCTGCCATATTAATATAGGTATTTTATTGAAGCATCAGAATTACCATTTTAAGACATTGGTGAAAGAAATCTTTCAGTTCTATAAATTGTCAACATTAATATTTAAGAAATAGAGGCATCAACTCATCAGAATCATAAAATCCTTGATTAAGAGGTCAGATCATCTAGTCAAACCACTCATAAGAGACATTAAATATAACTGAATGTTCCTACTCATCTGTATTGAATCTGTCGTTTAAAGTAATCCAGGAAATACATTCATCTGAATAATATTTTTATATCCATCATTAGGAGTGAGTTGAGCAGAAATTAAAAATCTTGAATAGTCACCGGCTCACACACTGCATGGAGAACCCTGATTAACCCAGAGAGTCTGATCTATGCAGTTTTCTGATATTAGCATATTGTGTCAGAAAAGACATTAAAAGTTCTAATTTTTTGTATTTCATCAAAGGATGCTTGCAGAAAAAAACCCGAATATTTACATTTATTTTTAAGTCTCTAATAGTCTTACCGCTCTATAATAAAGTCACATTAGATAGGATTAATCTGAACAGTTGTAGATTTATCCTAAAACTGATGTCTAACATAGATCAGATGAATCATATCAGTAAATGATTAACTGCCTCCAGTAAAAAGGAAACTTAGGTACCTCATATGTAGAAGGCTACATCATGTCAAAAGGCTAAATGTCAAAAGTTAGGTGAAAGCAATCCTGTCTTGTGGCTTTAAACTACAGGGCTTATGCACTCATTTACTGGTTTCATAAGTAGATTAAGAAGATAAGTGATTGTGCAGCCAGTGGGGGTGAGTATGAATGTAGGCAAAATTTACTGAGTTCATATAAAGTAGAGGTTTCTGGCATTACTTTTTGGGTTTTTTTAGTGATCACTGATGATTCCTGCTAGTGCTGGCAGCCTTTGCAGCAATCAGTGAATTGGTAATTTCTATGGGGAGACATAACTATGAGTAGGCTAATTTTCAGTCTACAGTGTCTACACAGGGGTTGATATTTTTTCTGCCTGAGTAGCCATTTGACAGGTTGTGAAATAGAAGCTGAGTACTGTTGCAGCTGAGAATAGTTGTTGCTGAGAAAATGTGCAAGTGTCAGTAGGAATATGAGAAAATTGAAAATAAACTTATTGTCACTGAGAAACAAAAATACTCAAAATAAACAACTCTTTATGTTACAGGTGCACACATACTACTTGTAAACTTAGAGCAAAACTTTAAGTGCTACACTGATCCTAGAGATAGAAAAAAAAACCCCAGGTCTGAATAAGAAGTCTTAATGTTCTAAGTTATTGAACAAAAGGTAGAATTTTACTTTGGGTTAAGAGTGTAAATATAACTCTTCTACTTGATAAAAATAAAATGCTATTTGTGTGCACAATGAACATCTTCATTTTAAAATAAACCTGGTCAAATATCTAAAAAACAATATCAAAGTTATTATTTTTCCTGAAGACCAGGAGTGAAAACAGGTATTTGTACTGCAAGAGACTGGAGAAAATGATTACTGACTCAAAACAACTAAAGTATAGGGGGAAGGTGGGGAAGGAGCAGGGCAAGTTCTGCAAAAGTGGGACAGTGCATTGCTCTACACCACACCCCCTGGAGCCCCTAGGCCATCCCCAGATTGGCTATTAGCCACTGGCACACCAGAAACCCCACCTGGGGGAGGGTCCTGAGAGACCAGAGCAGATAAAAGCAATAGCATGAGGCGTGCATGTGTTGCGTGTCTTGGATTTTATAGTAGCTGAGACCATGTTGGAACCAAACCAAGGCAGTAGCTATTTCTTTCTTATTTTGTCTTTCTCTCTCTCTTTTTCTTCTTCTCCTAATTTCCTCTTCTCAAAATCTAGGTCACTTAAGGTTGGATAGGTTAGAGTTTGCTAAGTCAGTGCCCTGTGTAATTCTTTATTTTGATTGTTTGCTTTAAAATTTGCAGAGTTCCTGATCTTCTAAATTTTCCAAGTAGAAGTTTCCTGTTAAACCTCCTGAAAATGTTGTCACATTTCTCTCTACATTTCCTGACTCAGGGTAGCAAAGAACCTAAGCCCCTCACTTGTTGAGTGAGTCTGGGGCTTTACATGTACAGCCCTACCTTCTCATTTTTTTCCTAATATCAGAGTGATTTTAGTGAAGAAAGTCTGTATGTGTAGAGAAATTAAGTGGATAACGCATATATTAGCTCTCTTGCAGGTGAATTCAGTCACTGCAGAAAAATTTCATGTTGTATCCAAAGTTATTCCAACGATAGTTATACTAATAGCAGTTATATTAACAGAGGGATTCACTTTTTTATTTTCTTTGTGGCATTTTGGGAAACACGATAGGTAGACCTTGTCATGACAGAGTGGTTTTAGAGAGAAAGTGACAGCAGGGATCTTGAGTGGGAGGCCTTCCAGACCAGCACAGCAATGTAAGGCTCAGCACCATTCCTGGGTTCAAGTGTCAGGATCACACTCTAAATTGCAGGAATAGAGTTTTTGAGGTACAGGAGTCTTTATGCAATCTCTGTGCTGAAAGGATTCAAAACTTGAAACCAAAAAGCTAGAACAGGCCTGAAATCTCAAAATGTTCTGTTGGAGCTGTGGTGGATGTTGTTTGAAGTGAACTACTGAACTTACTGGCCTTTAGCAAGGCAGCCATGCATTGTTATTGCTGGTGAAACCTGTCAACCCCCTCTGTAACTGTCAAAGTAAAGTTAAATCTGATATTTCCTAGTGCTGAATCAGAGTGAAGGGTGTGAGGCATCTTGGATCCTGGATCTTACTGGAAGCATGGAAAAAAATATTTGCCTGAGGAGTGATGCCAGGAATAATAGGCTCTTGGCCTTCTGTGAGAAAAATGCAAGTTCTGTTCTAGTTGAAGTTTTAGGATTTCACAATGGCATTACTTTCAGTGGCAGAGATGTTTTCTTTGTACCAGGTGTTAAAACGTAAGAAAGATGAAGGCTGCTTTACATGTTTTTATCATGCACACTTGCATTCATGTGGAGACCAACCACCAGTGGCATTCCTCAGCAGTCAGTACTGGGACGAGTGCTGCTTAACATCTTTGTCAGTGACATGGACAGTGGTGCACCCTCAGCAAGTTTACCAATGACACCAAGCTGAATGATACCGTTGGCATGCTGGAGGGAAGGGATGCCATCTTAGAGGGACCTTGACAGACTTAAGAGGTGGGCCCATGTGAACCTCATGAAGTTGAACAAGGCCAAGTGTAAGGTCCTGCACGTGGACTGGGGCAATCCCAAGCACAATTACAGGCTGGGCAGAGACCAGCCCAAGGAAGAAGGACTTGAGTATGTTGGTGGACAAGAAGCTATACCTGACCTATCAATGTGTGTCTGCAGTCAAGAAAGCCAGCTGTATCCTGGGCTACATCAAAGGAAGAGTGACCAGCAGCTTGAGGGAGGTGATTTTTCCCCTGTACTCTGCCCTTATGAGACCACACCTGGAGTCCAACTCTGGGGCACCCAACGTGAGAAAGACATGGACCCATTGTAGCAGGTCCAGACAAAGGTCATAAAGATAATTAGAGGGCTGGAGCACCTCTCCTATGAAGACAGGCTAAGAGAGTTGGGGTTGTTCAGCCTAGAGAAGAGAAGGCTTCAGGAGACCTTCTATCAGCCTTCCAGTATCTAAAGGAGGCCTAAGAGAAATTCTTCAATATGGCAGTGAGACACTGGAACAGGTTACCCAGAGAAGTTGTGGATACCTCATCCCTGGACATGTTCAAGGCCAGGTTGGATTGGGCTTTGATTAACCTGGTGGAAGGTGTCCCTGTCCATGGCAAGGGGGATGGAACTAGATGATTTTTGAAGTTCCTTCCAATCAACTACTCTATAAGTCTATGATTCAGTGATTCAGCAGGGCATGGTAAGCACTGAAAGAGGAAAGAATCCAAGCCATATTGAAATAAATTTTGGGGAAAAATAAGTGAGCTGTATCAACACTGAGCGTGACAACATGATCTGCATACACATCACCATTGCCTTTCCTCCAGATTCCCTCACTTACATCCTCAGATGGCTTTTTCATGAAGGATGTGTTCATGATAGATGTCCTAGCACAGTCTGCATAATGTGACACAGTCCAAAACAGGTCTAGCATCTCTACTCTTTAGAAAAAGCTTTTTGAAAAGGCACCCTAGGGAAGTGGTTGAATCACCATCCTTGGAGCTATTTAAAAGACATGTAGATGTGGCACCTAGGGACAGAGTTTAGTGCTGGACTTGGCAGTGTTAGGTTTACAGTTTGACTTGGCAGTCCAGGGGGTATTTTATGGTTCTATGAAAGTATGCCTTAAATGTACACAACTGTACAAATTAGAGAGGCACAGCATAAAAATTTTCATCATTGATGTTTTCTTTGGATTCAAAAATTGGAGGCACAGAGGTCTTCTCTATCTTCAGTTGTCCTTCTCACATATATTTACTCCCGAGGGAGATCTGCTTCAATAAAAATAAATTACAAGTATCTTTTTTCCCTTGGAGAGCTTTTAAAGAGGAAGAAATTTTGCACAAAATTTTGTACATTGAATGTTTGGAACTATTTCTCTTTTGGTTAAGTGTATGCTGCAGTTCCTAATACAATAGAGGAAATGACCATATAACTTGTTGGATATTAGCAGGAGAATGAGCTGTTAAACTTATTTACTCCCTGTGTATAGACACAAACACCTTAATTTATCATGCTCTTGCTGAGTTGTAAACTATAGCTTTTCTACCCTATTTTAGTTGATGTTGTGGGTGTATAACTTGTGCTTCTGCCAAGGTAACATTCCTTGTCCTCAGTCCACATTAGAATTAAAATGAAAAGAGCCCTATGAAGAGCTTTTATGAACACGATGCGCATTTAATATACTTGTCAAAAGAGAAAATTATCTGGTTGAAGCATTATTCGAGATCTTGGCAACAGTAAGTCCACTGATACCTGTACTGTTATACATGCCTAAAAGAGATGATGAAGTTTTAGAATAATCTACTTTAAGCATATAGAAAACTAGTGTGGAATAATGTTTACACTTTCAAACATGGTTTCTGCATTTTGTATGTGATCATCCCTCACTGTGCATACATTTTAAAATAGTAATTTTCAGTAATTTTGTTTTGGCCTTGACATTTGTCTGGCAAGAAAAGTCCAGTTTGAGATTATTCTGATTATGATTATTTAATGATTTGAACTGGTTTCAGTACAGACTGGGAAATAACAAGTATTTCTTTAGTAAGAAGACAGAAAATAATCTCTTGGTGACTTCAGAGCATATTTTATTTGCTCTTCAACATTACTGTCCAGGAATAATAGACTTCAACTGCTCATCTACATTTCTGGTTATTAAATTTTAAACAGTCTGACAGTATGAGACATAAAGAATTAATATAATTCTCTATCACTGCTGAAAAAGACTGAGATTTTTCTTCCTCTGTTGTATTCAGCCAAATTAGAAACACAAAGTTTGTTTCTAGTGGGGAGTGATTCAGTCCACCCTAAGATTGTGTTTTATGTTATACCAGGTACCTCTGAGCGTGAATAAATGCTTCTCCCTTTTGCCATCACACTAGTTTTCAAAACCAGTATGTTTTACAGCCATGCATATAAAAGCAGTTATTAATCTGTGCTGTTATCTTTATAGATTAATGAAGTAATTATTATCTTATTATTAAATGAGGTAGTTCATGCCTCCCACACCCTTTCAAACACAGTATAACCTGCACTCAGAAGTCTCTATTTGGAAACCATTATTTGGCAGATAAGTCTGGCTGGCTACCAAAACCAATCAAGGTTCTCATTTTCAAAAGTGCAGGAGGTGAAAAGAAAGTGCAGGAGCCAACACCCGTAAAACAACACTACGGCATAAATTATGGAATTTTTTGATTGCATGTAGAATTTCAAACTATGATGTGTAGATGACAAAGAGTAAATTCATGCACATCTTTCACATTAATAATGAAAAACTTATGCACAGTAATCAATCACACATAATTTTAAGATTGCTAATTCCCCTCACAGATTTTGCATGTGTAAGCTGTCACTCACTCTTCAACCCATTTGCACACTTCTTCTATAAGGAATAGTATTTGAGCATCCTGTATGTTAAATTATTATCCGACATCCATGTGCTATTAGTGATAAATAATTGAATATTCAAACAGTAGAGGAACTAACATGTCTATACAAAGCATGGGCAAAAGTCAGTTACTTTTTATACAGATTTGTAGGTGAGATGATTTTGGGAGAGACAGACAGATTTAAGAACACCCCTTTTCATTTCTTAGAAGGAACTTGAGAAATTTCTTCTATATTTTTCTACTAGCATCTGCACAAAGGGACTGTAAAATGAACACAAAATATTAGATTGAATTCGTGTTTCACACACATGCAGTGATTTGCAGTTCATTCACGCCCACATGAAAGAGTAACAGTGGATAGCAGTCTGTACTCTTGACGAGTTGTGGTGCCCTCTCACCAACATCTTGGAGCTTAGCTCCTGGATGACAGCATAACTCATGTGACTCCCTGTCAGGTTGGTAGGTGGGCTCTACAGTATCCCTTAGTAGAGAGACATCCACTGTGAGCACTCATCATTTCTTTTTACGGTGTCCTCTGTATGCTGCTGGTACAGTTTCTCATATCAAACCTTGCTTGTGGATGTTTACAGCTGCATCCAGCAGTCTCCTTCCTTACTGATTCTGTCTGCGTGGCAGCATCAGACATCTCATGGACTTTCTCAGTAGAAACACCAGTTTTAACTCTGAGGGGAGTATCCACCAATATGGAAAAGATCTGGTGCACTTCCCTGGGATGTGAATCTAAAAGAAGGGTGTGCACAGCAGTGAGGGCCCCCACTGCACACTCTCCTGTGCAAGCTGCCATGCCATGCCCTGGCTGATGCACCACACTCTCTTTGCCCGTTCTGTTGGCAGTGTTCCTGAGTGCTAGCACTCCCTTGGGCCATTTAAATATGCTGCAGTTGCTCTTAAAGAGTTCCTGACTTGTGAGGTCTCTGCTCTCGCTAATGTTTCCTTGGCTTCAGCAACTCTGTTGTACCCTTCAAAGTAGCACTCAGGCACAGAACTTACCACTGCCATCACTACCAACCACACCAGCTGAGGGATGTAAAACCAAATTGGCACAAATTATCACACACAATTATGATCAGTTTATTTATTGAGAAACTTCAGCATAGTTTAGTAGCCTGCTATGTTGCCATGTATAAATAAATGTATCTTATTAAATATATCTTTGTTAATTTATTCATAAGTGGCTTTGGGTGGAAGTTGAGCTGGTCTCTGAGAGCACTATGTCTATTCTAAGTTTATCTATCATCTATGTAACATGTCCAATGGATTCATGGAATGACAAAGACTTCTAGAAAACTAAGCTAAGAACACGTGGTTCACATAGTCATTGTCCACTTAATTGCTCCCCTACTTGTCTATCCTCTTGAATTGTCTCTATAATTTTTTTTCTTTTTTCTTCTTGTGACATTGTGGGTTCTGACTGCCCTGATGTTTTAGGTCTTCATGGTTTAGAGAAGCAGCTACAGAAAAATCATACTATAAAACTTTTTTTAATAAATTACAGCTAGAATTCATATCCATTTTTAGGCTTGACGGAGTAATTGTTAATAACCCCATGGAACAGTGCTCACATGAATGATCAGAAAGAAAGTTCTGTCATTCAGGAAACTAATGTCTTATACTCACTTCCAAAGTGAAACCACAGAGGTTTGTATTTTCAAGACACTTTGTTTCATGCATTCTACAATATTCAACTATGCAACTTTGTTATGGTAAGTTTAGATGCTTGTTTGCGGTGAAGGGAAACAGGTCTGTAAGAAAGTCAGATGCCTGACCTTAGAAGACTCTTCTAGGTTCCTCCTCTTTTAAGACACTTCCTTGGACTGATTATTAAATTAGTATTTCCAGAGAAGTGCAGGACATGTAAATACTCAGGCAAATAAGGGTGAAATGTGCTAAGCCAAGCTTCAGAATATGAGGGTAAAAGAATCTGAGACCTGTCTCTTGAAGTCTAGAATGTAATACCCTGTGATTATCCAATCTGTATAAGCTAGATGGCACTTTTTTGTCTCTTTAAAAATTCCAATGTTAATAGCATTATTTAAGAGCAAAGTGTAACTGCAGCAGTAAGTGGAAGAGAGAAATAGAAAAAGTAACTAAGTGTTAACCACTCATAGTAAGAAATATGTATACATTTCATTAAAAGGTAATTACATTTAAAGGAGGGAACTTTAGAACGATGTTTAATTAGTTTTGCATTAGAAACAATTATAATGAAAAAATGTGTAGGAACAATAAAAATGAGTCTTTTCCCAAATGTATTTAATTACACACCAAACAAATGGTATACAGAATATAATTAATACAAATGAGATAAAGCTGGCTGCTTTTTTTTTTTTTTTTGTATTCATATTTAGAAAAAGTGGCCATGGTAATGGGAGTAGAAGTACTACTGCAATCTGCAGTCTAGACAGGATTTTAGCTGACAAGCTCTCTAAGAGTATATATAAAGTATTAAGACATATATAAAAAGGTACAAAGTTACTCTTCATGTTTTAAAACACAAATATAAATAAATTCCTAAAGTAGACTGGTATAGTGATAAACGCGTGTGGTTGAATAGCAATTTCTGGATTTATGATTTTAATAGCTTAATGATTTTCATCTATTCTGTCTAGTACAGAAAGCAGAATGAGGATTGCAAAGCACTGAAAGACTCTCATTCCCTTTCGAAGAATGAGCCCTGAACACTATTTTTATCTCCTCTGTGTTTTACAAATTTACTTGTCCAAGTAATTTGTGTACTTCTGTTGGCATGGAATTTAAGTTATAACAGCGATATAAGCATGAAATTCAAGTTTGCCCTCCAGCTCTAACGGTTGTTTGGCTGGGTACGAGGGGTATTCTTGCATGCATTCACAGTGCTCTTAGCCATCAGTTCCCTATGTTGTCTACAAACTCTGGGTAGCCTCTGCATAGATGAGGCAACAAACTGATTTGAAACAGCAGACTGAATTGAGACAAGGTGATTGACCAGACTCCTATCTGCTGTCAAACTAAGCACTTGATTTACTTGTGCGGAAAGTGGGAGTTTTGGACAGTCCCAGACATTTCCCCAGGCTATGCATAAAGCTGGTAAATGCTATTTGTGCACTTAATTATGTTGGTTCTCTTGGGTGGGAAATCTGGCAGTATCAGAGATCACACCTGATGTAGAATTGATGAAAAGATATATAAATAATATAAAATAACTGTTTATGTTTATACAGGTTTGGTCACATAGGAGTCTGTTGCATATAGCAAAGACAGAGGAGATGTTTTGTACTCAGTTTAAGATACTACAATGAGAAGGATTATGCATTTTCTGAAGTGGTCATATAGGGCCATCTTGATTATAAGAATTCATCAGAACAGTTTGAAAGTCTCAGCTGGTTCAGGTGAAGATACTGTTGAAAGGGCCCTTGTAACAGGGACCCCCTTCACCATCCAAATAGCAACCAGCTATCCTCTTAATTGAAGAGGATTTGATTCCTTATGTGAGCTCTACCTAACCAAAGATGCCAATAAATTAGATTTTTTTTTAAACAAACCCTGTCTATGAATATCTGTACAGGACCTTACATGGAATGTGCTGTTCTTGCTGAATGTCGTTTCTAACATGGAGACAATGGAAGCAAAACAAAGCATTTGTATATAACACTGGAGCAAACAAAACCCTCAGGATCAGAAACTATGTTTTCAACCTTGATAGCCTAAAGTTAAGAGTGGAATTCACCTGAATAACAAGTACAAAATAATCTATGACTCTCCTGAAAAGATCAAGTGCAATCAAGGAAGGTTTATTCAAGCTGCATGGGTAGTTACAAACTTCTTTCATTCCCTGAGTCAAGTCCTCTCTACAAAGCTTACAGAACAAGCTAAAGCATTGAGTTTAATAGATTAATGATAGGTAGATAGACAGATGGATTAATTATTTATGTTGCTGAATGGAGGTCAGATTTCTACTTTCATCTTTTGGATCTGGCTGCATATTTAATACTCTTATCAGAAAGATGGCTGGAATGCCTGATGTTAATGTTCCCAATTGTTGATAGATTATGGTCTCTAGGAGGCTCCCAATGTCTCTTCTACTTGAATTATTTATAGCTCACTAATTATTTAGACCTTGCTTATTTTAAAGAGCAGGAATTATCTACACACTAATTAAAACCGTCAAAAAGTTTTAATACTACTTAAGGATGCAAAGCAATGTCAATGGTGAGATTTAACACACAATAGGAATCTGTCTTTTCTTGGTACTACAGTGACCTAAGATTCAAATACAAGTATTATTTTGGAAATCTGGGGTGGGATACCTTTGACCAAACATAAATATCTATATGACAGATAGTTTGACTTATCTGCCTTGACACCTTTTGTAATAGAGACAAATTAGCACTCACAGGATATGATTAATTTCATTCTGAATCAGAAGTCCAAAACAGATTAGAGAAAGCACGTTTAGGAAGTGCCTAATTTCTTCCTTTATGACAAAGGAAGCATAGAATGATCAACTCAGATGTGGTGATCTGCCTTCTGGATAGCTGAAGTTGTAATGATTCTTGTACACAGTGTCATGCAGGGTCTATTTTTGTATACACTCTGATTGCAGGATCAGATCCAAGAACTCAATAACAGAAGAAATAAAGCTTTTTTATTTGAAAATATTTTTTTTTTAAAAGGAAACATCATGCTGCTGATGGTCCATGTGATGACATGTAATACTGAATGCAATTTTACATCATTATCTACTACTATATAATTATCAATATCATTTCATTAGAATATCTACTGCAAATGAGCTAAAGGTACTAATTTTGAAACATATATTATAGGTCTGAAAATGTTCCAGCTGAAATTACTGGTATATTTCTCACTGAAGTTTGTAGGTACAAAACCAGGATAAATACTGAGGGCACTACAAATCTTTCACTGAGTTAAAAACAGGTTAGATGTACAAGGTCAAATTTGGTCCTATAAGGCTGTTTAACTTTAAGCTGTGTTTAAGTTTCAGGCAGTTTGCAGTTTTGAGTAATTTGTAATACCAACCAAAATGGAGTTTGTTGGAGAATTTGTTGGTTTTCAAGAATGGTATTCACCAGGCCTAGACACTGTGTGGGACGTCATACTTGCTATGCTCAAAGGTAAGAATGGAGGACAGCTTTCCAGAAAAGGCAGGCTCCTAATATAGGCTGTGGAAAGATTTAATTTTGTCTGCTTGAAACTCGCAACTCTGAAGCATACTATGAAATTAGGCACGTGTGACTTGCAGTTTTATAGTTAAACTGGAGTGAATATTTTTGTTTCAAATGCACTGGTTAGGAAAAACAAAAATAATGCTGAAACTACTACATCTTCTGTATTTGCCTGATTCTTACCAGCAGATGTATAATCTACTGGATATCAGAAACAATTCAACATCTATAGCTGACCTATGAATCTGCTGGGTTTTATATCGCTGAGTGGGACATGGCTGTTTTCTGTTTATTTGTCTTTATGAAGGTACAAATAAAAGTCTTTCTAATAATCAAAAAAAGAAAATCCACCAGACATCTGGGTTAGGCAGCAGGAGAACAAAAAGCACAAAATAAGCACTGAGGTAAACAATCGTAGCAGAATATGGGAATTCCAAGGTTTCCCAGGTTATGTAATAAAGTCAATATCACTAAAGAGCTCAATCATCCATATTGCAGCAGTGCTGGAAGGCTCGTTGGTAGGCTTGTGGCTGTTATCCCATTCCCAAACTATTCACAGGACTGCTCAGAAATTGGAAGACTAGTGACATGTTTAGCAGGCAACCTGTTTCTGAGGCCTTGTTAACCAGCATGTGTAGGGGCTATCCCATATTAGCTGGCCTCCAGGCCCAAAAATATTCTTATTAATATTTGGTTTGCTAGAACGAACAAATACTAGTCAGAGCTTTCCCAATGATTATATTGCAGTATATGCTGCTATATAATGATAAGGATATAATGATATATAAACTGCTATTTTTGCTTATAAGCAGAAGTGAATCAGTATGTTGCCATAAAATAAGTTCAGATAATAAATCCTTATTATCTTGCACTGACCTCATTCATGATGCTAACACTTTGGTGAAAGTGTTTACATCAGGGGAAAAAGGGGAAAAATTGGCAAAAAGGAGAGAAATGGATAGCTAGGGAAAATACATAACCTGTTGATAAAAAAGTGTAGGGTATGGAAGAAATATATTACAATTCCTTAGCAATAGAAAAGACACATTTATTTTTATGACAAAGATTATTTTTAAAAAGTCTAATAATGTTGAGGTATATGGAACATACTTAGTCATAGATATCTGCAAAAAGTACAGTTGGTACATAACTTTTTAAAAGTTCTTTCAACTTCTCGTTGCAGGACCCACATTGTCTCTTCTGGTATCTGTCTTGACAATCTTTTATGAAATCAGCCTAAGCAAGACATAATTACCCAAAACTAACACCTTCCAAAACTGAAGTATAAGAAATAAACCCTAATTTATAGTGCTAATATTAGCCTTAAGACATTGATTATCATACAGACCTAAATAGCCAGAGTTATAAACTACTTGACACACATCTCTAGACAAAATTCAGCAGAATTACTCTAACAGGATACGTTCTAACATTATATGTCAGTATGCATATAAAATAGGAAGAAGAAGGGCCAAAGTTTACCTGGACAAAGTATGATAATACAGTATTTCAGAACATGTGAGCTTTCTCTTCCTAAGCTTCAAAACCAGCTAAAACAAGGGTCAAAGTTATATTATTTACAAATATTATTATTAATATTAAAAATTTTTCTTTTCTAACTAGTCCTCATATTTTAGTATAAATTATTTCCATATATCCTTTATCTGTCACAATTAAAATGTGTCCCTTTGTTCTGTGCCCATAAAACTGTAGTTTTCCTCCCAGTAAGCTATCCAGAGAAGAAAATACAAACCGAACA
Source organism: Manacus vitellinus (assembly GCF_001715985.3). Lineage (NCBI taxonomy): Eukaryota > Metazoa > Chordata > Aves > Passeriformes > Pipridae > Manacus > Manacus vitellinus. The sequence goes on along the minus strand of NW_021940208.1, from coordinate 20,869,868 downwards.
TGTACCAATATGCCAGTGCAATACTAAAACCAGGGTTTTTTTAATAGAATATTACACAGGGCATCATTGCACCAGTATTTTGTCAGCAAGATGGCTGCTGCAAGAAGGAATCTGAGATATTCCAATTATAAAGTAAAATTTTATTTTCAAATACATTTTATTCACACTGAGGGACACTTTCTGAGTTTCAAACTGCTGGCTGAGCAAAACAGATACAATTTTCTTTTAACTATTTATTTCTAAGTCTCCTCTGAGTATTAAACATGCTCATAAAGATATGTCCATAAAGAAAACGAGTACAAATTTTATCCTGACATTTGATTTAAGCTGTGTTGGAAAAGTTACTTGACAGATATAGTTTTTCCCCCAAGCATTGAAATAGAGAAGATTGGCACAAAGATTTGTGCTTAAAGAGAAGACCTGATTTTATAGTGAAATGTGAAAATGAATAGCACTCTTAATCTCTGCTGATTTTCTTACCTTGCACTGATATGCTACTATGTAATGTCATTAACAAAACAAAAGTATGACTACCATCCTTCCTTAAGAGGATACTATTAAGTTATTTTAGCTCAAAGTTTGACCTGCATTAGTATAAGCTCTTGGCAAATGTCCTCTGGGGGGAATAAAGAAAACCAATAATCTGTTACTTTCTTAAATTACTACTCTGGCTCAGCAGAAAGAGTAAAATTAAAGTTAAAACGTTCCAGGAGATATAAAAGTTCTACAAAAAAGAGAATGAAAATCTTCTTAAAATAGAAAATTCTTATCTTAATTAGGGAACTGCAGAGTGTATACTGCTTTTGAATCATCGTCTATGGACTGCAATAATTTGGAGGAAAAATCATTACAGACTTGTATACTTATGATCCCAATTAAACATGGTGATAGTTTGAAAAGTTCTTTTTACAGCTGTTTTTAGGCTGTAGTGCACTCATGAATAACATTAAGTCTATACAAAAAGGGATAAATTACATATATTTTAATCTAAAGTTTCAATAAATATATAGTTATCAATTACTATAAGTATATAGTGTTATTATTGCTGATATATAGTGCTCTTATCACTGAATAAAACTCACAGAAGTCACACCTATAAGGAAAGAACTATTTTTTAATAATTTCATGAAAAAAACCCTCATCATCATTTTCTCAAGGGATTAGCACTGGAAGTAATCCTGAGTCTTTTCTGAAATAGATGAAGAAAGGAAATGTACAAGCTATTTTAAAAGAGCAAGAGAGGAAAAAAGCACCCCATCTGTGCAGAAGCTTATTTGATTTCATACTTGCCACGAATAGCAAAGAGCTCAACAGTTCAAAAGCAGTATGGACAGGGCTAAGCTTCACATCAACTGAGTTTAACTACCAAGGTCATAACTGCTTTTAGGAGCATCATAGCTTGTGGGCTGAATCACATACTGGCAGTGTACGTTTCTCTTTCTAATTATACTGACCGCCTTAGAAGACAAAGCTTTTAAAAGAGAGGGATGACTCCTGACCAGTGTAGAACACTAGACATCTCTTGTAGATCTTATGAAATGGTTTACTGTTGACACAGTAATTTCAGAGGAACTGTTTAACAGAGCAGAGCAAAACAAACCCTTCGACTGTAGTGCAGTCAGAAATTGCTGTGCTAGTCTCTCCTGCTCAACTGAAATTATTCATTCCAAACTGTCCAACCACAGCTAATCAGAAACAGGTTATGATCAGAAAAAAAAAAAAAAGTCACATAATTTCCAGACTTACTGTTTATTACTAGTCTTGAGATGTTCAGAGACCAAGCACAGTCTTTTTGAAAAAAATAAAATACGATTGGGTACTTATTTTCAGAAAAATCACATGTCTGAAAGACCAAGTTTCTACATTTGTTATTTGGCAGGTTCAAAGCTATGAACAATATTCTTGACTTTTTTTTAATGGTACATAAACATGAAATGGTAGTTGTTCAAACGATTACAATTTCAAACCATTGCACTTGGAAGGGTCAGTGGTTGAAACGTTGGTATTTGTAGCAGCCTTGTGTGCTCGCTTGTGATTACTATTTCTGAAATGTTAAACATACCTTTTATCGTAACAGCCTTCTATAAATGCATTTTATTGCCAAATAACCTTTAACTATTTTCTCTGTGGATATATTTCCCTAAATGTGCAGATTTTTTTTTCTCTTTAGCTGAAAAATTGCTCTCTTGCTAAAAGAAGTAGACCTTTCTTGTCAAATTTCCAGGATGTTTGCTGGACTATGTTTCACAGCAGATGCACATTCCCTATTTTAGGGAAATATATTGATATACTTTTGAATACTTCAGTGACATTATTACTAGCAGTTGAGAATAAACTTCTTTCATATATTAAAATTTTCTTCCTGATATTCAATCTTTATCTCTAAGAAATATGTACAAATATAAATATGGTATGTGTTTTACCTAATAAAAAAATACCTCCTTGCTACCATAATGCTATGTTTTGAAGTCTTTAGGTTAATAAGTCTTCCCTTGTTCATAGTTATTCTTTCAAATCCAATAAAATTATTTAAATTACTGATTACGAGATAAATACAAAGTTCATAAATAGAATATGTCTGATTTCAAGGATAATTTATTTAATCTTGTTGTATGACACTTATTTAAACTGTCCTTATCACAGTGATATTTTATTATTCATTATACCATTGAAGTAGCAGTAGATCAGAGTTTTTGGCTTGTAGTGTGTTCCTATAAAAGACTTTGTAAAAGAACGTATCTTCTAGAGAAGATGGTAAAAAATATGAGATTTTGATGGATTTCTAGCAAATATCTATCAGAAAGACATAGAAGGAATTATTGCCTTCTGTGATGAGTAATAAATGATTTTCCAGCAAAATCAGACTTCCTTTTCTACTGGGAGAGGAGGGAATGGGATGGAGATTACTCGAGCAGGTGACTTTATAGTAAAGATAAAATGTGTATTGGGAAAACAACCCACCATTCCAACAAATATACCTTCATCTAGAAAGATAGATCTGCTCTTGCAACTATTGAGTCTACCCAATCACAGAATCACATGGTTAAGATTGGAAGGGAGTTTTGGAAGTCATCTGGTCCAACCCCCTTCTCATGCAGGGACACCTAGAGCCAGTTTCCCAGGACCACGTCTGCACAGCATTTTGAATATCTCCAAGAAGGAAGATTCCACAACCTCTCTAGGCAACTTGTGCCAGTACTCAAGTACCCTCAAAGTGAAAAAGTGTTTCCTGGTGGTCAGATAGAACCTTCTGAAGAACTTGTTTCTATCCACTTTGCCTCATCTCTTTAGGTATTCATAGTCATTAATAAGTTCCCTCCTCTGCCCATTCCTCCTACCTCTTTCCCCACCCCCACCAGCGTTGTGGCCCTTCATTGTACTCTCCCCAGTATGTCCAGAAGTCCAGAACTAGACACGGTATTCCAGGTGTGACATCACCACTGCTGAGTAGAAGGAAGGATTCACCTCCCTTGACCTGCTGGCAATAATTCTTTTTATGCAGCCCGTGATAGGATTAGTCTTCTTTGCTGCAAGGACACTCTGCTGGCTCATGTTTAACTTGAACCCCAGATCATTTTCTGCCAAGCTGTTTTCCAGCTGGGTGGCCCTCAGCACGTACTGGTGGCAGGGCTTTTTCCTTCGCATGTGCAGGGCTTTGTACTTCTTGTTGTTGAACTTCATGAGGTTCCTGTCAGTCCATTTTTCCAGCCTGTTGAGGTCCCTCTGGATGGCCACACGACACTGGTATATCAGCCACTACTACTCCCAGTTTTGTGTCATTAGCAAACTTGCTGAGGGTACTCTCTGTCCCAGTTTGATAGGATATATCTGGAAAAAGAAGAGCAGAGTGGGGGAGAAGAGGTCTGAATCTAACCTACACTTTTATATTCTAATGATAAAGAGACTCAGCAAGTGCAATATAGCACAGAAGAAAGAAAATCCAGCTATCAGCGGAAAGCCAGCTGAACTGTTGGTAGTAAAGCATCACTTAATCAAATAAGTTATTTCAAAAAATTAAGCAGACCAGAACTGAAGCTTAAAAGCTAACACTGACAGAGTACCAATCAACGTTATCAGCAAACATTAAATTGCTTTCCAAAACAAAATACACTTAGAAGTTTACTACACACAAAAGGGCTACCTCACCATAAAATAGCAAGACAGATGTATCCATCAACAAAAATGCTGAACTCCAGGACAGTGATTTCAAGAGTATGACATTTTTTTTGGGTAAAATTCTTGTCATCGTTTTTGTGCTAAAGATTGTATTCAAAGTCAAAAACCACTCAGTACTAATATACTAATCGGTAAAACATTTTTTAAAAATATGAGGGTAGTCTTAAGGAAAAGAACTTTACTCAATATATGTGATGTACAGATGCAGGAAATAACTTGTTTACTGTTTAACTGTCAATGTGTTGTTCATTTTATAATTATTTGAATTACTATTTTCTTAGTTAGATTGTCCACTCTTAGTTGCTCAGAATAACAGGAAAAGACAGGAGTAGTTTAAGTCTCAGCCTGAGGCATACCCACCTCTACTTATGCCATTCCTGATAGATGATTTTCTTACCTTTCTAGCCTTCAAATAGGTTTTCTTAGAAAAATGATAATTTTATATAAAGATTAATACAGTAATTGATTTGAAAAAACTTTGTATAAAATTATAAACCTTTAATTATTTTATTATTATTAAATCTACTTACTATATTTTTTTTTTGCTTCTGATTTTCTTTTAGTTAGAGCATCAGTGAATCTGGGAAAAGACTATTTATATTTTCCTCAAATATTAAAAATAGAAAAACTGAGGAAAATTAGTTGTCTGGGCAAGTGGAAAAAAAATCCTTTTGATTGCTATCTCAGCAAGTTGGACTCTACCAAGGACCTAGTAATGTAGTGACAAAGCATAGCTAACAGTGTACCTCATCAAGCAACAGCTAGTTCAATGGTGAAAGAATAAATTGTAGTAAGAAATAAAAAACATCTGCAAGGATCATATAAGTTCTCATTTCTTGTTTCAGTGGCTCCATTTGCAGTTAGGGAGCCTGATTCCTTTTTTAGGATTATTTTTTCTTTCAATTTAATTTAAACTAAATCAACTATGAAAGAAACAGCTTCAATGAGAGGCTTGGATTTTTGGCAAAAGTTTCTTCATTTTTGTTTTTGTTTTTGTTTCTTTAATTTTGTTTTAGGGTTTTTGGGGGTTTTGTTTGTTTGTTTGTTTTTTGGGTTTTTTTGTTTTGTTTTGTTTTTTTTTCTTTTACAAGAGTCCTAATAACAAAAATTATAATGGAATTTCCTAATTAAGAAATACATTTTATTCCCACATTATGTATTTTATACTTAATAGGAGCTTATATCAAATAAGGGAAGCCATTTTGACCTGGTGCAACTCACAACTAGGAGTGAAATTATGGTTTCATTTAGGTCACCTGGCTTTTGTGCACGTAAAGCATTTAAGAGTTCACACACAACAAATATGATATGAAGTTGTCAATAGAAATAGTGAAAAACAGGCAGTATTCCTGTAAAATAACTTGATTTAACTTCAGAATACTTTTTTCATGTTTCTTCCATAAAATCTAGAAAAATATATTCAGAATAAATGGCTAAGGCAGAAACTCTGTTCATTATATATGTATATATATATATAAAACCCAACAAAACAAACACCAAAAAAACCAACACCGCCACCACCAACAACAACAAAATAAAAAAAGACTTCATCAGCTTTCAAAGTGTCATTGCTAGCAATTCCCCATCAAACTGAAATGGTATTTTAAGCACAATGTTAAGGGAGTAATTTAACTTATGATTGATGTAATCACCAAAAATGTGAATGATCCATACAATTAAAAATTTTCTCATGTCTCAACGTGGAAGTCAAAAGATTAAATGCATTAACAAGAAGAGGAGTATTTTAAATGAAATAAGTAAATTGGAAAATGAATCTGAAATCAAAGAGAAGAAATAAAGTACAAAACAGATTTTTTAACCATATCACGTTATAAATAAACTTTACATAAGCTATAGTAGGGATTGCTATTCCGAGAGGAAAGTAGACCCTAAAACAACCCAGTCAGATAAAATAGCAAGAAAATGAGAAAAGCTGACCTTGTAACAGGAAACTATGCTATTGGCATTTAACCCAACTCATAAACTAGATTGAGGCAGTTTGAAGACATGTGGAAGTGAATGCGAAGCAAAGGTCAGCTGTCTGTGGCAAATGTAATAAAGACTGTGACTAGATGGAAGAAATTCATTGCACATAACACTTAAAAGCCTATAAAGAGTGACTGATGGGTGTAGCAGAGGAAGGAGCAGCATAACAGAAAGAAGGTCCTGACCTGATAACACTAAGGAACAACACAAAGATCTGAGAAACAAGAACCTTGACCTGATCAAATCTCACTTAACAGTATTTTTGCTTATTCGCAGGGTCTGTAGAGTAAATTTAGCATATTCTGAGAGGCAACATCCTTTACATGACTGGCTAATCCATTTGTTTGTAGTTACAAGTGTCAGAGTTCATTGGAATAAATACTTGCCCTCACTGTACACACTACCTCGTCTTATTCTTTTGGGAGCCAGCTTGTGGATGGAATCTGGAAGTATTCCTTTTATCAGCCAGCCTGACTGGGAAGCGACAGCAGCCTTGGTCTAGTATGCTACATCAAAAGTGAAAATCAAGCATATGCTCATGCATATACATAAAATGGAGACTCTACGGATAAGGAGAAAAAGATATTACATCTAACTGATTTGAAGCTCAGTCTCAAGTATTATTTGGATACTATAAAGGCAATTTTGCCTAAAAAGGAAAGTCAATTCAAGTTCGTGGAGCTCAGTTTGCTTAAATTATATCAACAAAATTTTGGTTTGTGTATCTTTCTTGACAATCCAGCACACATAGAATAAATACATTACTTTCTTTCCTTCACCCCCCCACTTCCCCTTTTTTTTATTTTTTAACGTAATGGAAAACTGTTGTGGGCCATTCAAAATCCTTAAATAACACATCTGTATGACTACAGAAAATCAATGTATATAATGAGTACTTCCGTTTACTTTCCTTACCTCTTTGTTGACAATATCGTTACAATAAAATCAAATTATTTGAATAGTATCCAGAAAAAAAGAAGTATCTGGGCAATCTAAACTCTACGTATAAGCAAGCTTAATCTATATTTTCTGCATATCTGAAGGCTTTCCTATTAAGGATAACAAATGATCAAAGCAGTGGGCCAGCTCTAGTGATCAAAAGTCATACATCTCAGCATAGACTTTTAGCACTCCTTCTGAGATGTAAAATCATTTCATGTTAGAATATCACTATATTAGCTCCCCATCATGTCCCTTTCACACAAATAAAAATGAAACAGAAAGCAAACCTAAATGCCAAGTTGCTGGCCCAGAACCAGGAAGAACAACCCCCAGAGCTGAGACCTTCTTCTGACAAGATGCAACAAGGTGCTTCACCAAACAGAAGACCCTAATTGCTTTCTAAATTGCAGCTCAGCTCCCATAGATAAGTATATTCCAGTTTCTCTACAAGCTAGTGGTTTTGGCACTCCAGGTATAGCATTTATGAATATACTTTATCTTGAACTGAATGAAACATAGGAAGGTTCCCAGTGTTCTCCCTTTTTGAATGACCGCTTTAACTGTAAAACTGTAAAAATGAAAACATATTTATTACTAATCTGTCACAGCTTATTTCAACAGGGACCTAGGACTGTGTTAGAATATATACATATCTATCCCAATACTCCACTTTTGTCCGTGTAAGGAGAAACACTGTCAACTATTCCAACAGTTCTGAAGTTCACTAAGGTAATACCTTCTGAATTTACAGATTCATGAATAGGTAGTCCTGGGAACCATATCTAGAAATCTAGAAAATTCAGTACTGAGGGGAGATGTGTTAACAGTATCACAGTTCACAGAATGAACATTTCCCAGAACAGCTGGGAAACTAAGCTAGCAAATGATGTGAGTCCTGCTGGAGGAATAGCTCAGGGATGCAGAACAGCGGTTTGTGCTGTGCTAAGCAAACTGATCTTCCAACAACAGCAGTAATAACTAACTGGAAAATCCCAACAGGCACAACAAAATCCATTCTTCCAGACACAGTTTGTATTCCTCTCCTCTGACTCAACAATACTCCATCTTCTGCGTTAGTTGCAGTAGCAGATGGAACCTAACACCTTATATTCAGGATGGAAAAAATAAGTTTTGCCTGCTTTGTTGCAAGGCTCTGATTCAGCTCTGCTGAACAGATTAATCGAGTTAAAAAACATACCAGAGGTCTACCTACAGATGAAAGAAAACTTAAGCCTTCTAAAAGAAAGTAAATTTTATTTCAGTTATTTATCTCATACTAAGATCAGAACTGTAGACACTCCTACCTCCAGGGCAGAAAAGAGAATTTTGTCTGTTTCTAATTTGATGTGTGAGATAGAAGGAGAGACAGAGTGAGATTGTTAGCTTCTGCCTGACGATTGCTTTCTACTACACTAGACCCTGCCCAGCTGTAATGATCTTAAGGAGTCTCAGGTGCAGTCATCAAGAGAGGCCATACAGTCACTGGTCTAGTACTTGTCTGCAACAGAAATTGCAGATGCGCTTCAGGCAAGAGTGTTAAAGCAATAGGAACAGAAATGAGAACTAATAGAAATAAATTGGTAGGCATAGTGCACATATGTAGATGTTTAAGGATATTGTTAGTGTTTAGGTTTTGCCATCTTACAGGTAGCAAATTTTTTTTATTATTTTTATTTGTTTGGTTGGGTTTTGGTTGCTTTTTTTTTGAAAGTTTGGTTGCTAGATGGATGGAAAGACAATACAGCTTGGGAGATGGTGCTACAGCAGGGTTTTAATAAATTAATGGGGTCGTATTTATGTATTTTCTTTAATCTCTGTTTTTTGCTATTTAATTATTGTTCACAGGTATTTTTTATTAATGATTTTGGTAGACAAAAGTAACAATGTACTCATTATTTGAATAGTATTTTGATGTTTTAATTTAAAGTGTACAAGAAAGGTTTATTAGTTTATTAGCATAACTCTTGGGCTGTACAGTTATTTTAATTTTGAATCTTCAGTACAACTTGTGGGAGGAGTAGCTTCAAACAAAGTGTATTTTTTTCTTCCCTCAGTGCTAAACAATATCTGAAGCAGAGTAATACATCAGCATTTAGCATAGCTGTTTTGTTAAACTTTTGCAGTGGATGATTAGTGTCTTGCTGTTTGTGGCAACTGTATGAGGAATAGTCCTTCATCAGACAAGTCTCTTATGTTATAAAGCATTTCTGTAATGTGTGTTTCATGGTTCTTATCACCAGAAAAGCTAGCTCTGTGTAAACACTTCAGTTAAGAATTACAGACTATACTCTCCATGCTTTCTGTAGAATTAGAGATAGGATAAAGAAGGTACAGAATGTGTGTGTATATATATAAAAAATTATTATTATTATGTATGTCTGTATAGACTTTTACCATTTCTTCCAAATAAGAAATGCAATAGGTGAAAGAGACACGGATGGTCTGACTGTATAATGAATCTCAAGTAGGTGGAACACTGCAGTCTTGATTGTGTCTGTTAAAAACAGAGGATCTGCTTCCAGGGCTACTGTTCTCTGTTAAAGGAACTTCCTAAATGTAATGCACAAATGACTGATATAAAATGAAATGAAATTAAGGAATGGGGATAGCTTTCTGATCCATAAGTGCTGATCTACAGTTTCCTATGTGACACACTTAATGTTGTCACCTAAAGAGTGGAACGTTCCAGGTTTGGCTTTCTTGTTCCTAGTTTGTCCAAACTGATGAAAGCTCTAGATGCTTGTCATACAATTCTGCATTTAAAAGGGTAGGGGTGGGGGGAGAGTGAGGGAGGGGTGGGAGTTTTCTTTAGTTAGAAAATTACGTGCTGTTAACAAAAAAAAAACTTTTGTTCCTGAGGTAATTATGACTGAACACTAAGAATGGATGCTTGAATACAATCAATTTGCATTGACAGAAGTCTTATTTTTGCAATATTCCACATGTAAGTGGACAAAATGTACAGTAACAGATACTCTAGCTCTGCTTCAAGCAGAACAACAAAACCCTCTGAATACAGCAAAACTACGAATCGTTAGCCATTATAAAGTTTAACAATATGCAGTATGTTTTCCATAGTTTTTTGTTTGATTTGGGTTTTTTTGTTTTATCCCTGAGAGTTGGGATCTGCTATGTTTGGTGAGACAATATCTAATGCCTTAACAGCATTTATTTCAATAAAGAGAAAAGAAGACCTACAGAGCTTATGACTTGCTACTCTCCTCCTCTGTAATAGCACAATGATAGGTGACTCACAGTGGAGTTCTATGATGACCTCTATGATTCCTCACTTTTAAAAATTCAAGCAAAACATCACCAGCCGGTCAAAAGAGGTGATTGTCCCACTCTGCTCTGCACTGGTGTGGCCTCACCTTGAATATTGTGTGCAGTTTTGGGCACTTCAATATAAGAAAGATATTGAGCTCTTAGAGAGTGTCCAAAGGAGGGCAACAAAGTTGGTGAAGGGCCTTGAGGGGAAGCCTTATGAGAAGCAGCTGAGGTCACTTGGTCTGTTCAGCCTGGAGAAACTGAGGGGACACTTCATTGCAGCCTACAACTTCCTTATGGGGGGAAGAGGAGGACAGGTACAGATCTCTTCTCTGTGGTGACCGGTGACAGGACCCAAGGGAATGGCCAGAAGTTGTGTCAGGAGAGACTTAAGTTGGATATTAAGAAAGGTTTTTCATCCAGAGAGTGGTTGGGTGCTGGAATAGTCTCCCCAGGGAAGTGATTACAGCACCAAGCCTGACAGAAAATTTGGACAATACTTTCAGGCATATGGTGTGACTCTAGGGGATGGTCCTGGTGCAGGGCTGAGTTGGACTCAATGCTCCTTGTGGGGCCCTTCAGACTCAGTATATTCTTTGATTCTGTGATGTAATGGTTATAGCAATGGTTCCTTGTTCCAATACTATAGAGGTTTTTTTAGAATGAATCTGAAGCTCTCTAGAAAAATGGTGTTAAGCTGTTAAATGCTCAAAAGAGGCTACAGAGTCTAATTTGAGCCCTTAAAATTACAGGGCAGACACTTTTGCCTTGACAGTTTAGCTTAGTCCAATGTTATTCATTAAGAAGATAAAATTAAGATATTTATCCATGGTCTTTGAAAATAGAAGCATGTTAGGTTCTTATAAACTGACAAAAATCAAATGTATTATGATTAAGAGATAAAACTGATACTTGTGTAGATCCGATGTGTGTACTTATATGCTTGTGTGCTGTACATAGACGCCATATATTTACAGCAAAATCTGGGGATAAAAATTAAGTGTTGAATTCACTCTTCTTGTCTTCAGAATGCTAAATTATTCTCCAGAGTACTACTACAGAAAAGTAGGATATATTCTGGCTTTTTATTGTTCCTGTGAGGGCTAGGGAGGTTTCTTTTAATTCGGTTGCTTTGAGAGGTGTTTTTTGTTTTGTTTTTTTGGTTGGTTTGTTGGTTGATTGGGGCTTTTTTGTTTTTGTGTGGAAGAAGTTAAAGACAAAAACAGACTGACAAAGACTTAAAGGTTCAGACAACATTAATTGTTACAAATGTTTCAGTAACAATCATTAGAGATGGCATCCTTGGCCCCTCTAATAATATGAAACTCTTGCAGTGCAGTGAATATTTGGTCATTGGCTCAAGCTGATAGATAAATTATACGACTTTTATAAAGTATTTCTATTAATATAAAATGTTTGATTCTGCCTCACCATACTGGTAATTCAAACCCATCCCTGCAACCACTTTTTTATATATTAGCTAGTATTTTTAAAGCTCTTTTTAGATTGGAAGTTCTGTTCATTTAACTAAATATTTTGTACATTATAATAATATATCAGGTAGTACTGTTCAGTGTTAGTCAAAGAAAAGTTATGAGAAACTTCTTACAGAGTAAATTACAAGCAAGGACAAATTTAAAACAGTTGTCTTTGCTTTATATCTAGTGGGCAAAAATAAGCTTTAGTGATTTATGATAAGAGAAATAATGACTTCATTAAAGACTTGTTCAAGCTCATTTTTCAAAATATATAGTACACGTGATTATTTATTACTGATTTTTTAGTGCTTCAGTTGTACCATGCAACACACATCATTTGCTTATCTCATTAAAATTTTCTCTACAGAAAGAAAATATTAGGTCTCTAACTTAATATTACAAATTCTTTAAACTAGATTAGAAGAGGGAGATTAACAGTGTCTTTGATGAGAACTACTGCTAAACTATAAAATATTTCTTAGCATCTTAGTGCTTAACTGTTTAAAAGCTATTGTCAGTGCCACCTTGTTTGTGATAGTTCTGGAATTTGTGTAGTGATGAGCACTGAGTCAAAAGCTGTAGCTCACTGAAAAATAATTTAAATCTTTTTCCTTAAATAGTCTCACTAACATTTTGATTTCTATTGCTCTAAGGACGTAACTTAATATTAGGCAGACTTTCTGTGAAATTCTGATTTTACAAATAACCTTGCATTGACTTAATTTATTGATGTGATAACTCTCCATAATTTCAAATAACTTTTCAATGCCATTTGTTGTTTAGCACTAGTGTTCTGATATCTCCCTTTAAAAGAAATTTCTGTTCTCCTGTGATTGCAGTCAGCCACCCTTAGCACTTTTACTTTCTGATGTGCTCTTGACTTCATCTTTCCAGGAACAGTTTGTCCAATTCTTTGCAGTATTAAAAGCATTCACCTACATGGAGATAGGAATGCTTCAGGATGTATATTCAGGTCTTATTTGTACCTGCAAAACTGTACAGGTACAGCATCTCCTGTACAGCATCTCTCATGTCAGTGAAATTTATTATGTCCAGCTGTTACTGCAAAATATGACTCAGGCTCATCCATTATAATTCCAAATATCTATTCATGACACCTCATTTAAGAGACTAAGCATCCTAGGCTTCCTCAGATGGTCCTGTGTCTTAGGTAATCTCTGTCTACCTTGATTCATATATCTTTTTACAAATAGTACAAACCATGAAAGGCACTCTTAAAACATATTCTTGAAGCTAGTAATATAAATCCATGCATAAGTATGTTTTGCAGCATGGATACTCCAGGTAGGTAAAATTAGTTAAAAAGGCAGGTGAAGTTCACCAATAGCTGGTTTTATAGAGTTCATATTTGTGATAAAAGCTAAAGCAAGCATCTTACTCTGGGTGTTTCTGGATGATCTAAATGTAAACAATCCAGAGACAGTGGAGAAAGCAATTCTTTGTCAGGGAAATGTCTTTTCTAATTTGTATAAACACTGTGTAAATGTATGGAACTGTAGAAAGAATTTGCCATTATCATGTATTTCAACAGGAAACCTTTTATTTCTGACCAAGAAATATTTTGAATGCAGTTCAAAGTAAACCATGTTCCATTCCCCTTCCCTATCAGAGTGTCAAAGATACTCATAAATCTTGATTACAAACAAAATATGAAGGAAAATATAAAAACATGCTTTATATTTCTTGCTTTGAAGATAAATTTATCACAGCCAATCTTGCTTGGGATGCTACTCTCTTTACACACACAAAGAGACATTGTTTCTATTCTAAATATCTCAACGCAGAAAAAAAATGTGTTTTACTACTCAGGTCCAACTAACAAAATGGCACTTGGAAAAATTCATTTTTGAGAGATCTCTTGTATATATTTTCAGAATTTCCAGTCCCATAAAGATCAGCTTTCAGCCAGTCTTCTCCTTAAGCTGTGTGTGGTGGGGGAAAAAAGGTTTTCCCCCTGGAGTTAAAAAAATGGTAACCCCCGAGGGGGTGGTGTCCCTTGGGGTTGAGCCAATGAGCACTCCTGCAAAATATAAACATATCACACCAGACCAGAAAAGAAGGGTGATGTAGTTGTTGTTGGAGGAGAGAGGCCATGTTGTAAAGCCACGAGGAAAAGGGGGAGGAGACCCTCTGGGGGGCCACGGACCCCCAGCCCCCAGCTGGGGTCATAGAAACTCAGAAACAGTGTTAAACTGGACTGAGGTCTGTAAGTGAGAAGCTGGGAGTTTTCTTTGCTGTGAGTGGGCAGAAGGAGCAGCAGCAGAAACAGCACTGACCGGAGAACAGTGGCAGAGAGCCAGAAGAGATAAGATGCAGAAGAGACGGCCTGCAGCCGAGCAGGAAGACACAGAGATCTCTAACGGAGAGAGACAGAGCAGGACTAAGCTCTACAGAGAGAGAGAGTTTGGGGTAAGAACTGAAACAAAACTCCCAAACCCCTCTGAGACCTCCTAGAGAGGAGGAGGAGACGGACTCCTATTTGAGAGGAGTCTTGGAGTGCAGCATGCATTGGAGGGAGGAGCTGGACCAGGGCGACCAGACAGAATGCAGAGGGGGTGACCTTGGCCCCCCTGCTGCTGCTGCCAAGCTGGCAGCAGCTGAGACAGAGCACAGGAGCTCTGATAGAACTCTTGAGGCAAAGGCTCTCAACTGAAAGCTGCCCGAGACGTTCCGACTCAGAGGTGAATTCCCTGAGGAAAGGGACCGTCAGGAAGATTCCTGCACTTCGTGATATGACGTGGTGGCGCGAGCTTGTCCCTGATATCGCAGTCCACGGGAGAGAGAGGGGGTGAGAGGAGACAGCCCCCCCCACCTTGTGTGTAATGGAAGGAGACCCAGCTACAACAGTCCAGCTACAGCTGCTGCATGGAAGAAGAGAGGCTGCTGCCCTGAGAGTGGAAAGGATTTTTCCTTTTCCCTTCTGGACTTTTACTGGAGGGAGAAGAGATTGATCCATTGTAAATACTGCCTTATCATAGGAGAGATAGTTGAGATTATGTATATGATATTTTGTAATATTTATTTGTACAGTGATTTTAATATAATTCCCTTTTTCCCCCATATTGAGTCTTGTGTTGTGTCTGAAAAACCCATCTCACACTGGGGTGAGGTGTGGGAGGGGGGCTTGGACTCGGGAATTGGATTTTGGGGGTCTCAAACTACGACAACTGTGTGTTATTTTTGTGTGTCAAATAGCCACTTGAAAAATTTCCAAAAAGGGAAAAAGACAGGTGGATAAGTTTACCAGAGTCTGTTTAGATGCTACAATTTGACTGAAATGAAAGGACTCAGAGCAGGAGAGTTGCTTGCCCTCAACATTAAACATTAACCACCTATACAGAAAAAAATCCTGTGAAGTCTGAATTATGTACCATATTCCAAAGTAATGAAGCAGCAAGCCTTATGGAAATAATGTCTTCACAGTACTCGGCGAGCTACTTGCCAAAGCTATTTCTATTCAATTTTCAAACCTAGAAACACAGATACAATGCTCTTGGTATCACAGTAGTTATGCAGCTACCAATGAAAAGGATAATGTACAGTAGTTGTTTCTATTTATCCTGACAAAATAGCATACTAGAGTAGCTGTAAATAGTACATCTCATTAGTTTTACATTTAAAAAGAACACATTTTAGAGGTCTACATGAATAGGCTAGTCTGAAATACTTTGAAAAAGCCTGTTACACAAAACTATGATTAAATCTTTTCCAATAAATTATTTAGCTTTAAGTAAAAGATGAAAATTGTTTTTTAAATGTGTGTTTAACTTAAAGAACTGAGTGCAATTTCTTTCTGTAGAAGTAGAACTAGAAAGGGAAGTTCTTGGGTATTATTGGCTTAATCAAGGAAATACAAACTCTTTATTTTTTTTAATAGTACTGTAAGAAAGAAGAGTTCTGGTACACGTGACAGTCCACAAAGGGGATGAAGTGGACCAACTGGGTCAGATATGCATATACTCTGTTTTGAGAGGTTTAAGAGAGGCATTATTATATGCTGACATAATCAAAACTTTCAACTGTTCTTCAATCTCTGAAATGTCTTTGCCTTGTGTTAACAAAGGGAAGTGAAAATGAAATGGAATAAAAGACATTAATGGTGTTTCCTCATTGTCAAGAAGTATCCTACAGAATGTTAAATAACTCCTAATGTATGTATTTCTTGAATAACAGAAATATATATTAAAAAACCCCAGTGATATAAATATATCACTGTTTTCCTTCTTTCAGGTCTTTCTAATCTGCTCACCAGCTGCTGTGATCATTGGTGCTTGTCTACAAACATGGATGGAAAGGGCATCATGAAATTGTCAAAGTAACTGTCCAAGACATGCGTACATTTAAATCAAATACCTCTCTTTCTCTGTTTTGATAAGAAAGCCCTGTCTTGACTAGGCTATCTGGCATGTGATATAGTATGTATACCCACAGAATATAATTCTTCTACTATTTCATCTACAGTGTTAGATATGGTAGTTGCATGTTAGATACTTTGTAGTGCAAATTGTATAAATTCTGAAATAAAGGAATTATTGCTGAAAAAATAGTTTAAGGAGCAAATACATAATGAACTTAAATGAGAAGGACAAGCTGAAATTACGATGTAAGTATCTATTTCATTTAATTCAAACAAAAAATGGAAATAGATATTTAATACTCGGAGCCAAGATGTACATCACAGGTAGGTAAGTATAGTTTTTAAAACTAGTCTTTTTAACTAATAGGTTTCAAGTGATTATAATAACAACATAACCATTATAAAAACAATGGTTTATATGTTGTTATACTTGCCTACAATCTTCATATGTTTTATTGCTAACCGGGATGGATCCTTATGCACCTCGGAACTGCATCTAGCTCTGCATCTAGCTCTTGGAATTTGGTATTTTTCAATACTGCATTTTAACTCACCCTTCTGGTTATGTTCTTGATAAACCTGGAGATGCTTTTTTATAGATGTTATCATTCATTGATTGAAACTGGAACATCTCTGCAAAGGCTGACAAACACTGAATAAAGCTAATACTTTTTTTTCAGAGGAGGGTCATATATATCGAACCGTTTTCCGCTTGATTGCCTTGAAATTGGACTGTTTTCATAGCTACATCTTGTGCTTATTTGTGTGTATATCACTTTCTGCAGGAAGAACATTTTCAATCTTCAGACTCAGTGTTTATCCATTAACAGAGACATTTCAAATGCTTTCAGGCTTAGTGAATATTGTATGTCAAGAAATACTTCACAGTGTCCAGGCTTCCATAGCAGTGTTCTATAGCTGCAAATATACATTTGAAAAGAATGTGGAGTTCTCAGCTTGGGTCGGAATGCAGATGTGAACCTTGGAAGCCCATAAAAGTGTATCAGATTTTGACAACATTCCCAGATTCACTAGTGTTCATTGAACTCTATGAAAAAACATTTTGGTCAAACAAATACAGAGCACCATGATAAACTGCTTTTGATTCCTATTCATGGTATATGGTTTTTTACATTAGAATTGGGATTAATAATATATAATTCTATTCTCTTAAGTACTGGATGAGAAATATTTAGTCAGGCACTAGAAATATAGAACAGAGTTAAAAACCCTGCTCATTAAAAGCTAGTGGTTTGAAGAGAAGTAATAAATTCATCTGAGAGAGAAGATGTAAGATTTCATTTCACACTATTGTTCCAACAGGCTTCGGGTCTTTTTCTTCTAAAGGCCTTGCCTCAAATAGCTGGATTCCTGCATTCTTTTGGTCATAAGCCTTTTCGCTGGAGTTGCCAATAACTGGGGTAATTAAAGACAGACATTATGGTATCTCTGTAGTAAAAATGTCTGTCATCCAGAAACTGATTCAAGATAACAAGCTCATTATACATTCTGTTTTTCTTCAAACATAATGCAATTCCACAAATTCTGTGATACTAAATGTTGGTGTGTCATAGAAATGCCAGTATTTTTCTGCTACTGGGAAGATTACTGTTACATTTGCTTGAATAGGGGATGGAAAAGAAAAAAGAAAAGCAAGCTTCAACCGCAGTGTCATGGTTTAGACATCACTTACATAGGATCATACAAGATTGTGGCCAGATGGCTACTGGAACCACCTCCATTTGAATCAGGATATCTCCCTGATTTAGTGAAGTTATGATGAGGTATTTTTTATTAATGTAACTATAAAGAATAGAGTGATGTCTAGAACAAGAAGAAAGTGGAACAGACCTAATCACAGTAAAGAATCAAAACAAATCACACTATGTAAAAGAACACTTTAGAAAATCTAACATCCACAGCTGTCTTCTGAAGAGATCAGTTAGAGCATTAATCATAATTTTGGTTACTCTGGTTACTTTGAATACTTTGATCAACAGCATGGTACAAATAACAAATCAAGAAACTTTATTTCTGCTGCTCAGAAAGAACCAAAGCAAAGAAAGGAACTAAGGAATAACTTGTCAGGAAAGACTGGGCTAAGGTATTCAAAAGTACAGTTTTTTTGGGGGGAGATTTTGGGGGGTTTTACTGCGAGTTACAATTTAACATATAAATGTGTGAAGACTACGGCATCGATACAGAACTGAGGTGATTTTGGAGTGAACGATTTTAAGTTTTACCATTATTAAATACCCTCAATAAATTAATTCAATGAAGATTTGTCTTATTTGATGTAAAGAGTGTTTGTGTCAGGCATAGCTGCTCCATAAAAATTATCTTCAGTGTTTTCAGTTTTGCTCTCAGATCTTTCCAAGGTGATAAATAAATGAAAAATTTTGAACATCTTAGCTATTAGGTCACATACTATAAGATTTCATACTATTAGATTTCCCATACTAATTGTAGTTGTTTGCAAATAATTCCTAAGAAACTCAGAGTTAATTTATGTTGCTGTTATGCAAGTCAATATGTTGCAGTATTAAGAAGCAGCACTTTTTGTCAAATCTTAAGACCCTTACAAAAAGTAGTGCTATAGCCCAAAGGGAAAAATAAAAAAGAAATCTAATCCATACCAATAACTTTGCTGTAATTAGATGCTAACAGTGTGGTGAGAAATTACTGTATGTGCACTCAGTTTCTCTCTGTTTTCAAATATTTTTTGTTTACTTAACCACTGATGGCTTTAGAATACCAACGTATAAGCAAACAGTCACAAGACTGTAGCATGTGTCCCCAGGAGTGCAAGATAATAGGAGCCCTAAAATTACAGCACCAAGGTAATACCAGAGAACACGAACCTGGACTGATGAACAAATGATTGATGTTACAGTTATGTAAAAAGCCTAATGAAACTACATTAACTAACAGCATAGTAGAGCTGTCTCTAAAGCATGTGTAACTGCCACCAAAACAACTAGTTGCACAGTAGCCTCTGCTTCATATTCAGGTGTGCTGTATTGTTCTCTCTGACACCCTCTGGTGTAGTGCCACACATCTTAGAGTTATTATTATTGAAGGGAATTGTTTCTTTGCATTTGATTTAAGGTTTCATTGGTTGTGGTTATCTGCTTTGAGAAGTGATTGTTGATTCCAAATGCAACTGTGGTGGCATCACTATACATTCTATCACAGAAATGTCCCCTTATTCCCTTTAGTGTGAAATGGATATTTGTGTCCTCTGAAGGAGAGAGAAGAGATGAGATAGCCCCTAATATGTCAATTATTACAGCCTGTCTTCAGATAGATCAACTCAGTTTCAGGAGCACTGCACCTCAAGGCCCAGAGCTTTGAATGGCTTATATATTTCATTGAGTTCTAATGGGTTCCTGAAGTCTTTTAAACACCTGGAAATAATGGGCAGGACTTCTATTTTCAGGCAGTTAAATCTATGGCCTTTTTCTATGGGACCAAAACCCTAATTCAGAAGCTCCTCAGCTGTTCTATTTAGGAGCTTTCTCCACTCCTAAAAGAGATCAGAAAAGATATCATGCACGATAAAAATGGTTTTAGATCTCTATTGTATTTACTCCAGATATGATGTTTTGGTAATAGAGGAACAGATATAGAAATTGGGTTCATTATATTGTCAGGTAATGTATTCCCAAAAAATTGCTCTCATTTAAATTATGTCAGATTGTAGCAAGCCAAAAACATGAATCTGAGGTTTTGCCTCTTACTGTTGTTTTCATGCAATTATTTGCTGGAATACAGTACTGAAGGAGCTTTTCAAGTCTTTGAGCGTGCATCAGTACCATGCTAATGTAAAAAGATTAAGAAATGGAAATTCTTATTTGAGAAGGAAACATCTTTATAGGAAAGATATGTTTTACAAAAGGTAGTCAGGTATGCATTTGCAGTTTTATATAGCTGCAGTCCCGTAAATAATGCTAGTGGTAGCTATTATTCTGGAAGAGACTATGTAGTGGGTTGACCTCAGCTGGGTGACAGGTGCCCTCAAAGCTGCTCTATCACTTCCCTTCTCAGCTGAACAGGGGAGAGAAAATATAACTAAAGGCTCATAGGTTGAGATAAGGACTGGGAAAAATCACTCAGCAATTACCATCATGGGCAAAACGGACTCGGGGAAAATTAATTTATTACAATCAGATCAGAGTAGGGCAATGAGAAATAAAACCAAATCTTAACCACCTTTCCTCTACTCCTTCTTTCATCCTGGGCTCAGCTTCACTCCCAGTTTACTCTACCCCTCCCCCACAGCATTGCAGGGTTACAGGGAGTGAGGGCTGAGGTCAGTTCATCATGTCTCTGCTTCTCCTTCCTCTGCTCCTGTGCTACTCCTTCCTCCTTAAAGGGGATGACTCCTTGCACTCTTCCCCTGCTCCAGTGTGGGGTCTGTCCCATGGGAAAAAGTCCTCCATGAACTTCTAAAATGTGCCCTTCTGACAGGCTGAGCTTTTTCAGTATCTGCTCCAGCGTGGATCCCTCCCACAGCGCATAGTCCTTCAGGAGCAGGCAGCTCCAGAGTGGGTCCTCCATGTGGCCACAGGTCCTGCCAGCAAACCTGTCAGTGTGGGCTCCTCTCTCTGCAGGCCACAGGTTCTGTCAGGAACCTGCAAGGTCAGAACCCCTCTTTGGGCATCGACCTGCCCCAGCACGGTCTTCTCCACAGGCTGCAGGGGAATCTTTACACCCGTGCCTGGAGAACCTCCTCCACCTCCTTCTTCACTGAACTTGATGTATGAGGGGCTGTTCCTCTCATATATTCTTATTCCTCTTTCTGACTGCTGTCACACAGCAGTTTTTCCCCCTTCTTAAATGTATATCTGTGAGGCACTACCTCTGTTGCTCATGGTCTAAGCCTTGGCCAGCAGCAGGTCTCTCTTAGAGGTATCTAGCATTGGTTCTGTTGGACATAGGGGAAGCCTTCTAGCAGCTTGTTAGAGAAGCAAGCCCTTTAGTCCCCACATTACCAAAACCTTGCCACTCTAACCTAATACAGGGAAATTAGGAAGGAAGAGCAGCTGAATCTTGATGTTAGATATTAGTTTCTTTAAATTTTCCAATAGTTTTAGAAAGATGTTAGTTGAAATAAAAAATAAATTTGACCTGAAAATTGCTCATTAAAATGAAAAAATGAAAACAAAGAACATATCCAGCAATGTAATTTTCTTAGCACAAAATCTTTATCCTCTTTTTTTTTACTCCACCGAGATTCAAAATCAGATAATCAGGGAAAAACTTTGAAGAGATACTATAAATGCTTCACTATAAGTGCTTAACTTGTATTAAAAATGGTGTTCTGCTAGCTGTAAGTGATTAAAAGGTATTAGTCTTGTTCCTGGGATATTTTTACTTTGGTGAATTTCAGTAAACAGAGACATAATAATGCTTCCAATAGTCTGTAGAACCTTGCCCTTACTTTAGAAAAATTGCATTCAGAGTTTTAGCTCAGGAACTATGTAATCGTGTACCTGAACCAGATTAGTAATGATCGTAATGGTTCAGAAGAAAAATGGAAATCAAAACTATAAACTAAGAAGAGAGCTTTTGCTTGATTAGTTAAAATTCACCACCATGAAATACTTAAATAGGAATTTACTCAATGAACTGTTATGACTCCTTAAGACTTGCTATAATCTAGTGGTTAACATATTCATGTTCAAAAATGAGAGATCTTTTTTCCCTTCAGATCAGAAGGGATTTATGTTCATAACTACTATGAGCACTACTGGGAATTATATAAGTCAGTGCTGGTAGAATTATAGGCTATAATAGACACCATATTAGCATTTTTTAAGTCATAAAAAAATAACAAAACTTTAAAAAAACATTTTTTTCTCTAAAAAACTTGATACCGGTTCAGTCACAAATTAATTTCCCTAAGCGGTGTTATTGGGTTTTTTTGGTCTGGTTTGGTGTTTTGTCTGTCAGTCTTTGTCACTTTCTCTAGTTTTGTTTATACATCTAGAAGAGAAATATGATGAAAGCACATTTTCGAACCTGTACTGTACTTTCATGACTGTTTTTCACTGTCATAAATTAAAACCAGGAATGTTAAATATATATTTCTGCTATTTTAAAAGTCAGAGTGTATCCCAATTTTATGGTTTCGAATAAATAATTTCTTCCACCTCAACTCAGAAACTGTTTTATATGCTTATATTATAGATAACAGAGACACAAACATTCAGAGTTGAACATGTTGTGGGCTTATTTATACGCTGCCTAAAAGAAAAGTGTATTACATTCACAGCTTGCCAAATGGGAGAAAAAAGAAAGAATGCTCTTTATAGATATAAATAAATAGAGGAAAAATGGAAACCAATGTGGACGGAAGTAAAGAAGTAATGAGTACAGGAAAGATTTTTACTGTCTCAGACAAGATTTGTCACCTGTCATGGATTATCACTGAACTGTAAGCTTTATTCTGACATAGAGTTAAGATTGTCATTGTTTCCTAAAAACCTGATCATGACACTTAAAGAACAGGAGAACTTTTTTTTCCAGTATTTGCTGTCACCAGCTCTGTCACTTAAAGTGTCAATTGACTTAGAGTTAATGCCTAGCTAATGCTAGTTCAGTTATGGTTAAACTAAATCTTAAAATGATTTTTGTTTAAATCTACTTTTCCACAACAATCTGTAATTCCCTTATATTATTTCTTTGCCTTTTTTTCCCTCTGCTGCTACATCAAGCTACAAAAAACAATTGGAATATGTCAGTGAAGACAGATTCCTGTCAGTAAGTGATCAATACAGATATGACTGTATATGAGAAGAGATTATCCTGTCTGTCCTGATTACTTTTTATTACTTTCTCCTAGTTTACCTTGAAATGTCACAGGAGAATAAGCATGGAAAAAAAATTATATTTTTGGACATGGCAATGAAAGAAATAAGAAAATACACATGCTTAGGTACTGGCTGGGGTTAAGCAATGACACCATTCAGTATTTAAAGGAAGCTTTTAAGAAAGATTCAGGAAGACATTTTAACAAAGCCTGTAGACACAGGGCAGTGGGGATGGTTTTAAACTGATAAAGATTAGATTTAGATTGGACATAAGAAAACTTTTGTTTTACAATGAGGATGGTGAGATGCTGGACTGGGCCCAGAGAAATTGTGAATACCCCATCACCGGAAGTATTCAAGGTCAGGTTAAATGGGGCTTTGAGCAACCTGATCTATTGCAATATTTCCCTACCCAAGGCAGACAGGTTAGACTATATGATCTTTAAAATTTCCTTCCAATCCAAACCACTCCATGATTCTATGAATTTATCACTCCATGAATCTGTGGTTCTGTGATTCTATCACTGTGGTCCCTGTTAACATCTTGAGTAATATATGTGAATATGTGTTGTTGACTTCAGTCCAATTTCCTTGAACATTTTTTTCACTTAAGTTTGTATTCAGTTCAGCACTGGGAGTCCAAACAAAAAATGCTCAGATATTTTTACTCTGGATTATTTTTTATCACTGAATTCTTTATCCAGAAATGGACTATCTGCTCCTTTTAAGACTTCTTTTTGAAGGCACTGGGTTTTGGTAGAGCAAGGAACTTAGAAAATTATTTTTCATTGTTCATGGAAGACAAGTATCAATTATTTCCATATATTGAATAAAATCAAAAAGTGTTCAGTTTGAAGTCCTTTGTTTCTAAATCAGAGAGAAATGAAAATTGAATTCTGCACAGGTTGAAATATGTTGATTATATAGAGTGGCAAGGATAAGATGAACATTATGTTTTCCAAAGCACCTCTTAACACTACAACATTTTTGCTCCTTTTTTTTTTTCTGATTGCAGCACAGTAACTATCTAAGTAAAAGAAGTCAACAGCTATTATTGCTCTTTTGGTTTCCATATAATATCTGATCTGTTTCTGCATATTTGTAAACGGGGAAGAAATTTGGCCTTGCAAGGAAAATAAATATCAAAGTGCACCGAACCAAAGATAAAAACCAAAATCGCAACTCTTCAGTACTGCACAATGTCATTTATACCTTAGTAACAGTGCCACAAAAAATGTCAGAGAAATCACTGTTCAGTTTTAGCTCAGTAGTTAGAAAGAAATTATGCCTGTAATGCTCACATTCATATATTTATCATTCATAATACAAGATTTACTAATGAAAATTTAAGTTTAATACAGTTAATATTTCAAAGATAATGTTACAGAATTCAGGTTTACTTACTACACAAAAACTGAGCTACAATTCAAAACTTTTTTTTCCCTGAAATATTCTCAAGAATCATGATAGATACATTTAATACAGAGAAACATTTTATGTATCTAATACTACCCAGAAACTGCCTATTTTTCCATAGCTACTCTTCCTATTTTTTCTTGTTAAAAAAACTCATAAATGAGACACAGTCAAGTTACTTCCTGTCATCTAAAGTATTTCCAGAAGCATTCAGTTCAGTACATATGCAATTTAGGTTTACAATTTCCTTTAAGTAGCAAGGCTAGCAAGGACTAAGATCACTTAGAGAAAGAGCTTTCTCACTTAGAGAAAGAACTTTCTCACTTAGAGAAAGCTTTCATTTCCACTTTGGAACAGAGATTTATATGTTTTTAAATCGAACTATCTTTGAAATTGTCTGTCCTCTTTAGGATTTCAGTGTTTTGACTCTACCCCTCTCCCCGACCCAGTTAATATAAAAGGACACTTACAATAACAAAAATCTGCTGGGGTTTCATGACCTCAACATTTTTAAAAGCAGCATTTTCAAGGAAAGCATAAGGCAGAGGTAGAGGTGTCGATAGAAATGTTTCAGTGTCAGATTTTTCAGGAGAAATAGTTTTTTCAGAACACATCTACAGAAACATTTTTGTGATTTTTTTTTAAATTAAGTTATTTAATTTTCCAGTTAGACTAATATACAGAGCGTGATAGTGACCTGATCCAGAATGAAAGTTATTATTTATTCAGATGACTCACATTGACTTGATTTGGTCCTTATTTTCTGGGTTATTATAATAACATGAAAAATAAAACATAAAAGGTGAGGACTTCATAATTCATGGGGAAAATGGTTATTTGTGGAAAAGGCTAATTAATTTTTATAATGTAAGTAGTTATAAATTTAAGTTCTATAAGTTACACTTTATATTTCCTTCTGAAATGAATTAAGTCAGTTAAATTAATGTTCAGGCTATTTTTCCAGCACTTACTGATTTCTGTCAAATTAAATCAACTTAGACTTGTCTACGTGCATTTATACATATTTAATAGAAACCTCTCTCTACCTGGCTTTAACTTCTGGTATTCTTTTTCTTGTAAGATAAAGTTCAAAGAATACATATGAGATTTTCTAATTGTCTGTAAGAATTTCTGTTTACTTTGCGGAATACTTCCAAGAGAAGTCTTTGTGTATGAGTTGTAAATCTAAATCTATGACAGTTTGAAAAGATAGAATCATTTGAACAAGAGTTATGCAATGAACAGGCATGTCTCCTCAAAGAAAAAGACACATTGTGTCTGACACTGACTTATTTTGAGGATATGAACTATCAAAAAGCTTATCTAACAAGAAGACATCTGTAACAGATGAAAATATTTTGATTATGAAAGTGAAATACTGAAATGCATTTTTTATGGCAACATGAGGAAGGAATCACAAATTATAAGAATAGTATTTACTTTTCAAAATTAAATCCACTCTAGTAATTGCACATCCACATTCAAATTTTTGGACATAGTTTCCCACATCCAAAGGGAACTACTCAAAGAGACAAAAACCTAAATACTTTGTTAATATTTATGGCTTCCTTTTTTGAACATCTGCTTACCCTATATATTTCGCTGCAAAATAGTCCTGGTTAGCAACAACAATTGCTTTTCTTTTTTTCATATTCCCAGAGATACCTTTTTTCCCAAAATTATTTCAAAACAGGAGTCACTTCTCTAGGTCAACACTAGAAGATATACCTACAGCATTTCTTATTTGTCATATTTGTCTAGACTGCAGTATGCAAAACTTTTAAATTTGGGGTTGCTTGGAATATGATGACTTTCCCTCTCATACCTCAAAACTGATAACCACTAAGGCCGAAATATTAATGGAAAACAAACACTGAGGAAGATTTTATGAGCAGAGAAACATATTTCAGAGACAGAATCTACAAACTCTATACTGTGAGGTACACATTCAAACAGTAAACCAAAGAAATAATACTGTAAAAGTCCACCCATGACAGTGAAAGTAATTAACCAGGGCAACTTGCCAGCAAGAGATATACTGGCTTCTGTACTAAATCTTTTAAGACTAAGAATTCTGTCTGTATTGAAACTGCTCAGATATTTCATTATACAAAATCTTACAGCCATTTGTTGAAAATAGAATTAACTTTTTTCCCCCAAAATGTTCACCAAACACTGTAAAGATTCTCCATGAGGTTTTCCTTGAACTAATGCCGACCAGACTCAAACTTTAGGAATAAGGTATTTCTCACCTGAACCTGGATGTTCAAAACTGGACTGTCCAGACTTTCCAGATGTATCTCAGCAGATTACTTCAGAATCTATAAGTGAAGAGACAATTTCAGAGTCAACAATCTTGGGATATTTGTAGAGCTGAATATTTGAAAGTTCTTTGTCTAACAGGTCTTGGATTCATGCAACCCATGGCATAATAAGAAGCAGTAGATAAGAATGGAAGATGCTGTAGAAAAAATACTGGCATATTTTTGGTTTTCACTGATGCTATAGACTATTTGCTGAACAAAAATGTTTATTGCATCAACATCATGGAGCTGCTGAAAGTCCACAGGACCACTTTTATCTTGGAGAAACCAGGGCATGCTTGTTTTTCAAACAAAATATAAAGTTTGTTTTTACCTTATCCAGAATTAAAAGTAGAATTAAAAAAAATAAAAAGCAAAAACTAAAACTTAGCTTTTAAACAGCTTGACTTCTTATTCTTTCATCACTTCATCTTGGAAAAGAAATGGTTGGAGTAACATAATCATCCTGTTCCTTGCTTTACAAAGAGCCATTCTGCTTATGAGATTCCCTCTCAGACTTTCTATAAGAATTGTGCCTAGGATGGAAAACATGTGAGAAGCAAATGTGTATTATCCAGAAAGATACTATTCCTTAACACATCCTGAAGAAGCTGTTATGGCCAAATTAAGAAATGTGCTTTTATATTTTCAGGAATCCCAGCCAGCTGAAAGTACCAAACTGTCTGTATCAGGTCTGGCTGAGATAGAGTTAACTTTCCCTATAGTGGCCTTTAACAGTGTTTTAGTTTCTATTTGTATCTAGAATGGTATTGATAACACATCAGTGTTCTGGATATTGCTCAACAGTGCCTGCATAGCATCAAGGCTCTCTCTCCCACCAATCCCTCTCCCACCTTCTGCCAGAGGAAGTAAGCTGAGAGTGGGCAAGAGTTTGTAAGGGGACATGACTGGGATAGCTGACCCCAGCAGACCAAAGAGATATTCCATATCATAGAATCATTTAGATCAAAAAAGACCTTTAAGATCATTAAGTCCAACCATAAACCTGACACTACATACTCAACCACTATCATTTGACACCATGCTCAGCAATAAAAGATCAGAGAAAGAAGAAGTGAGGGGTGAGGGGCATTCATTATTGAGGTGCTTGTCTTCTGAAGCAACTGCTTCAGAAGGCCCTACTGAGGCCCTACTTCCCAAGAAGTGTCTGGACATCAACTACTGATGGGAAGTAGAGGATAAATCTTTTTGTCCTGCTTTACTTTACTTCCACACAGTCTTTGCTTTTCTTCATTAAACTGCCTTTATCTTGCCCCAAAAGTTTTTAACCTTTTCTCCCATCATGCTGACAACGGGGAGTGATAGAGCAGCTTAGTGAGCACTTGGTGGCCAGCTGAGGTCAATCCACCACAGTCTCTCCTCATTCCTCTGTGTTACTTTCTTCTTGATGAATACTCTCATCCCCCAGAATTTGTGGCCTTGCTATATGGATCTCTTCTGACTTTAACATTTATGGCTCTAACTCTTTCACAATTACATCAAACTTTTTTTTCCCCAATTATCAGGCACAGAATCTGACCCAGATGACATGATTAAAGTTAAATGATTGTGCCTTTGACAAACTTTTCCCTTCCTCTTTTCTCCTCTACATCCTTTGTGTGGTGTCTCTTTGCATTCTTTTTCTCTTTCTTACTTCAACCCCTTTCATCTAAGAAATTGAGCAAAGTTACTCTTATCAGAATTGCTCAATATATCCTTTCTCATTAGAAGTGTAACAAAGTAAGGAAAATATTAATGTGTAAATGGTCTACCAGAGGAAACAGATTTGTATTAAGAAATGGAACGAGAAGAAAGGATTTTCCATTGATTTTATGGGGTTTTTTATATGACTTCACATTTTTGTTTTCTCTGACATGCTTTTCAAATTCACTTTAAGTCTTCACAATTTATCTTTTTGAGCTTGGGAGACTGAAGAACAAAGGTAGTATCTGTTTTTACTAACAAACAGCTTGGAAATTTTCAGTGAAAGGACTTAGAAGAGAACATGCTATTATAGCTAATCAGAATAAGGAGTTTCACATGTACACTACATGTATTTTTTAGATAACTAGTTAGTGATTATTTTCATAGATCATTAAAAATACACCTTACTGTTCTTAATTATTACATAAATTTTTGAATTATTAACAAAGGCTGTCAAGTTAATCAGTTATACTACTAGACTAAATGTTTATAAATAAATAACTATTTTCTGATTGTGTTGATCAGGCCCAATTATCAAACTGAAGGAAAGATAACAGAATAAAACTTTGATCTAAATTCTTGATTCATCCTTGTTACATATTTTTGACTAGTCAGCATCTTTGAATTTTGATTACTTGAGATATTGTCAGTATGAAGTACGATAATATGATGAAAATAACAACAAAATAGTGTGCATTAATATTTACATATATATATATCTATATACACACACATAGAAATTAGGAGAAGTCTAGTACGATGGAGATGATCCTTTTAGCAGTTGTTTTATTAGCATCTCACCACAGTTACAATATTAATTTACAATTACACAGGTACCCTGTTACAATATTAATTTCAGTAATACTGACTTAGTCTCATTAATTAATTTCAGTCCTTCAATATCTAAACAATCAGTTTCTGTAATGCACTATAACTTATAAATCAGATACATGTTTTGTCTATGATCCCATGCAAATAAACAAATTGCTAACAATTAAAATATTAATTAATGTATTTAAGTTAGACTTGTGAAGATAAAGCCTTAGTCTCAGGCTCAGGAACAAATTTGTGCCTTGGCTGTGTTATTGCAATTTTATACAAGTCACAAAACAGTAAAAGTAAAGATGCCTAGTTATTAGGGATTTTTGGGGGGGAGGGGGAAGAAGTCCTTATCCTAAGAGGAGTTTTGAAGAACTTTAAGGCCCTAGGATTCCCAGACTGTACACAGAATAAAACCTTCAAATGAAGATTTAATTTCACGTTGAAAGTTAAGGGTCAGGTCTATCCTTCTCAACATTAAAAGCAAATCTCACAGGTTGTAAATTAGAATTAAGCTGACCCTTGGCTTAACTTAATGTATTCAAAATCACCTCAATAGTAGAAATATATCAGGCAGTCAACCAATTCCTCTCTTTGCCATTATATTTAGCTAATTAGTACACATTTCTGTATGTTGTTTTGAGAATTTTGTAAACCTATCTTCAGTATTACCAATTGATTTTATTTCTTTGTGTCAAGTTTTAATGAGAATCCAGTGGAAACAATAATAAGTAAATAGAAGCTGAAATTCGATTCATGTCTACTTTTCAAGAAAGGGGATAAATATCACCATCATAAAAAAAACCAGTAAAATGCAACAACATAAATAAAGCAAAAGTATGTAAAATGTTGAGATACATTATTTTATTGTTAATTATTGAGAAAAGTGAAGGTGGAGAATACTGGAGCTATTTAAATTCTTTACAAGCACAGAAAACAGACAGGGTCTATCACAAAAACATGCCTTAGCCCATGGCAGATTGTCAAATGTCTATTAGAATATTTTTTGATGAAGCCTTTAAAAGCTTACATTTGTGCATTAGAGATACGCAAAATAAGAAAAAAAAAGAAGGTTAAAAAAAAGAGAAAAATGTAAAGAGCGAAGACAAGGACAAAGGTGAGAAAGTGAGAGAATGACCTGTTTACAGTGGTAGCTGACATGCTTTCCTCTCACTGAACACAAAGTTTATAAGAAATCCGAACTTTTACACATATTCCGTCATACTCAATAAGTTATTTCTCCCATACACAGTCAGTAATTTGGTGTAAAAATCACACCTCTGTTGTGAAAATCCTTGAAATCTGTATAAAGTTCAGGGAACTATCATTGTTCCAGTAATACAAGAATAATGGTATGAGTACAGGCTACATGATTGTCATAATGTCCCTCAGTTTTAAGTCTGTATGTTTAATCATGAACTGATCACTTTGAGCCAGAGAACTGAGAAAAAGGTGTTCTCCAGAACATCTACACAAACTACACTCAGTTTTAATAATTTTAAAGGTTCCTGGAAGTACTTACATGTCCTATTATATGATCCAATATCCTGTTTAATACAATTTTATACTCCTCTAATTTGTTAACTGACAAAGTTAAATGATAGGTCAATGTCTGCCTTATATGTGTTTCATATAATATTAACTAGAAATTGCAAGTTCTGTATTTTAGAGCTCAGCAGGACATTATGTTGCTGGTTCATGAGAGAAGCAATGCAATGAGCTGCACTTAGTTGATGTTTGGCTATTGATTCTGCTTAATAAAGTCCCTGTGTACTAATTCAAAATATATATGTTTATCCAAGCTTTAATATGCCTCATGCATCAGCATGAATATAACAGTAGAAAAAATTGTCTTCTATCATCTTAAGTTTTTAATTCTTACTGGAAAAAATATAAAATTATTAAAATTAAAATGAGGCTGAAAAAAACCACAATAGATCATCTATCTCTTTCTCAAGGTAGCACTAGCTATTCTGAATCTCTGTGATAAGCATCAGAAAATAAAGTCCTCAACTCTGGTGCTCTCAGCTCTCTTGAACTAAGATCCAACATGACTCATGCCCCACATTAACAGCCAACAGGATGCCATTTTTGTCACCTCCAACAGCTATTCTGAGAGCATCCTGCCACTCCATATGCTAGGTTCTAAGCATGGTTTAATTATTCATTACTTCAGCAGAGGGAACTCTCCTGCTGTCTGCACCTGCAGGCAAGCACAAACACTAGTCTTAGCATCCTTCGATACTGCACGTCTTCCCTTCTAAAGGAGGCACTGAATTTTCTGCTTTCTGAATCAATTGATGTTCTGCTTCAGCTTTATCTTCATTGAAAAGCCAGTTCTCTGATTTTCTTGGTCTGAAAACAGATAGGATGCATTCTTCCTTGTTTCGGATGCTTATGGTGGAAAAATTGCTATTCATTTCAAATCTCAAAGGTTTTATTTGATGAAACTTCTGTAACTAATGAAAACCACGTAAACTGAAAATGGAAAACAGCTTTTTGTAAAAAAATACCAAACATATTTTGTTTTATTTCTTTATAACAGCCTTTGAATTTTCCCCATGGAAAGCAACCATAATTTTTTAACATCCACTTCTATTTATTTGAATATGCTAAATTGACCTCTAAAAAACCACCATGTTCATAATATATCGACATCAAACATCATTGATACGAGAAATATTTACATCTCTCTATGAGCACCAGTTCTAAGAAGAGATACAAAGCAGACATTACTTGAAATTACAATAGTACCTGAAATTACAATAGTACCTTCAATCTTGCAGTCCTATGACTTTAGTATGATATAAATTATAGTGAGAAGTGAGAAGCCCTAAAATCTGCTGATCAACTTCAGTATAGCTTCTGTATTTCTATGACAATTATCTAAGCCTTGTTCCAGTTTGAATTTGTCTTTCTTTAATGTGGTTAATCAAAATTATGTGCAATATTTTAATGCCTTCTGTAATGTCACTAATGTTTTCTCACTGCTATTGAAAATGTTGATTGATGCACCATGAACTACATATATATTTTTATGACTACAATATATGGGTGATTTACAGCTGTTCTATAAAAGACAAAAACACCCATAATCTTTCAAAGGTAGATATAGAAAACCCCAAAACACTTTGTATCATTGTGCCCTACTAAATGCAAGCTAGCTCTAAACAATAACAATAACAAAAAAAGGCATGTCTATGTACTTCCTGAGCTAATAATTGCTGTGGGAAGAAACACATTATTCCATGCTCCAGTCTGCATTGAGAGAAAAAACTGGTTGTTGATTACAAGTGCCTTGTATCAGTAATTATTAGGAGCCTGTAGTCGGATGTGATTGAAGTACACGCAAAGTTTCCCCATGCCCACATGCAAAAGATCAAACAAACATTATGATAATGCATAATCCTGTCATTCAGTATCTTCAAATATCTCCTTGTTCTTCTCAATAAACAGGAAAAAGATCTTGATTAATCCATTGCCAAATGATTCTGATTTTTTTAGATCTTTCTTAAATCCCATTTCTACAATGTGAGTTACTACAGAGTCAAGAAATTCTTCCCCTGTAATACTCTTATTCTCCTTTTTATTTTAAATTGCTTTGGTCTTTTGTCATCAGAAAAAATTTTTAATATATCCCTGTTTTTTTCCCCAGATTAATTAACAAAAATAATAATAAAGATTGTCAAATATATTTGAAACCTATCTTTGATGTTAGTATTTCTTCACTGTTAGTATTTCTCGATCCCTATATTTGTTCACTGCTCTTCTAACCAATCCTTTTCCTAACTACAGTTATGATACTTATCATTATAGTTTCTATTGCATACAATCTGTAGTGCAAGCATATATCACAGGCTTAAATTCAAATAGATTAAATGCACTGATTTTTTTTAACCATGGGAGAAAACAAATCCTCTTCTCCCCCCAGCAAAAATGCAAAACTCCCTCAAAATGAAGGTCAGCCTTCACTATGCAGATGGTATTTATTAAAACATCTAATTTATGAAGATTTATGAAGATTTGCCCTTTTAAAGAACTACAGTTGCATTCCTACATTTGCTATGGCTGCCCTTTTACATGAATCAAGTCACAGATCTCTAGAATATTTTGTTTTCTGCAAAAAATTTTACAATATCTTTTCTGTTTACTAAATACAAGTGAAATACATTATTTGAAGTATTCCCTTAATGCTGGAATAAACAGATTTTTAAAAATTATTAATACTATATCTTAATCTGCATTTTTAAGTTACATTTTTAGTACTGTCTGTTTCCAGTAATATAAAAAAAATTAATTATATCAATATCTAAATCTGACAGTTCTTCTTCTTTGTCCTGTTTCCTTGTCCAGCATTGTGGCTCTAAAACTAGCCTGATAAATCTTCTCCTAAATTTAAAAATCTTTTCACTATGCATATTTTCCCTTCTTTCTTTATGTTTCATCCATCCATTTGCATGCAGATCTACAGTTTTCAATTTATTTCAATTTTCCAGAAAATTTGTCTGTTCTTCAATACCTGTATTTCAGCTGCAACTGCTAGATTACTGGGTTTTATCTTTTTGTAACACTCAAATACTGATCAAGTAGTTTTAGTTTTTGTGAATGTCCTTTCAACACAGTGTATATTTGGGGAGCTTCTTTAATGTGTATATACGTGCTGCATTTTGGAGAAACAAACAAACACACCCCCCAAAAAAAACCAACCAAACAAACAAACAAAACCCCACACCAAACTAAACAAAATACCTAAAAAATTTCCCCCAAATCTTTAGGAGAAGTACAGTACCTTATATTATTTATTTTAAGAAAGGAGTATGTTTAGATTTTGCAACACCTGATAATTTGTTTTTGAGGGTCTAGAAAAGTTGATCCTCTATTACAGAAACTCTTCTATTATATCCTTTTATGAATAGGAATACCCAGGCATTTAGAGTCACAGGAGAGTTTAGAAACCATGGCAAGAAAATCCAATGCTTATAGACATGGGGGTTGGTCTCTTTTCCCAAGTAACGACTGACAGTACAAGAGGAAATGACCTCAAACTGCATCAGGGGCAGTTTGGGTTGGACATCAGGAAGAATTTCTTTGCTGGAAGGGTTGTTAAGCATTGCAACGCCCATGGAGGTGGTCGACTGACCATCCCTGGAAGTGTTCAAGAAATGATTGAAAGTGACTTGGAAATGTAAAGTTCACGCAATTTTAAGAGAACTTGTTTTTGAGATTTGGAATTGTTGGCAGTTTTGTGTGCTGAAGAATGACCTTAACCAGTTGTTCTTTCCTGCTGATTTTCAACCACTATAAATGGTTATAGAAATTCCTTGTTTCTTTGCCTGAATAAATTTTATTACACACTCAGATTCCCTCAGTCAATCTCAGTTGAGAATCTCCTAGTAAGAGATACTTACTGACACTGCATTCTTATTAAGTCTTACACATTGTTATTGTGAATTAACTACATTCATATTCTGAGTGCTTTAGAAAGAAAGTTCATCCAGCATGTTGAGAAAATCTTATTTGTATTTGAGCTTCCGATGGCCCTCTTTATGTTGCTGTGCTGGGACTTAGAGAATGCCCTGAAGAATTATAGAATTTGTTTATTTCCTCTCAAATGCATTTTTCTAATGTTTTTATAAAAGTTTGGATCACTTCATCAGAATAAAAAAAACTTACACATGTACTAAGCAAAAACACACTTTATTGTTTTACTCAGAATTTAGGTAACAATTTAAAACTTGCTTATATTTATATTTCATTCTGAATGTTCAAACTAAACATTAAATTATCACAAAAAGAACACCCAACAATATTCAAGAACATTGCAAAATTTCCAACTAAAATCCACAACTCCCTTGTTTCTCATAATGTGGAACAGAGATTTATATAACAATTTCAAACTAAACAAACACCTCTAGTTTAACCAAGTCTAGAAGTCAGGATTATGATGTTCCAGTGTTCCAGCTAATTATCTGATAAAAAATACCTTGAGAGACATTCAGTGATAGTGGTTTTTGTGTGTATTTAACAGAATAAAGAACATGAAAAAATTTTAATTAGCCAAATGATACTTGAACTGTGAACATATATGGGAATATTCATCTTCAAAATATTGTGCACACTTTCTAATGAACCAGCAAGAATTAATTAGCTAAAAATTAGGGAAAATTAAACTGATTTTGAAAAATCACTCAAAACTCCTTTGATTTCTTTAGGCTTAGAGAAGCATAACATTTCTTCCATCATTTACTTTATATGTTAGTGTACTGCTCCTTAGCAAACAAAGCCAACTTTTTACCTCAAGGGAAGATCCTTAATGACATAGCAACGATTTTGTTTTACTTTCTATTTCAGGTAACAAATTAAGTTGGAAATATATATTTTGTTTACTTCTCTTTTCCCCTAATTTCAAACCAATAATGCAAACAAGGAAAATCAGGAGGAAAAAAAAACAGTTTTAAGTAGCAAGAGACAGAAAAGCAGCAAGAAAACAGTGATAAGTGCTTAATACAGAAAAAAAAAACAGACCTACTTCAAATTGGAAAAGTTATGGGGGTGTTGCATTGCATTCTTGGATTAGGTGAGCATGAAAGGTAATCTGTGACAAGGTGCATAATACAGTTAAGCTTCACAAGGAGATAGGGATTCAAGCTGGAGTTCAGGGGAAAAAAGAAAATGTATATATAAAAATCACATTAAAGGAGGTCTTGGTATGGCATCTCTGCTGTGTTCCTCAGGGACCAATGAAATAATTCAACAAGCATGCCAGAGGACTTAGGGGAGGTCACTTAAGATCACTTCAGTATCTCTTAAGAACTCAAGAGAATAGATGGGGGTCACAGAGGACTGGAAAATTGTATATATTTGTCTATGATGTTTGGCAGGGAATGGAGATTTATTCTTTTTTTTATGGACTGTAGGAATAGATGTGACATATCAAAACCACAGAAGAATGATTGACTCTGTCCCAAAAACCATCTCATAAATAAAGTCTAGTTGTTGTAGGCACTCAAGATGGCTGGAAAATGATTCTCTGATTATAGTTATCAATGGTTTTGTTTACAATTATGAAGCATCTTAAACGGAAAAAGGCTCTCTCTTAAAGTCAGTTTTTCATTAATGGTATTATAGAAAAGTGAGTTTAACTTCTAAAATTTGCTGATGACATCCAGCCAAAAGAAATGTCAGTTTGATAACAAGGCTCAGACTTCTAAATGGTCCTGACAAATTTGTGCAGGATCTGCAATCAGGAAGATGAAATTCAACTTATACAAAATTAAAATGCATTATGTCTCAATGGGAATAAGTACTAACGGGGAACATCTGAGTAGGCATCAGTACAGCAGAGGTGAGTTCTACCAGTAGCCATGTATGATACACAAAATAAGTGCTGATGGTGTGACACTGTTGCAAAATAAGCAAATTTCATTTGGGAATAATTTTTTACTTTAGAAGCATTCTAGGTCTGGAAAAAAGACTGAGGATAAACTTATCTCCCAGTTAGCTATGAAAATTATTTATTTCCCAGAACCCAGTTCAATTTACGTAGTAAAAGGGTGAGAGAAAGAGTTTTAGGATTAAGATATCTGACCTTAACTTCCTTCTTGATTTTGTTTGAGGTCAAATAAAAGCCTAAAGAATACATGTAAAATAGGATACAGCTGTTTCCATATTGAGAGCAAAACAACTACTTTTTAGATGTCTGTCTAGAGATAAATTTCACAGTTAAATGCCAAGTTATCCATGGAGAAAATTTTAAGTGTTTGTCACAACTGTACAAAACTAGCAATAGGAAGGCTCCGAGAGTTAGCCAGTAAGAAATGTTCAACAGCTACAGAAAGTTGTCTGGAGTCCTCTTTGTAGCAGTGTTTTAAGGATCTTGAGGTAGAACTCGAGATCAAAGGAAAGTATCTACATACGCACTTAGATCCAGAGTCCAAATATGTCTTCTGAAGAGCAGGAGTCATTACTATACATTAGAATATACCAAGGTAAAATCTGATGGTAAGATTTTTATTATTATTATTATTATTATTAATTGTTTTAAACACCTGCCTAGAATGAGAAAATTTTTGAAACCTCTGTTAAGTATAATTAATAAAACAGAAAGAGGCTTGATTCCTTTCCCTCTATGCAGTATTTCAAAGTTATCACAAGCCTAATGAGCTTTTCATGAATCTAAGTTTAAAAATACATATCGGAATAAAAATTTGGGCAGGCCTAAAAAGAAGGAAAAAGCCAGATATTTGTTACATGCGTGCCACATTAGGAAGGTGTGAAGGTGCATGTGACAAAGTGCCAATTACTCTGAGGTCCTAATACTGTAATATCAGGATCTAAATCATATATTTCAGCTTCCTGTTTTCAAGAGGTTCAAAAAACTTCTGTTAATTTGTCAGCATCCAAGAAACATTCTCCAGTGCAAAAACTGAAAAATGAAGTTAATGCAATAAATTGATTGCTTAAAGAAAAACATTGAGCATTCCATACTTAAGTGAATCTTTTATCAATATTCCAAAAGCACTGACTCACCAGATTGTTCTCCTCATACTGTGCCCCTCTCTCCTACTTTAATGACTTATCGCCATCAATGAGACATAGCCATACCACAATGATTTCCTTATAGGTATCCAGTGTTTTCCTGATGGACTATATCATGCATTATAAATAGGGATCTGCTTTGAAATTATGGATAATTGGACTTATTTCTCAATAGATGTGAGTTACATACTAAGACTAGGACACCGTTTCAGAGAATACCATAGAAGATTTTTAGACCCTTTCCTGCAAAGGAGGTAGTACTCCCCAAAACATACAAAGAAAGATCCAGAATATACAGAAAAGATCTAAGGCAAACCAGCTCTCTCTTGTTCTCAGAATCTGATTTGTAAGTATGGATGGAACAAGACTACATGTCATATGGGAGTACATATCTGCCGAAAAGATCTTATTCTGTATAACCACTGTTACTTTCTTTATGGAAAAAGCAAAATCAATTCACATGAGTAAAATCATGTATACTAAAAAAAATTATTCAGAATTATTATATAATCTCTTAAACAAAACATCTTGGTGCATAAATCTGCTGTGGGCCTGTTTATACTAAGGGTATAGAATATATTCATCACACTACACCCAAAGGCATGTCATAATTGCTAAATGTGTAAATACATACAGTAATAAGATTACATTATTCCAAAGCAATTTAAGATATCCACACTATTAAACTTATGGTGGAAAATACAATTAATTTTTCTACCAATTTCCTATAAAATGAAAGTAGGACCAACAAGGTTAACATTTCTTGAGCTACAAGTCACATATTTCTTTCATTTTCTAGCTGAATTAGAAATGCATAATCAAAACAGACACTGTTTGCATTCAAGGGCTTGTTCAAAACAACTAGTCCTGCACATTTTGTTATCTATTTGCACAGAATTCACATTTGACCTTGTCTAAGAACTAACATAATGAATAATCACTGTTAATTTGTATAAGGTATTAAAGATCCATCAGAAAAGTTAAGCTTTGGCACTTCCTGGATCTTAATTGGATGGAATCAAAATAGTGTAAAATAAGTCATATTTGTTTGATTTGATTTAGTTAATTTCATATCTGCTGTGTTCACATGATTTTGGAAAGGAAGATCAAATAATTTGGCTAGCTCCAACTATGCTGTAGGAAAATAACCCACAATAAAAATACTGCAAACTTCTATATTTCTCCTTTTTTTTTAAAACAAAATTCCACCAAAAGAATGTGTAATATTTAAAAGTACCAAACTACCCAATTAAGCAACAGAATATATTACATCAAAAAGTGAGATTCAATTAATCTTATTTCAGACATCTGCAATGTAGACTGTTACAGTAGTCTGTATTTTAGTTTAGACTCTTTCAGTACTCAAGAAAGAGACATTTTCAGGGTCACGGTCGTGTAAGTTCAGAATGAGAAGAATCATACTTTGGACCCAATTGTCAATATTAACTAGATCTTACTAGAAACCTTGAATTATTCTGTCAAATATGATGTTGGTTAGCCAAATCACCCAGTATTACTGAAGTCATGATTTCTCTTCTGAGTGTATCTGAAAATCACAGATTATGAAAAGACCACCAAAGAAACATAAGAAAAACCACTAGAGGGAAACTTAAAAATGTTCTGTTTTGGTAGGGCTAGAGAAATATCAGTGCCAGTATACAAAGAAAGATGGGATTTAATTTGAAATTCTGTGCATCCACAGCTAAGAAATATGGAGTATGTGAAGGGAAGAACAGCCAAAGTGGTCAGGGACATAGAGTTTTAAATTGATTAAGAAAGTTTGGTTTATAAGTTGTTCATCTGTAATATTAAATTAGAAAAAAAAGGAATGTTTCTAGTCATTGAAATGTTGATAATTTCTCAACCCAGTAGGATCATGGCTGACAAAAAGTCATTCTAAACTGGGACTGACCACTTGACAAGAAAAAGATGATCTGGTATACATGCTAATGTTGATTTTTTTTAATAAGAGCAATATTAATTTTCAAATACAAGTAATTTCATTAACATCAAATATTGAACATAAGTTCTAGTAGCAATGATTTTATTCTGAAAAAGAGTAATTGAGTCTAGAAAAACATCATGTTGTCTTCAGTGGAGCTTTTGTTTAACATCTACCACTTCTATTTTACCACAGTTTGTTGGGGGTTTTGTTTGCTTGCTTGTTTAAGTATCACTATTTATATTACAAAAAATACTAGCTTTGGTATGAATATTAATGTTTGATGATTATTGTTTACCATTCACTGTTTAAAAATCAATATATTAACTACTGAATTTTAACAGCACCCCATAGTTTTCTTTATTCAGAAGTAAGCTTATTCCATAACCATTTGCAGTACGAACATATCTATCATTTCCCTTACTTTATCATTCTAAACCTATTAAGAAGCAAAGTAGCTAACAGTAAGCAGTAGATGTGTTTTATAGATAAGTCTTATCAGTCCTTACAAAACACCTCATAATCTTGTTCATTTATACGTGACTTTTATTTATTACCTGAAATTACTACTTCTTCTACAACTCCATCTTAATACATTTCTTATTTGTTTTCTCCTCTCTTGATTGATCATGGCTAATAAGTTTTTTCTAACC
Organism: Manacus vitellinus; assembly: GCF_001715985.3. Lineage (NCBI taxonomy): Eukaryota > Metazoa > Chordata > Aves > Passeriformes > Pipridae > Manacus > Manacus vitellinus. Next base: position 20,829,451 of record NW_021940208.1, on the reverse strand, counting down.
ATCTTTACTTCACTAGTCTAACTCTTCCTTAAAATCATGAATTATTTAGACAGTTAATTTTCCTTCAAATCTTTTTCGTATAATTTCAGGTCTTCTCTCTCCTATCTCTTCTGTAGTTGGGATTGATTCTGCTTTGTCAGGGGAGTATCCTCCTCTTTTCCTCTTCCTCTTTGGGTTTCTAACGTAGCACATCCTTCAAAAACTTCTCATTCTCAAGTGTGCCATTATTAGTTTAATATATACTTTGATTTTTCAAAGATTTAGATATAGCTATAAATCTGAATATGATCTTGATTTCTTCAATGATTTCACTTCTCAACCTGCCTCTGACATTTTTGTCTCTATTACTTATAAATTGATATGATCAAGAAGATTTCCTCAGAGCAAATAAATTAATGACAGTCAATGGACATTGAAACAATATGAGAAGAAAATAAAGCTTAAATCAAGACAAAAAGAAGTCCAGAAATTTTTTAAAATACACATTTGTATATATGATTTTATTACAATACTTACAATGAGATGATTGCAAATATTGTGAGTGATTTAATGTTCACTTCTGATGTTCACTTTTTACACTGGCTAAGTAAGCTTCATGGTATTGGATAGAAACTTGTGTTTAATTAATCACAGAATCATAGAATTCCCCATCAAAGGAAGTGTTCAAGGTCAGGTTGGATGGGGCTTTGAGAAGCCTGATCTAGTCAAAAATGTCTGTGCTCATGGCAAGGAGGGTGAGTAAGATGATCTTTAAAGGTCCCTTCCAACCCAAACCCTTCCTTGATTCTAAGATTCCAAAGTATTGAATAGTATTTGTCCCAGTTCAGACAAATACTATTCCTGTCCCTGATTGACACCACCTGTTACTGATTTTCCCTTGGACACTGGGCAAGGTAAAAGGACTGTAACTTCTTGGACACAGCTCTCTGTCCAATTTCTTATCCATCTAAATAATCTGTCCATCATTCATACCTCTTCAATTTAAAAGGAAGCATGTTGTGGAAGGCCTTATCAAGGACCCTACAGAAGTTCAGGTAGATAGTATCAGTAGATCTTCCCTTGCCCACTGATGCAGTTACTCCATCATAAAGGGCACTAGATTAGTCAGGCAAAATTTGCCCTTGGCGAAGACATGTTTGCTATGTCTGCTTCCCTGTCTTCCATATGTTTTGATGTATCTTCCATGACAATCTGTTCCACGATCTTCTGCTCACAAGTTGAAGCTGACTTTTCGTAGTTTCCAAGGTCCTCCTTTTTACTCTTTTTAAAAATTATCGTGATGTTCCCCTTTTTCCCGTTGCTAGGAACTTTGCCTCGCTGACATGAGTTTTGACATGAGTTAACGTGATGGAGTTATTTAATGATGATTGTGACAACAACAAGGAGGTTGGGTCATGCCTTGAACAAATTTTAAAAAAATCTGTCTCTCAAAGGCAAATAAAGAAAAAGAGATTAGGGTTATTGGGATTATAGTAAGATCTTGTAAGCTTGCTACTGATATAAAAGGGAGTCTGGAAAGGGAAGTGAGTTTAAAAACAAAAGTAAATCTAGATGAAATACTGTTTTAGTGAAATTAACTAATACACATACTGATCTCCTGGAAATTAAGGTGTACCGTTTGAGAGAGAACGCAGGATTAACCAAGAAAATAGGAAAATGAAAGGGAAGGAAACAAGGAAAGAGAAGGCTAGTTATATGCCATGAAAATGAGAAGCAGCATGACAATTACCCTTCAACTTCAATTTACTGCTGAAATAATCAAGCCTATATCAGAATAGCTAGATGGTTTTCTTTGTACTTATGAAAACTGCAAAAGTATCTCAGGCTGAAAATAATTGTAGCCACTGTAGTCATAACACAAAACTTATTTCCAAGTGGGAGTTGATTTTAGTTTAGAAGAGTAGAATTGATTCTGATTCTTCATTTGAAGACTCTGAGATTAACTACTCCTGTGCAAGAAAGAGAATAAATTCGCCACTTAACAAAGTCCAAGCAGGCCCCTACACTTGAGTGTTCCTCTTCAAACTTTATGGGGTTTGATTCCTGTATTTATATCACTTTACATATTCCATCTAAAAACTCCATTGCTGTTTTCTGTAACAGTGTTGCTGTCTTTAAATAGTCAAATTAACATTCTAATCTTCAGTGTATAATGCAAGTATTTGAGCTTGGAAGCTGATTAATACATTTCCATATAAACCAGGAAACCTTTTAAATAAGTAGGTATTAAATTTATATTTCTGTAATCACAAGACACTGTAAAGCATGAATACAGTGCCTCATTAACAGTTTATATATTATTTTTAATTCCTAACCCCAAACTCAACATCTCAACAATCATGTGGTGGACACTCTTAACTGTCAGGAAAGTGACAGCAAACTTGTTGGAAACCAGACAGAAGAACTTCTGGAAATGTAAGAACCGTGGTATTCAGAAAGGGACCTTCAATAAGCTGACCTTCCAGTAATACTGCATAAGGCTTCTACAGGACTTCCGTATTCATAATGTTCATTTTTCTTATTTGTCAGTGGGTTTGGATTATACAGCAGAAGAGCTGTTACTTCAACATTCAGCATAATACAATAATTTTTTACAAAGGAAATGTAGGTCGAATTTTATTTATTCGTTTGTTTCGTTTTAGCTGAATACACTGAAAAGTGTTAAAATCTTCATAATTTGTTGTCTGTTTCAGTTTATATCATTAATTTACAATTTCTTTCTGTGTTTTTGTCCCTCAAGGTTTGTATTGGTCATTTTTGGGCACCAATCTCTAATTAGTAAATATAGAATAATATAATGCACAGAGCAATTTGAAAAACACCAAATGCTCATTGTCATAGTGAGTATGTATAACACTTCTGCACTATCAGAAGATAACACAGCTGCTTGCTAGGGCAACTTTTAGCTCCTGGTTTCTATTGTTACTACCAAGAAAACATCTACAGGCTGGTACTACATGCCATGGAACAAAAAGGGTACCATGTTGCAGTGGCTGAACAGATAACGCATGTCAACAGTGAGAACAGTACAGTGTTTTACTTTAATAGAAATGTTTGAAGTTGCTCTGAGTCACTTATCAGTGCCCGGCAGCTTATTTCATTTGCATTTTCATATTTCCTTGTGTTTTTAAAATCAATCTGAACAAATAGTAAAAAGTTCATGTGTAATTTACTCCAGTGCATTTTGCAGAATGTATTTTTTAGAGAAAGAAAAACAGAATTAATACTCTGTTGAGCTATAAATTGACTCACATGGAAAGTATAATAAAAGTCTAATGTCAGTGTTTTAGCTGTATTGTGGGATGCATATTTGAAATTATAGCTTTCAAAATCTGTAAAACATTTCCACAAAGTGTGTTTTGGTGAACTTGGTACAAAACTGGAGGACACTGAAAAATCAGAATAGTGACAGTATAACAAAATCCTTAAGGTTTGATGAGAATACTAGAGGAATGCTGATTGTTCATCACACAGCTAAAGTGCTCTTTGAAGAACAGAAGTTTCAAGAGTAGATCTTACATTATGCAGAAAAGACCCCTAGTATTTGCAGAGCAGAAAATAATGCAAACCAAACCAGTTTTTAAGCAAAAACATCTTTATATTTTACTGTTAAGAAGAAATTTGCATTTTATTTTGCATAGTATGTTACAGTTAAGAATTAAATTATGCCAAGTTGTGTCACGTTCACTTTGCTTTTAGCCATTATTGTTATTATTTTCATTGTTGCTATTATTCAGTATAGTATGTATCATTCTTTGTGTCAAATATGTTTTGTCATAAGCAAACTTCTTCCATTCTTCTGGACTCTTAAGGTCTCCTACTTCTAATTTCATCTATTGTTTCAGTCTGATTTCACTATAATCTCTATTACTAATATTGATGTGATTGGATTTATGCTATAGTTTTATAGAAAAATACACACAAAATTCCATGATATAAGAGAGCCTGAAGTAATCAGCGAAGTTGATATTTGGAATCTCAGGTCAGAAATCTTACTTTTATCTTTTTAGTCAAGTCTAATGTCCACTGCCAAATGCATTTTACATAACCTAACTGTTACACAGTACAAAATAAGTTGTATCATGCAATTATTTTCTTTTTTAAAAAATTTTATTTAAGAGGTGTGTTCTTTAGAGGTAAAAGAACAGACAACAAAATTTCAAATATACTTTAAAATCAATCTTTTCTGGTTCTTTAGTGCACTGGGTTTGACTGGGATAGAGTTAATTTCTTCACAGTAGCACGTGTGGTGTTCTGTTTTGAATTTGTCCTGAAAAAGAGCCTTGATAACATAGAGATGTTTTCATTATTGCTGAGAGGTGCTGACACAGGATCAAAACCTTTTTTGCTTCTCACTCTACCGCACCAGCGAGGAGGCTGGAATTTCTCAGGAGATTGGGAGGGGATACAGCTGGACAGCTGACCCCAACTGACCAAAAAGATATCCCATACTTTATGGTGATATACTCAACATATAAAAGTGGGGGAAGAAGAAGGAAGGGGGAGACCTTCAGAGTTATCGCATTTGTCTTCCCACATCACCATTATGTGTGATGGATCCCTGCTCTCCTGGAAATGGCTGAACACCTGCCTGCCCATGGGAAGTGGTGAATTAATTCCTTGTTTTGATTTTTGGCTTTTGCTTTACCTACCAAACTGTCTTTATCTGAACCCAAGAGTTGTTTCTCACTTAGCCTTTTGACTATCTCTCTCATATCACTGGATTGGAATGAATAAGTGGATGCATGGGGCTGTGCTGCCTACCAGGGTAAACTACAATATCTAGTCATGGCATTTAGCCAACCCTTAATCTGAAAAGCTTGCAAATAAAATGCATGTAAGATGCTACATATGCCATGAAAAGTTATGATAAATTCATTTTTGATTCTGAAGAAATATCAACACAAATGATTTCTTCATAGGAATCTATTATTAAGGTTATAAGATTTCAAATATGAAGAGCATATTCTTGAAAAAGAGACTAAACTGTAAATTAGAGTTCTTAGTATGAGCTTTAGGTACCATACTGGTTTTGCCAAATTGAGATCTTATGAAATGAAAACATAACCTCTGCTCAAGCTAGAATTCATAGTTCTAGCTTTTGAAGTATTCTAATGCATGCACCTTATAATGTAATTTTCCTTTAAGTTGCCACTGCTTGTAGATTTATTTGCTGTGACTGAGTGACTAGTTGCAATTTTGTCTTAATAAATGCTGGAATTGATTGTTGCAATTTTTAAGATCGTACTGTGAAAATCCAGAATATATCCTTGACCCTAAAGTGTACCTATGGTCAAGTATGTCAAGGTGATAATCTGATAAACTGACTCTCCCACAGCCACACATATGCTTTTCCTCATTAATATGTAGTGGAATGGCATAATTAAGTTTACTGAAGAGTAGAAAATGCAATGTATTACCTATAGAATACATAGTACACAATATCGGACTTTACTTGGTAAAATAAAACATTGCACTGTGCTGTTTTCTAATAGTCAAACTATAATTACCTTTCAGAAAATAGTATTGTCTTTTTGTTAAATCTGGATTTCAGGTACTTCCAATATTCATACCTTGTACAAGTTTCCTAAGAATAATATGCCATGTCCTAAAATAAACTGATAATACATTCACCCTTAGTGTCTGAATCAAATATTTATTTGGTAATTAAGTTCATACTGCAAATAACAGCAGAGCATTAACCCCCCCCGATATATCTGAGATATAGAATATATACCTTTTCTTCAAGTAAACATGTAAGTAAAATTCTTCTAATGAAGCAATAAACTAGATAGTGAAATTTATTTATCTTGTTTGATTCATTTTTTACTACCAGTTGAAATTTAATACAGTGTAAAAACTGTCCCACTAGTTTCCTTAAACACATTTCCTGGTGATGAAAAACATTTTCTTTCCTGCTGTTACTTTATAACATGGAAGTATTATATTAATTTAAGAACAAATCCTTTCATTCTCTCTATTAAATTGATCACATACAAATCCAATCTGTGGATAAAAGCAATATCCCCTACCTCAAAAGCAGTTCACTGTTACAATGGGAAACTAAATGATGAGCGAGTAGAAAGGCTCCAGTTGTTCAAGAAGGATTCTGTGTTGCCGCTCACAAGGCACATCTTTGATTGTGAAGATTAAAGCAATTAGTTTTTTATTGTGTTCCATACCTGACAAATTAATCAGATAATGATTTAATCAGTAACAACAAAGGTTTAATTTAACTCACAATAAACAAGACTTACTTATTGCACTCTCCCTATAGGGGATGCACTCTAGGTAACTAGACTATAAGGCAGAATAATTTCTATAGCAACTGAATTAAATTATATGTGGTGTTAAAAGCTGTAGAGTTTTATAAATTAATAATGCTGCAAAATTGGTTTGTCTGGAGTTGGAACAGTCTTCCTCAATACCCAGAGAACATTGAAATAAGAGTAGTAAAGATACAGAGACAGTATAAATTTAAAACGCATGAAACTTGGCTACTGCATTTGTTTTCACACAAGTTCTGAGTGGAAAGCTACATAAGCACTTTTACTATTGTCCTGATCTTCACTCCAAAAGGGTTGTACTGTTCTTTTAAAATGGAGTACACTGAATTGTGCAAATAAAGTATGAGCTTGTTTCTGATCATGTTTCTGTTATGAAAATTCCATCGTAAAAAGACGACTGGAAAGTGTCTATGAAGCAAAAAAGCTACTCGTTACAGTCTGATCTGTGTCCTATGATAGTTTAAGTGTTCCATGCAAATCCCTTTAGAATGATAAATTCAGAGGTGCTATGCCTACTATAACTCTTTAAAGCTGTGCCTCCCATTAAACCGGTAGCAGTGGATATCATCGTGTGCTCTTGATATGATTGCTGTAAGAGCTGATTTACAAAGGGGTTTATGAAGGACTCAGACAAGTAACTTCTATTTTAGTTTCTTAAGAGTAAATCTTCAAACCTTAATTTTCTCACTGAAGTACCTCAAAATAAAAGAATGACAGCCAAAGTACCTTCCCATTCATCCTGAAGTTGCTTAGAGAATGTTAAATGAGAAAGCTGAAAAACGATTTGTTGTTAATATTTCAGTGTAAGCAACTGTGATTCTTCCATATCCACAGTCAGAACAAAACCAGTTTCCTATCGGGAAGTTTTAGAGAGGACTTAAAAAATAGTTTGAAAGCTGAAATCAAGATGACTTCAAAAAATGACAGCTCAGGTTGGTGTATGGATAACAGACTTATCTTTTAAAATGAGATACTATGAGAATTTAATATAAATAATAGTGAGAATGTAGTGAAAGCAGATACTTTAAGGCATGTATCAGTGTTGTAAATACTAAATGGAGTGAAAACTGACTCACCACTAGTTTCAAATTTAGGATTATCCATAGATAATGGCAGCATGTGTATAACAGGGATTAATTCTAGTCCTGATTCTTGTCCTGTGCTAGTGTTAGCCTGTGATGAATACCATTTATTGAGACCAGATGTTTAGTCATACATTCCAACTAAGAATATAGTCTGACCAATATTGTGGCAATTGGTCTAAAATACTCCAAAAATTCCAAAAAAGAGAATAGCAAGTATAAGTAAAGTTACAATGAGAATTGATCACACCATCATTTTCAAACCTGAGACTCTGCTTGAGCTACACAGATCTGGAATAAACATTCTGTAACCAGTATCCTGCCATTTGAGACTAACAGGCTGAGGTATAATAAGGTCTTGTGCCTGAATGCTGGCAAAATATTCATTTATATCAGAAATACAGAATATAATTTTAATGCTGGTGATAATAATCTGCTGTACTCGCAAGGCATGGTGGAGAGTTCGTCACTAAAATGTGTGCTCTACTGGAAATGTTTTTCTAGTGTAGAATCAGGTTAATTCAAAGAATTATTCTGTGACTTGTGTTATGCTGAGTCAAGCTAGATAATCACTGTCTCCTTAAGATTTTATAATCTGAGGATCTGTTTATTACAACAGACTGGAATAGAAGCGCTGGATAAAGAAAATGATAGAATCCTGATTACAAACTGTAAAGGTAAATTTCTTGCCAATCCCACAATTTTCAAGAAAGAAACAATTACTCAGGCTTTCTGTGATGGTTGAATTTTGCTGCTAATCCAAAATCAAGTTCTTTATCAGATATATGGACAGGAAGCACAAAAACTGAAGTGGCAAGATATTGATCAATTTATAAGGTTTACTGACAATTGCTTTGTAGATTCCTGAAGAAGATTAGATCCTGTTCGAAATACTGTACAAATATTTAATGGGAAAAACTGCTCCACCATTTGGATGTGGTTTTTTTTTAAGCAGTTCTGGGTCTTAATGCTGAATTAAACTTGCTCATCAAAATGGATGTAATCCAGAATCCTGTAATTTTCATGAGCAAATTTGGAATTAAAACTTCTGAATATATTCAGATACCTGTTACAACCCCATAAACACTTGCCTTAAGACCAGACTTCAGTGTCATTAAGATGATTAAATAGCTGTATTATCCAATATAAGGGGAGTGGCTGAAACAAATGTGGTTATTCAGGAGAAGGTACCAGGGGATCTTATAAATGTGTGCAAAAATTTGATCATTAAAAGAGATGCAACCAGACCCTTCTCACTGGCGCTCACTAACAAGACAAGATAAAATTGTTGTACAGTGGAACAATAAAACACTTTTTCACTGTGAGTATGGTCAAGTACTGGAAGAAATTGCCTAGAGTGATTGTGAAGCCTCCATACTTGGTAATATTCAAAACTTGTTTGGATATTGTGCTGAGCAACCTGTTATAGCTGTCCTTTCTCTGAGCTGAGGCACTTGACTAGAAGTCCCCAGCCCAGGTCATGAGTCGTATCTGTGAGGATGTGACCAGGACAAGGCCAGGACAAGACATCGCCCCATGGTTGGGTCTTCAGGGTTGAGCAGAGGTTGTGTTGGGATGTGGGAATGTGAGTGGGCCTAGCTTGGCAAGGTCCATGTCTTGGCATGGCTGTGGGGAACTAGAGACCGGCCCTGCTGCAGCATCACCGGGGCAGTAGCAGAGGGTCCTGGGCACTAAAATGGTGTCCTGAGTCATGGGCAGGGTGGGGGAGGCCCCCAGACATTAAAGCCCATTATTGCACTCACGGTCCTTTCAGGTATTTGTGAGATATTCTCCGGTGATGTAAACGACACAGATTAACTTCCTTGGTACCATCTCTGAAAAGCAAATCATAAGGAACTAAATGAAACATTAATTCTCCACTGTTTTTCTAGTAAATATAATGGAATGCATGTGATCCTAGAAATCTAGTTTCACAATGATGTATTTCTTTTTAGACAAATTTGCCTTAATGCCTATGGTTCTTATCTTACCTAAATTTAACCCGGACTTTCAACTCTGATTAGAAAGTCTGTTCTAATCTCAAAACTATATGGTAAATACATTTCCTTTTAGTTGGAATGCCTCTTTATGTAAAAATACAAGTAAACTTTTAGTTGATATTAAAGACATGTCTATACCATTTTGAATTCAATACCACAATGAGATACCTTGACCAACAAGGTTTAGCTCAATTTTTTTTGTTTAATATTCTGTCTGTACTCCTAATTTGTCTTAGATGTTTCAATAAGCAGACAAATTTTCTTGCCTGTAGCATTATACTATCACATAACTCTGATACAAAAGATAGTTTTTTTAAAAGCCAGTTTAGATGTTTTTAACTGGTACTCATTATTAAAATTGGACATACGGACACTGTGAAGCAAGGCCACAATAACATGTAGTCTTAGAGTTCAGTCCTGACTCTTGGAAAAAGGGAATGTGGGTTCAGGCCCTTGAGGTTAGCTGCTGTGCCCCATGGGCTGTGGAATAGATGATGTCTATTCCTCCACTGGTAACCTTCATTTCGAAAACTTTCTTCCATGTGTTGTTTCACAGATACCCAAAAGAAACACGCTCTTTAAGTTTAAAATACTGTTGTATAGAAACAAAATGAAGAAAACAGTGTTTCATTTCCACAAAGAGAGTAAAAAGTCTCCTTTCCCACTCTTCCAAGTTCTGTTTGGCTGCTGAAGTAAGAAATAACTAAATTATGCCACAATTTTCATAAATATATTATTTAAATATATTAAGCCAAATTCATACATGGCTTTTTTAAGGTTAAATTTAATTAAAATTACTGCAGGATGAAGGATACTGTGTAGCTAGCTATGGTCAAAAAAAGATATCACAATGCCACAATTCAGTTTTTTTGTCACTGTGTTCTACTCAGCTCAGAGGCATGGCTAGCGTTGATCTTGGAATTAGTTAATACATAATTAGTGCTTTGAAAACAGAAAAAAAAATTAGTGCTTTTTCTGATTCTAATACTTTTTCTAATTTTTTTTCTTTTACATTGTTGTTATCAGTACTATATGTATTATTTTTATGGTTAATGTCATGCATAGGTCTCATTTGATTTTTTGGTAATGTTAACATAAATATTCTTACAGAAGCCTCTTACTTTGATACTTTCCAGTAACAGAACTTAAAAAAAAACTTTTAGAATTCTGTAGCTGAATGATGGATATTCTCTCGTGGTTATTTAAGAGTTGAAATTTAATAGCATAAGGAAATGCTCTCTTGAGGTATTTCAACTAGATGATTGCAGGTAGTCCTTCACTGAAAAATGTAAGTAATGCAACAGGGGTATTTTTGTCATAATATAATCATATCACTAAGGCTGTAAAAGATATGAGATTTAGCAGAATATCTGTAATTCCCAAGGGGGGTGATTATCTCCTGACAACTACCCACTAGATTCGCCTTGCTGCTTTTATAAGAAGTCTGCTTTGTGTGAGATAATGCAGCTTAATATCCTAGAAGATCAGTTGACAGCAGTTTCGCATGTTTCACATGAAATAATCTGTCATTATTAAATAATATAACATTTAGAATGTTCTTTTGCTATTGAGAGCCCTCCTCCAATTCAATGATCCAGTGTAGTAACAATGACAAGCAAAGTGATATATCCAACAATCTAACAATATTGGGAACTTAGAATAAAAATGGTGAAATGTTATGAAAATTGTACTTTCTGTAGAAAGTTGTAAGATTTTTTGTGGTTCTTTGTTTGGTTTTGATTTTTTCCATAATATTGTAATAAGTTCGGTTCGATACAATATTGCAAAAGTACAGATGAAACTGGGCTACCTTTAATCTTGCTTTTTGGGTAACAACAGTGAATGACATAACACATCTTAACAATGTCAAATGTAATTTGTTTCCTGGTCTGATTAAGTCCTTTCGAAGAAGTCACTGCTGGAAAGCTGCTGTTATCCAGGCTATCCATTAAGGTTAATTTACTGTGTCCCAGTGACTCTTCATTATGGCAGATTCAGTTGATAAAAAACTGTGCAGAGCAAAGGATGAAATATCTAGACTAAGTGACATATTAAAAGTTAGATAATAACTAATTCTCTAAACTCATCCCTTCACCATCAACAGAAAAAAAACTTCTCCAGATAGTAAGCTTTATTATCCACTTAACTCAGATTTAGTAGATTCTTTATTATTTTTTCCCCAACATACAGCATTCATCTCTTAAGAAACACATTTTTGTTATAATCATCCTTCTCTAAACTCTAAATGGCGCAAATCTCCATTGAAGTTGCCTTTTGCTATAAGAATAAATATTCAAAAAAGTAACAAATGGTGAAATATGTTATCAGCTCTTCCTACACACTGATTCAATAAGAGATCATTCTAATACCTAATATCACAGTGTCATACTTAATTGAAAAATGTGTTAGAAAAACCCAAAGAAAAAAACAACCCCACCCAGCTGCTTAATTCAAACCCAGAAGACAAGATAACAAAAAATAACAAAAAGAATCTCAAATTCACAGAATTCTAAAGATCATTAAATTTAAATGACAAAGAATCTACTATTTCTTTCCAAACTGGCATTTTTGAAAGAAATACTCATAAGAATGGTGGTTCCAAAAATAAGTAACAAAGGATTTGCTAACAGATGTAAGTTTGTGTCCTTTTGTGTCTTTTTATATCTTTATGCTGAATATTTAAGTCACAATCACAAAACATGAAAATGAATTAATTCTTATTCATACTAGCACATTATTGGCTCAACAGGCTGAAGTGGGTTGGATATCGGTGTTAGAAATTATTTTGAACAATGTCAGCTGGAATCAGTGGAAGGACTAGTATGATATTAGATTATTGGAAAGCTGGCGTGACAGAATAATCCTAAATAAATACGAATATTTGTTGACTCTTTAAAAAATACATTTTTGGCTAGCTTCATGCTTTTTCTCTCTTTTCTATAGATATTCATAGCAACCGAGGTGTATGTGCACAGATTATCAGAGAAACCAAATTTGTCTCATGTGCAAGTAATATCATTAGAAATATTAGAGGTATTTTCTTTTTGCTCAGTCAGAGAATACAAACTATAGTGTACAACTTATTTGAACAAACAGATCTGAAAAAAACCAAAAAACATCTAGAAAAAGGAATATAAGTCATTACAAAGAATGGCTGGTGGGTAATGAAGCCATGATTGCCTTAGAGTAACTTTGAGCAAATGAAATAGAAGGAAAACACCATGATATCCTTGCCTTAGCCTTTAGAAAAAGGACAAAAATCAAAAGGTGGAAGACTAGTCCCTAAAAAGTGTTGATACAAATGGTCCACTTAATTATGAACATTAAATAAACACTTTTCCTGGAAAAGGCCAGAACTGTTCTTCTGTAAAATTTAGTCCTATGGGCTTACAGCAGATAATTTTAGAAGGCTGAGCTCATTAAGTCAGTTTATCAGCCTTGAGAAACAAAGGGTTGAGAAGAAAAAGGACAAGATGATTTCAATATCCAAGATGGTACTGAAAACTTAATATTGCATGCAATGCAGATTCCTTCATATATTTGTAGGAAGTCCAACAAATCAGATTTGTTCCACACATGCAGATCAACCATGCAAGATATATGCATTTGAATTAGTACAAACATTTTAAACACAGTAAATTCATTTTCAGGCCTTGTTTCAAACCAAACCATGCATGTATGCACATCAGACTAGCACAAGACATGCAACTGGGAGATGTAATGGCAGAAATGCTGGGAAAAATTCATAGGACTCAAAATTTTGAGATCTGAAACTGAAAATGTTGTGTTTCATAGAAATTTGCATCAAGAAACTACCAGTATTTCTGAGAATCCAAGACCCTGAAGTAAGCCAAAGTAAAGTTTAGCTTGATTCCAGCAGAGTTAAAAATGGTAGATCTCGAAGGGGCTGAACTCCTTACATGTTTTCTGGAAAACCAAAACTGTCAAAGATTGATAAAGAATATTTTTTTAAAAATTTGTTATCTTATGAAAGTTAAGATTTTTCAAAGATATATTGCCAACCGTGAACATGTGAAGTGATTTTAAGCAATTTGTAATCCAGATGGAGATAAAGTAGGAACCATCTTCAATCCCTACAGTATTCTGGCTAATTAAGGAATTATTTATTTTACATCTTTTTCTTCTGAACCATTGGCATTGTTTGACAGTATTCTTTATATGAACTTATTTCCCCAAAAAATATTCCTTCTCAAAAGAATAATTATACCTTCTTTACACAGCACTGTAAAGGTACACACAGAAACAGGAGTTCACAGTTCAAAATTCTCTTAATTTATCTCCTGTAGTCCTGAAACATTTGCAGTTTGGCAATTTATTAATGTGGAGATGTCAGAAGTGAAAGAAATACTTTAAAAAATCCATAGAAAGTAAATAGCAATATTTTGGTAAAATAAATTACATTTAAAGAGTGATTTAAGAAAAGAAAGCCTGGACTTGGGTGGGCTGGGAGGGGAGCTGTTCACCTCTCTTCAACACAGATCAGATATATTTTAAATTCATGAATGGCATTCCTGAAGCAGGATGAAGGATTATAATCAATGTAAATTGTTATATAACATATGAGAAAACCTCTTCTAGCATTTTGGCAGAGTTTACTTTAAAATGACAAGTAACACTTTCTTAATGAAAGGCACCACTGGTATTTAGAATTATTTCTAAGTAGACATCTTTCAAGGTTTACTGTTTAGAAGTATGAAAGGAAGTTTATTATTAAGACAAGTAGAATCACTAAAGAAGAATCAATTAGTGGAGAGCATAACATGACTTTGAAGCTCTTGTTTTGTAATTTTTTTTAGTTATAAAATTTAGCCATGAAAACACTTTAGATTTTAATACAGTTGAAAAATTGATATATTCTGTTTGTTAGAGGGATACTAACCTTGGCACTTGTGATGTGAAAGAAATTTGAATATACATGCTCATAAAATGCAAATTCAGAAGGAAAATATGCCTGATATTCTGACTAAACATTTCAAATTAAGACTGTAAATAAATTTAGAATCAAAATGAAACTACAGCAAAGCATAATGGATTAATCATTACAGAATTTGAATTACCCAGATGTAAGCTCTGTATGAGTCTCTAGATCTTGGCAGAAAGAGACACTGTTTGAAAACAAGAGACTACTAATGTTGACAGGAAACAGATAGGAACAGAAGTATAGGACAATAAAGGAATGATTGATAACAGATTTATTTCCATATAAACGACTCATACTCTATCTTCTGAAAACATGGTTTGCATAATATATATATTCTTGAAATTCAAGGTATGTTTTCATGCATTTCTATTTTTTCGCATTGAAAATAATAATAATAGTAACAGTTTACATCTTGTCTATCCTTGAATCTTGTCTGAATTCAAATTCTTAAGTCATATAGATTATATATTGTTACTTCCATATTTTTAAAGAAAAGTGAAAATTGTACAATATTTTTATTAGAGGTGATCTATTAGGATGATGTATTTCAAAAATTAAAGCAAAAAAAAAGAAGAAAATGTTTTCTTATGTATCCTTCTGCTAAGTATTAATACTACTTTGAAAAAAAGTTGAAATGGTTATGAAAACCATTTCTATGAAAACCACTGAGTCTATTCTGACTCAGTCACTTTTTCTGATTTTTTTATTTTAAGAGTAATTTAATTTTGCAATGAATACCAGTTTTCAAAATGGGACTGAAATAATTTGCTTGAATTTCCTGAAAAATCTGTTATCAAAGTATCTGGAACAAATATATGCATTGTACGTAAATGTATAAATTCGATAAACATAAATTTACATTAAAAATACAAGAGAAAATTAATAGGACAGTTGTGTCTAAAACAATGAGTAATTTTTACATTTTGTGAATCCTCAGTAAGGCCTTAACAGGGAAAATATCCAAGATTATTACCATATTTCAGGGAAAAAACATGGATTTATTGCTAAAATACAGAGGAAGCATATAAATAGTTTCATTTTTAGAAAATATGACTTCCAGGTAAGGTGAAAAGATGTCAAATTGTACTGTTGAAAGACAAGAAGGCTGGAGATTTAAACATATAACATAGAACACCAGAGAGGTGTTGTCCATGTCCACTATTATGACAAAGATTTAGATTAACTGTCAGAGTTAAGTTTCAAATTCATTTAATTTGCCAAGGTAGTGCATTAAATCTTCACCTTTGGAGGACTTTAAGAGAAATTTAAACAGTCATTTGCTACTAAGGGTTACTATAGATGTTCTAAACTGGGGCGATGAGGTGAATTGGATCTGGATGCTACTTCTCTTTCATTTTTTATCACTACAACTTTTTTATTGCAAATATATTAAAAATGTACAAACAGTTAAATACAATTAACTTCTGTATTGTTCATTATTGACAATGTAGGAAATTTGGTGCATAAATGAAAACTAAATAAATATATCACAAAGTTCACAGGTGCAATATAGAAATCTAAATACAAATTGATATTCTGAAAAGTCTTATGCAGCTGTTGTTAAACTGACTGATTATTTTGGTAACTAAATTTTGGATACCAGCTATACTGGTATATCAATTTACTATTTTCAGTTACCCTGACATCTTAAGTTTATGGCCAAATGCGTCCTAATTTTAATTCTGTTGGAGTTTATCTCATAGTCACCCAGCCAAGACCTAATAGTCATGCATTTTGGAATCATTGTTAAATCATCTGCAAATAT
Source organism: Manacus vitellinus (assembly GCF_001715985.3). Classification (NCBI taxonomy): domain Eukaryota; kingdom Metazoa; phylum Chordata; class Aves; order Passeriformes; family Pipridae; genus Manacus; species Manacus vitellinus. The sequence continues at coordinate 20,813,375 of NW_021940208.1, read as the reverse complement.
ATGCTATTAGAGTTAGCACTTTTATTATTGCGTAAATATAGCCATAGGAAAAGCAAGTGATACTCTGAAAACATCAGTGATCAAAACACTCTTACAGGATACATGAAAAAAATTCTCCCTCTCCCCATGCTTCTCCCTCAGATAATTAAAATCCATGAGTGTAGTCAAAGAACTACAAAATCAGAAAATCAGAGAATTACAGAATGCTTGTACAGAAGCACAAGCAAAGTTAATCAGGTTGCTCAGGATCATGACCTGTTTCATTCTGAATATCTTTACAGTATCTCTCTAAAACCTATTACAGCTGGTCACTTTCACAGTAAAAAAAGATTTTTTCTTAAGTTCAGATAGAATTTCATCCTTTTTAATTTGTGCCCATTGCCTCTTGTCTCATCAGTGGGCACTACTGAGAGCAGTCTGGTTACCATTTCTTTATTCCCTCCCATCAGGTACTTATACACAGTGATAAGATCCCCTTAAGCCTTCTCTTGAATAGTGCCAGCTCTCTCAGAGAGAATCAGTGTATTTCAATGCCAATAGGGTAATACCAATATTACAATGCATAGTTTGTTCCTGTAATTTCTATTGGTTCACAAAATCTAGGAATATCATGTATAGAAACATAAATATTGGTCATACAGGTTAGAAAATATGTCTTTATATGTATTTGAAGAGCAGTGCCCAACTGAAATTGTAGAAACTAAATGTTTAGTGTTGGTATCTATGTATGTTTTTAGAAAGAGTGAAACTAAGGAGTGTGACTGCTCTGCAAGTATTTCAAACAGCCCAAAGGCAGCATACACTTTTTAATGCACCAGGATGTACCACCTAAAATATGTCTATATGGAGTGTCAGGCCCAATTCTTTACCAAATCGAGTAAATGAGAATTTAGCCACTATTTTCAAAGGGATTTAGATTGAGCTTAGAGTCAGATTAAGAAAATAAATATTGCAAAAGTATTCCTGACTTATTTTAAAAGTATCCAAATGCAATTCAGTCAGTGTGACCCCAAAAAATTCAGCACAGTATCAAAAAAAAAAAAAACCAGCTGTGTAATTTGATGCTAAATGAATCTACCTGAACCAATGAACCTAGAACAGGCTTCCAGACACAGTTATGTAATATCAACAGAAATAAACTCATAAAGGAGTGAAAGATTGAGTGTGGAAAACTTCTAAGGGAAATCAGGACAGAATTAAGAATAATTATAAAAAAGCCTAGGATCAAGGATCTTGCAGACAAGTTTGCACCAGAGTTCAAGATAATACAAATCATTTTATGATACTTGTAATTCACTGATGCATTAAAAATAGTTAGCAAAATACTATAACTCTATTGAAATCTTTGCTTTGCTTTGTTTTTAAGGGGGGAGGAAGAATGATTTCTGCTAAATTTTCTGGCATTTTAGTTGGCTCAAATTACATCTATGAAGGACTAAATTACTACCAATGCACAACAAAAAAAATGTTTCATTACTGAAACAAGAACTATACATCTACACAAGTGTGGGCTTCTGCTGCTTACTGGAATCCCATCGCCTTTCATTTTTTAGCTATTAAAATTCTGATAAAATATAAACATTTTCGTATTTTCCTTGAGGAAACCTGAAACCTGGTTAAATTCTCATATTAGTAAAAGCAGGACCTCAAGTAGTTGGTAAATTATCCACCAGAGCCCAAGTTCTGTGGAGGGAAGCAGAACAAATACAGGCCAAATTATCTTGACCAGTTATGAAGCAGTACATGCTAGCCTGTGAGGAAATTGGAGGTAACAGTTCTAGGTTAATGCCATATAGCTGTTAATGCATAAACTGATTGGATGGCATCTTCAATTCTCTTGCTTTTTTTTTTTTCTGCTACCCTTTTGCTGTTTCATTTTTCTTCCTTTTTTTCCCCCTCTCTTTTTTTTTTCTCTTTCGAAAAGGTTCCCAAATATTACTGTATTACAGATTTTCCATTTTTAGTATCAGCACCTTCACACTTAATGTTGTTCACACTGTTTGCTGGCAATGTCCATTCTACCTGCTTATAGAAAGATAATGATAAATAATTTAAATACTTTCAGATACCTTCCATATGAGGTGCAAATTATGTAAATATTCCAGCTCATTATGAGCTGAGACGGAAACTGAAACTCAGAAAGTAGATTCTTAATATATATACATCACAACATCATAACTAGTATAAGTAGTGCTTTTATGAATATACAGGGGAAATACAGGTTTGTTCCTGTTTTCAGAAATTCATACCTGTACTTTTTAATTAAACTAATAGAATTAGTGATTTGTATATGGACTGTTTTCAGAACTGCTTTTTAATGAAAAATAATTGTAACAATTAATTTTATTTTTATATTTATTTAAGTGTACATTATATATAGTTGTATTTTTTTTTAATTGAAATGACATTTCATATGAAAGAAAGCAGAACTTATTACTGTCTTTTTCTAGGCTCATTATAATCCTAGTCATAGTGGTATCATCCACACACACAGAATTAATGTGGCTAAATCTTCATTTCATCAAGATTTTTAAGTGCATTAATTTGCATGTTGCAAGAATAGTAACTGTAATCTCCTTTCCTCAGGCAGATTCATCAATATTTGGGACTTCATAAGTGAAACCAAAAAAGAACAAGTTAGAGCATGGAGACAAACAGTTCTACTGTAATTCAATCTTAATAAGAAATTGCCAATTCCTAATAAAGTCTTTTCCAGTCTGCTTTCTATGTCTTTAGAACTTACTAGAAGTTAAAAATGTATTTTCAATTATTTGTTCCACGATGTTTCCTTTAATAGAAATTAAATAATAAATTAGTATCCAATGTTCATAGCAAATATTCAGTGATAGATAACTGATAGCTTAATGCTGAAGGATGGAAGGACCTAGAACTAGATGACTGAATGTGTAACTCATGATGGGAATCATTATGGTTTTTTGTAATACAATTGGCTTGATAATAACTCATAGTTCATAGATGTAGTTATAAGTAAGGAAATTCAGATGTAATAGCTTTTGGGGAGATTCAAAGCTGTCCATTTCATACCATATTGGTAATTAAGACTTAATTAGATCTGGCTCTGCTGAAATTTCTTTCAGGACAAGTAGATACCAAAATGAAGTTTGGTGCCATTCAGGAGTTTTGGTTTGAAGTCTACAGTATATTTGGCATAGGTTTAGTAAATAAACTAAGCATTGGGGGGTTCTGTATATTTACTTAGTATCACTGCTGTTGGGAGAGGAATGCAATATTTTAAAATCTTGTCTAAATGCTTCACCCTAGGACATTTTATGGAACACTAAAAATCCTCAGGAGTTTTTGGAGCATGTTGACTCGTCACTGAGCCAGTATTGTGTGACTTTTCATCCCTAATGACTTGCATTACATATGACAAGGAAAAACAAAAAGCACATAAAGGAAATTAAAAATTCTTCTTTATTATTTTTTCAAGATTTCTAGATGCTTATCTATAATTAATGAACCCCCATTAATCACAGTTCATATTTTGCTGTCATTTTTATCTATTAAATACATTCACATCAAATTAGAATTATTCAGTCAACTGCAAAATAGAGAGCTGTAGGTAAAACATAAGTAATGATTATTAGGAAAGATTTGTAACAACTCTGTTTCTTTCTAAATTATTAGAAGTATTTTAAATTCCAGTTGCATTTCATACACTCTGAATAAATCCTTTGTAAAGCTATAAATGGTATTTTTGTATCTAAAAATAACCTTTTGTTTTTTACACTTTTAAGGAAGTTTCAAGAGGGTGAACATGTGCCCTCAGCTCATATGGACACCTGCTGTGGTCCAATTAGCAGTGGACAACAAAGTATGTTTCTCTTATATAACCAATGCTGTGTGAAGAAGAATCACACGTCTGGGTGTAGCAGCAGTATATAATGAGTGTTCTTCTTGTAATAAACCGACATTTTGCCGACCAAATTGGCCTGTGAGCAATCTGTTCCGTGCCCCTCCACCGATACTGGGTGAAGAACCTTTTCCTGAAATCTAACATAAACCTGCCCTGGTATGATCTCAGAGACTAACTTCCTGCAAGAGATACTTCAGGAAATGATATCCATGCTAGATTTTTCATCCAATATTCATCAGCCTGTCTATCCCTGTACTCACAATATTTTATATCTACTTTTTAAAATTGATACAGTATGTAGAGAAATAGCTATTTGGTAGTATCTAATAGCACAATCAGGCTAGTTTTCTTTGGGCAAAATTAAATGTCATTGTACCTCAAGCTAGAGTATAACTTATCCATGTGTTCCTTCACAACAATAAGTGAGCTGTTAACAGTCATTGTTGCAAGACTTAATAAAATATTACAGGGTTTCCACTTTATTGATTCTAAATACAGTAATTAGACTCAGTTACAATAAGCTTGTAATAAAACTATAATGATATCACAGACATTTAATAAAAAACTGTAATGCAACAGGACAAAAAGCTGAAATAATCAACATAGGTAAGACATATAGAGTTGGCTGAATCACTAGATCAGAATACATTTACAGAAAAAGATAAACAAATTCTGAAAAAAGAAAAATCAAACTCTAGTCACTATCATTTCACTTTTACTACTTTACAGGGTATTTTCACCAGGAGTCTTCTGTTTTACAGGCTGAAGAGGTAGAACTTTCCTACATCTTCACTCTGCTTTTTTGATTCCTGTTGAGCACTATCACAGTCCATTCTAAAATATACATTGCTATCTGTAACAGTTGGATATCAGTAGCTCATGGAATCCCCCACAGAACTCCAGCCTGGGGATCATGAATCTGTCACTGATTGAAAATAACTGGATTGTTATATTTCCGGCCATAGTCAAAGCATCTTTTATGCTTCTCATCCCTCAAGACTAATAGAAATGATGATTTGGATGGATGAAGGATACATTCTTTACAAAAAAGGGCCTGTGCTTTTTAGCTGAAATGTATAAAAACTCATGATGACTCAAGAAAGTGCTTCAAGGGCACCTCAAGGGTATGCACAATTGAGCATAATTTACCAATCAACTCTTGAGCTCTTAGGTGCAAACAGGAAATGATAGAACACCAAGGTGATAAAAAGTCCCAGGACCCTTTGAGCAGAAATAGAATGTTTTAAGTGAAAAATAAATTCATTTTAACATGAATCATCAGCAACAGTAGCACCAGTCAAGGTTAATTCCTGCATAGGACTACGGTGCGTCTGATTAAAAAACTGCTGAATACACTCAGACTTTTACAGTATTTCTCATGATTCCTTCGCTTCATCACTGAGTGTCACTATGATAAAATCATTTTCTGTCATGAGGGGCTCACAATGGTGACAAGAATTTCTGTTACATATTTAAAAAGTGTCTACTACTTCTATAAAGAAGGAACAAAGATTTTCCTTAACAAGACGCTGAATCCTAACAGATTTATCTAATGTATAACATTGACTATGAGTAAATTGAAGTCATCTTAATGCATTTTTCTACTTTCCTTCATTTGTGGTCTTTCTCACCAGTTCTTCTCTTTTTTTCTTTGTGGCAGTGCACCATGAATTAGTATCTAAAGAAATATGCAAATTCAATATCATGCCTCAGTACAAGCAGTGAATTTATGTTTATTTTAGTTTGTATCTGTCTGTCTGTCATGCTTCACTCTTTCAAGACCTATTTATATAAAGTGTTCAGGTGCTGGTGTGTGGATTTTAGTTTCATTTTTCCAATAGCAACGCAGCCAAAGCTTTTTTCATCCTTAAATTTGAACCATAATTTCAAACAATGACATTATTAATATTGGAAAAGTCAAAGCAGGAAGAATCCCAATTATCTTTGAATTAAGCAAGAGAAGGGAGAATACACAGACTCATTTTCACACAGTAAAAAAACACTGCTTCTAGCCATAACTTGGCTAAATGGAAAACTTCAAATCTCACCATTATTTTTTATTGCTAGTGCAAAGTAATGTTTATCTAATATTCCTCTTATCTTTATGACTATTCCATATGTAATTTACATAGGCAATTCCAAAAAGAAAAATGATGCATCTGATGGTAATTACACCTGGTTAACATTGAGAATATATTTAAGTAAATTTAATTTGCTTTGTAATAACTTTCAAGACATTTTATGTTACACATTTGCATGTAAACACCTTAAAAAATTAACATAGTTATGCCAATGGAGGGAAAAATAATTCCTGAAGGTCAAGGTGAAAGTATAATGTCTTTGAATGAAATTAATTTATTTCAAGTAATCATAATCATTATTCCTCTAATTGTAAGTAACTAGAATGATTGACTGATGTATCTGATAAAATTTGACCTACTTATGGAGAGGGAGCATCAAAAAACTCACCATGGAAATTTCATTATTCACTGCACAGTGACATAACCATCTGCTGAAAAATACAAGGAATGAGTTGTACTCAGGATGAGCACAAACATCCCACCTGGGACCTTATTTGAATTATCCTTTTTTAGTGGTTAGGAAGAAGTTGTAATCTCCTGGTGACAAATCTCTTTTGAAGTAATGTGGCATCAAGAAAAATCAGCAAGAGAATGGGGAGAGGGGGGGAATATTTCCCTCTCAATCTGAACTTTGTTGGTAAATAAGCAAGAAATGTTTTCTTTTAAAGTCTTCATTTTATTAGTGATCATATTAATAAAGCATGAATTATACATCCTTGCTTGTACAAAATAGACCACTCTCAATGTTTCAGACCAGATATTTAGCCTAGATGAAGTATATTCTAACGTGAATGTATTGATTCTATGACATCTTTAATTATGCCTCATGCATATTGGTACCAGTAATGGGCTTTATTTACATTATCATATATATTATGGCCCTGATGCCCTATAGTGGTGTAAGTCTTCATGTGTGGAGTTCTTTTCGGGTTTAGCTTCAAACATAACTGGACAATGCCATGTCATACTGCTAAATACAGATAATACCCAGAGATGCAAAAGCAGAATACCTTCCTATAGCTGTAATTGTATATGTAAAAGGGTTTAATCTCATCTGTACCACATGATCCTGTATGATATTGATTGTGTCTGTGTCATATAACTTTAAGAAACTCTACTAACACTGCTACACGAATTTAATACAAAAAAGACAGATTGATGAAAATTTAATTATTTATTCTTTTAATGATGATCTGAGTTAAATAAGAATGCAGTGTTTTATGTAATTAAAAGATGTTTTAATTATACAAAGACCCCAATACATGCATCTATAAAATCATGTATTAGATACTTATGAGATGCACCAAATTACATACACGCATATATACATATACACAAAAATTAAAAAAATTGTACATAGATATGCATTTACGTATTCATAGATTAAAAAATTAAACACATTAATTAATCTAAACTTAAACATTTTTATTTATACTGAACAATTTTTGCCCCAGAAATTTCCATTTTTATATGAAAATTCATGTTTTATTTTAACTAAAGATGGAAAAAGTGATGCATACAGATAATTGAAAACACTGCCTACCTCCCAAACTCTCCTTAAAACCTTACTCTTCTCTAATGGAGATAATGTCTTCAGTAATAGAGGTTAAGATAATATTTCACTTGGAGTTGTACAGTTACTTATTCTTGCACAAGACTATTAACTTAAGGCATTGAATATATTGCTACAATAGGTTTCTTGTTTAACAAACAAAATTAGAAAAAGTTAAATGTATGCAAAAATTATGTAACAAGAATTTGAGTGATATTTATGATCTAATATTCTGCAGAATATCACATGCATATGTTAATTGTATTGATTACTGTTTTTGTAAATGAAGCTTATTTGCCTTATTAACAAAGTAAGATGTGAAACATTTTAATCTCAATAAAGTAATGAATATGCAAAAACATAAAGCAATTTAGGTGGAACAAGATTTGGAATTTTGTTTTTAGCATAGCAGAACTGGCAAATATACAAATGACTGAAATGCAAACATGCATCATTTTCTGCTATCAAATGTAAAACAAAAACCAAACCCTTGTTCAATATGGCTATCAGTGTTTTTGTACAATATAAAAATATTCTTCTGATCTAGGATGATGCTACAGGGAAACATTAGAAGTTCTAACTCAAAAGAAAATACACATTTGAATACTTAATGCTGTTAAAACACGTCAATGCATTAAAACCACCCAGATCTACAGTCACTTTGTGTCTATAATCATAAGGATCTTTACTACCTTCAGTTACCCTGGTCTTCATTAGTGCCACCAAAAACCTTAAAAGACTTTTGGATTGGATTATTACAGAAATTGAACCTTAATTGGAACTTAATCTCTATAATTATGCATAATTACCCATGTTTATTACTCCTACGATGAGCCCACATTTTTCTTTAGCTGTAAGGCAAAGTGAGTAAAAGCTTCTAGAAGCACTGCATAACGTGATTTGTATGCACTTCACTGACTTTATTAAGCTGTATACTTTTAAAATTCAATTAAAAATATATTTTCACTTTTTGGCCTTTGACTTTGGCAAGGAACATGAATGGAAAAAAGTACAAGTCTTGATGGCAACTGACAGCTGTTCATTTCCTTTATTCCTTGAAACATTGGCCAAAAATGATGTAGTACTGTCCTTTGTCTGACTTCTTTCCATTCTGAAATCCACAGATGAACCAGTGTACAAACACAAGGGAAAAGAAGAGCACATTTAATACAGTCGTATTATTTTTCAAAGATAAGTATGGTTAAATCAGACTCACTTAGCCTTAGAGTCTGTTTAAACTACGAGTCATGTTGGTTGTCACACCAGGGAGTAGATTTGTGATAACATGGCACAGTCATTTGTAAAACTACCCTTCATAAGTAATGCAGCTTGCTTGTATGAGTTTCACCATTTGTAAAGAAACAGCCACACGCTGTGACTTCTGTTTGTGCATATTCAGTTTTCTGAGCTCAATCTTTTAAAACTCGATAACTGTGTCAGGAGTATTTGTATTCAGTAGCCACCATCATCATCAATTTTGCAAAATCAGTTATGAGGTTATATCCATTTACTTTTATAGTCTCAACCATCACTGCACCTGCCTCAGAGTTACTTACAGATATCATACCTGTGGTGTTCTGGGGATAAAGAAATAATATGGTCATGGAAAGTGTTTAAAATACACTATTATTCTGATTTGGTAGTAATATTTTAAATAAGGGAGAACTAAGATATGGTCCAAAACTTTTTTACTCAATTCAGTTTTTCTTGTTTAACAAGAAAGTATTGTGTAATTTCTTAAAATTAAGTTAATGGAAGTGCTAATAAAGGATAGAAAATCAGGGTTGTTTTCTTTTACATATTTCTTCAGAATCAGTTACTTGATTACCATTAGAAATCCATTCCTAGTTTAATGTATATTATGTGTCATGATGAAAGGTGAGAGTAATCAAACTGTATATATGTTATTTAATTTTTTGTCTATTTTTTTAATCTTGTGGGAATGATCACCTGAATTTTCAATATAATATATTATTTTTGGACAAAGGAAAATACAGATGTGCAGCAAATTCAGGTATAGAAGTTTGGTATTGCTATTGATTATATCAATTAGATAGATGTCCCTAACCAGAAGCTGGAGGGTAACTATATATTTATGAGTGTGTGGGTGTTTGTGTAATGTGTGCATGCACTTGTGCTTTTGATTTTGTTATCCAACTAGAATTTCTCAAATCTGAGGACAATGAAAGAAGAATGTATACAGGATTGAGACTTTCACAAGGAAAACTGGAGAATCATACTTTACCACTCAGAAAGAACCATATACTAAAAGTTTTAATCTGTATCTGAAAAAAATAATTCCTGCATAATACTTCATTGATGTCTAGATTATGTAAATAAATATACTTTGAAAAATGCTGATGCTTAATTCTTGTCTTTCAATTCCATTTCATGAATCAAGCTCCTAAATTAAAGGAACAAATAATTTGATTCACCTATCTAAACATATGTAAGAGTCTTAAGTTTAAAACATATTAGTGATCTTCAGCTTTTCAGTTTTAATTTGAAAAAGCACACCCATCTCCAATCTGAATAGCTTTCCAGTATTCCCTGTATCCCTACATTAGATCCAAGCATAATGACTATGCTTCTATTTTACCAGTGCACCTCTATCCATTGCCATTCACCTAGAAAGCAGCAGGTATGGTTTTTATTGCAACCTTTTGTTACTATGATTCTGTGTTTCTACTTATTCCCAGTTTTAGTTTTGTATTTTACATTATACAGTCATTAAACACAAGAAAATAGCAACAATATTAGAAACAAAGACCAGGGTAGTGGATAGGTTTTTGTCACTCGAAGACCCTGATCAGTATTACATGCTTTCTCTCTAGTTCAGTTATACTTTAATGATACAACATTCAAGAAAGTTCCAGAATTTTCAGGGTTTTCTTGTGATTAAAACGCTTTTATGGTACAGACATATATGGAAACACTTCAGCCTGAAGAGCTCTGTACCTTGATTTTGCACTTATTGACCATCTCTGTATCTCCTTGAGCTATTATATAATATAACAACTACCTTTAAACTTATAGTTACTAAAAGAGTCCACCAATTAAGAGTAACTGACAATAGTTAAGTCAATCTAAGAGTATTTGTAAGAGGGTTACTTAGTTCCTACATCCTTACTGTACTCTGGAAGAAAGTGAGCAATGATTTGCAAAGACCTCTAGAAGATCTAAGCATAGCTAGAACTCTTTATATCTGTCCAGTTCTGACACTAAAGATGATTTTGTGAATCATGCCCCAACAGATTCAGTTTTTAGGTTTTCAAAGGAAATTTCAAAGGAATTAAAGTTTTGTACACCTCAGTTTCACTTCAGTACTTCTCTTGCGACTTTTTCATTACATTAGATATAGTCTTAGATCTGTAATTAGGACTGAGAAAATGATTTGACAGTCCATCATTTATTAAACACTTTTGTCTTTTTCAGTGTATGAAAGCATCATTAATATCTTTGTATTAACAAAATGAGCTACTATAAATTATTCAGTGAGGAGACTGTGCACATAAATAACCATCTGGGCAAAAGAATCACTTGTTCAGTTAATTACCAACGCTCACTACAACCACTGTCTCAAATAAAGGAATATTGTGTGGAATACATGCTTACAAGTGTCAGGTCAATTCATTAATATGAAGGGTACAGTACCAATTGCAAGAAGGTCTAAAGAGTCTGCTCTCAAAATTATTGGGGGAAAAAAATAGAAATAACAAATCAATCAACCAACCAAACAAACAAAAAGATAACACACAGATAAACAATTGCAATACCCTGTTTCTCCAATAATTTTTTTGAAACACTAGCTTCACTTCTGTTAGCTTGCCTAACAGATACTAACTACACTAACAGAAACAATTTAAGGAAAGGGAGTATGAACAGGATAAATAACAAAATAAAAGGCCAACCAAATACCAAAACCAAACAAACAAATATAATCAAAACCCTATAGAAGAGGAAAGTCCTTGATCACAAGTTTGTCTTGTTTTACCTTTTAATAGACACCAACCTTGTATTTCAATTTTCAGTATGTAGCTAGGGATACAAAAATCCCTAGCTTCAGGGATTTTTAGTAGTAGAAGCAGTAACGATAATACACAGCTGTGACTATATGCACATAATGATGACTTTTCATCTTAAGAATAAAAAATCTCCAAAGAACAAGGATCTTAGACACAGAGAAGGAATTAATATATTGAAAATTCCTCCTATATAGTGGAATGACAATTAAATTGACACAGCATTTAAGAGCCAAATGCAAGTCTACTAGGTAATCAAAGTGAGATTTAAATAGATTTTCAAATAAATTATTTTTATTTCCTGCTATACCAATTACTTCTCATTATTTCTTACTCAGATTTATGAGGCTTAAAACTCATTTAAGCTTTCCATAGCTGTCAGCTGTGATGTCAAGTGATTTTATAATAAATTTCTTAAACAGTTTTAGTGAGACGCATTCGACAGATATTTCTTCCTCAAAGCTCTTTTTTCTTAATTCTTTTTTAAAAAAATTATCGTTTAAATAGCAGTATAATATACTGCATGAAAGAGAATCAAAAGATATGCATGAAATGTTTTTATTACCTTCATTAATGATGTTAAGCTCAAGAAATACAGATGCATTTCTATCACACGTACTAGGATCGGCAAAAACACATTTCTGTATGATAACACTTTAAAATTTTAATGAATACTAGCAAAAGCAATAAAATCTATGTCTGGCTCTTCATGTCTTAAATATTATAATAAGGATATGAATAGTGAAATTGGAGACAAAAATATATTTTCATCTTTTTAATTTTCGTTTTACATATATATATTTCTCAAACATTCTAACTTTATGAGCTTCTAATCTGCAGAAAGTTATTTTTATTTGTTTATTTTATTGAAACATCAATGAAACACCTTGCAGAATACCTATGATTAAGTGACAATAAATGATTATTCTCAATATTATTAGTAACTGCATATGCTATTATTCATTACATGCCACAAAGAGGACAAACTGATTCAAAGTATCATTGTATGGAATAGTGAACATTATGAGAAACTATTCTCCCATCTTAGTTCTAACTTCAGGATTGCAGCAAATGGCACAAAAAAATTTCTCGTGAGGAAAATTGGAAGATGATTTGTGTCAGAGGAGATTCTTCAGTAAAAGTTACCTTTTAAATTATCTTTTTCAAATGTGTCTATGTACAGTTAGTTTATTCAAACCACACAATTTTTTATCTTTCCAAAGATCAAACCACAACAAAAAATATACCACCTTTTAATGGAAATAGGAATTCTGAAATTCATCCTAAAGTCTTGATTTTGCCACTGATTTGTGTGCTTTCTGATGCTACTAAAATTTCAAACCCAGAAAGTATTCATATTGTGATCATCTCAGCTGATTTTAGGCATCTGAAATACATATACTTGTTGCTAGATTACAACATTACATGTATTAGGCTGGTAACATTTAAGGTGAATTACCTCAAACACAGGTACTAAGTAATCATCTACTTTACATTGAATCCTCAAGCTCACTTCAATTTCCCCAAAACTGGTGTACAGTGACTCAGAACACAGCACTAAAATTTACAGAAAACTAATGTAAAGTCATAGTTTGCAAATTTTATGGCTTCATTGGTAGTTTGGTACAGTTTAGGACTAGTACAAGTAAAAATATACAAACATTTCATCAAATATTGTAAAAAAACCCCAAATCCTCAGATATCTCAAGGGTAACCTATTTAGCGAGTAATTCATTTGAAGAGGAATAATGATGTTCATTGTAATAACATCTACTCAATAGAAAGATGTAACAGCTTCTGTCTCTCAATAACAATTTTACAGTCTTTATCTCTAAGGAGAGGTAGAAAATTACTAGTAATTATGCACATATAAACATTTCCTCTGGATGCTATTAAAATTCTCCAGAGAAGCTCTATTAAGAGCTGTGCTTAAAGGAGCAAATAGAAGTATTTCATAGGATAATAAGATAATTGGGGTTGGGAGAAATCTAGGCCAACCGCCTGCTCAAAGCACTTTCACCTGTAAGGCACAACACACTAAGGGCTTTATCCACTTGGGTCTAGAAAATCTCCAAAGTTGGAGCTTGCAGTTTCTGAGAGCTACATGATCCATTGCCTGACAATCCTTTTAGGAAAAAGGTTTCTTATATGCAGTCTAACTGTCTCATGTTTCAGCTTGTACCTGTTGCCTCTATTTCTCCCACCATATGTGGCTGCAGAGAACCTCCATCACTTCACTATCCCCTGTAGTCAGTGAGGAGCTGCTGTTAGGTCCCCTTGAAGCTGTCTCTTTTCCAGGCTGAATGGTGCCCCATCTGTCACCCTCTGAACAAGTGCTCCAGCCCTGACTATACTGTTAGCCCTCTGCTAACTTGCTCCAGTTAATTTATGACCTTTTTGTATCCAGCAGGCTTAAAAGTTGGAAGCTTTATTACAGATGTGGTCTAATGAGTCCTGAGTAGAGGATGATCATCACCTCCCCTGATTTATTGGCTATTGTCTGGTTATCACAATCACAGATGCTGTTGACCACCTCTGCTGACAGGATGAACTGCTTGCTAGTTTTCAGCTCTCTGTCCCCAAGGACTCAGCATTTTCCTCAGATCTGTGCCCCAGTCCCTCAAAACTCCAGCCTGCAACAATACCAGAATCTCCTTTCTCAGGGGTAAAAGACTCTGCATTTGTCCTTTAGTATTAGTTTAACACCAACTCATTCTCTAGCCTGTCAGTACAGATACATGTGTGCAGACCCATTACTCCTGTTCTCCAGATATGGAGAACAATCTCTTAACCACAGCCTTCTGAGCCAGATCATCCAAACAGTTTATTGTTTATCTGGTTGTTTATCCACCCAGTTCATAATGTGCTAACTTTAAAAACCAGGATGTTGTGGAGTAGTGTCAAAAGCCTTGCTAAAACTGAAGAAAAGACAATGGCTACTCTCCTCTCACCTATGAACCTGGTTATAGGACAAGAGGAAGTGGCCTCAAGTTGTGTCAGGAAAGGTTTAGGATATTAGGAAAAAAGTATTCAGCAAAAGAGTTGTCAGACTTTGGGATCGGCTGCTCAGGTAGGTGGTTTTGTCACCTGGAGGTATTTGAAAGAAGTATAAATGTGATACTTAGTGACACAGTCTAGTAGTAGACTTCACAGTGCAGGGTTAGCACTTGGACTTATAATCTTATGGGTATTTTCCAGCTCAGATAATTCTATGGTTCTATGATCTGATCACATAGGATAGGCAGGATTATCAGAAATTAAGTACATCTGCTGCAGCACAAACATAGCCACAACCACAACGACTTTGAGCTCCTGCTCTGGTGTGGACATATTCATAGCCACAGATGCTTCAAGGTGTTCTACTCTCATGTGGACTTATCCACAGGTCACAGTTCCTCTGACTTAAGTTCACACTGGAGTTCCAGTCTGTCCAGTACAGCAGCACAAAAACAGCAGTGATGCTCTGGGCATTTGCCAGCCCAGGCTCATCATCATTGCTGTTATCAAATGTTCCCAGCCATAGCAAAGTGATCAGCAGCACAGCAGTACAGTAAGCAGCAAAAGCAAAAAGCAGCCACTAGACTCTAATATATAGTAAGGCAAGCAGGCCCTATGGCAAGTGCAGGAGCCTGCCAATTGACAGCTAAACAGCAACGATTTAGCACATTCCAATAAAATATGTTGTGATCTTGAGCCCTTCAAGCCCTGTGATGGATGCCAAAAAGGACTGTCATGGTTTAACCCCAGCTGGCAACTAAGCACCACATAATCACTTGCTCAACACTCTGAGCAGGATGAGGGAGAGAATCAGAAGAGTAAAAGTGAGAAAACTTGTGGGTTGAGATAAAGACAATTTAATAGGTCAAACAAAAGCCACACATGCAAGCAAAGCAAAACAATTAATTCATTCACTACTTCCCGTGGAAGACAGATGTTCAGCCACCTCCAGGAAAGCGGGGCTCTACCATGTGTAATGGTGACTTGGGAAGAAAAAATAGCATCTCTCCCCTCCCCCTTTTTCTTCTTCTTCCCCAAGGTTTATATGATGCCATATGGTCTCTAATATCCCTTTGATCAGTTGGGGTCTGTCCTGTCTGTCCCAGTTGTGTCCCCTTCCAACTTCTTGTGCATCCCCAGCCTCCATGCTGGTGGTGTGGAGTGAGAGGCAGAAAAGGCTTTGGCTTTGTTGTAAGCACATAACAGCTATTATGAAGAAAATTCACTCTATCCCAACCAAAACCAGCACACATAGCCAACTCTCTGGCTCTGTCCTCTGTAATTCATGCTTATTATTTCCTCTCATTTTAATTCATCATGAGTGTACTAGTTCTGGCTGGGATGGAGTTAACTTCCCTCAGAGCAACACGTGTTTTGGATTTGTGTCTAAAACAGTGTTTGATAACAGACCAGTGTTTTGGCTATTGCTGAGCAGGCTTTCTCTTTAACCCACTCTATACGTTCATCTTATAGGCTGGGAGTGAGTAAGAAGTTATAAGGAGACAGGGGTGGCAGAGCTAACCCCAAGTGGACCTGGTTTCTTTCAGAGTATCAATCTAATATATCAATCAGATAAAGCCCAGCTAGAGACCACGTGAAACTTTAGGAAAATGTACTGTGTAAATGTTGACATAATTGCACAGAGAAGTAAAATTCCTGAAGTAATTTAATATGGTACTTTTCCTCTCTTGCCCTGCATATTATATAAAAGAGAGGGTTTTTAACATCGAATTTAGATCTAAAACTTAGTAAATTTATTGATTCTTATAAATGTACTGTATAAATAAAAATGTTTATTAACATCATATGAAGGCTGACACTAACATAATTAAAATGATAGTAACATATATCATAAAGTTCTACTTTTTTTCCTTTTTTTTTCCCAGGCAGAAGAGATTTATGGAAACAACGATGTAATTTGATAGCATATATGTTAAATTAATGTTCATCCATGTTTCATTTTTTCATAATCGATTTAAACCTCATTTTTGCAAGTCTAGAAGATTAAATTCAAGACATACTTTCTGAATTTAAGATAATTTCCTTTCTGAATAACATCTATTTAAGTTGAAGCAAAAATGAATAATTTTATGCAGATGAAAAGCACACTCCTATTGAATTGTTACTATCTAAAAATAGAAACAGACTGTACATTTTAGTAAAACAGGAATTTTCTGTAAAACTTTCTGAAAACCAAGGCATTCAGTAGATCTTGCCCCACCATACAGGGCTTCAGATAAGAAGGTTCATCAGAATCACATGACCTGAATGATCTATCCAGTGAAGAAACCACCATGTAATACTGTGCCTTTTTGACCTGAGAATTATTGCCTCCTATTTTTTTTGCATTTTTATATCACTTCTAGATTGGTACAGCATTCTCAGTAGACATGTGATCATAAATTCATGGCTTTGCCACTACTGTTAATATATTGAAATTATCCATATCAGCTTTCTTAAACCTTTGTACAATGTCTTTATATTACACAACAATGTACACTCCAGTATTATAATGAAAAAGAGGAATATCTGATGGATTTTAATTATTTTGTACATAGTACCTGGAAACCAGTCCAGATATCCTAATATATTTCAAACTTTATATATATCTAAGTTTAAGAAGCTGAAACAAGTCCCTGCATTTAGTCAGCTGAGGAGGTCTTTAGATTCTCTGAGGCTTAATTCAGTTACCTACCCCTGGACAGTTTTTTGACACTGTTTGAAACATTATAAAGTGTTGTTTAGTTGCCTGAACTTCGAAACTTAGTGTTATTTTAAAAGCACTAGACAAATCCACTTAACTACAGCTGGTTCTTTAAAAGGTTCATGACTTCCATAGGTCCTGTTCCCTACCTTCCAGACTCATGGAGCATGAATTGTATATTTTAAGACTTCTCAGGAGTATTAGGTTTCAGCACTTGAGTAATGACTTCTTCACTATATACTCTATTTGCCTCCTGGTGTCTGAATCATCCTAACAGAACTGACAGTTATGGCTAAGCACTTCTAAAAGGCCAGTCCCCATATTAAACATTTTGGGAGGATTAAGTTGATATTCTAGGGCACCTGTGCAGACACATTTAGATATCTGTATTCAGCATATATATATAGTCTGGGGTTTAATTTTCCTCCATATTTGTTAAAAATGGCTTTTCTGAAAGTAAAATGAACAAAATTATTTATTTCTTTCTCAGAAAACAGGTGGATAGAGCTAATGTGTAGAACTAATAAACTGAGAATTCTAATCATTAGATTTGATGACATATACATTCATGTTCCTTATTGTTTTGAGTTTTAGACTGAATAATATTAGTAGAAGAGCTCACATATGAGTAAATTAGGAAGGGAAATAGAATCTTATACTAATGTTTAATTTTCATAATCAGTGAAGGAAAAATATGGGTAGTGAATGATAGATTTCAAAAGTAAGTTATACTTCTTTTCATATCATTTTTCTCAGTTTACCACAGGGTAAACATCATTGCACTTTTGCATGCTATCCCATTGCGTAGCCCTGGTGAACCTGGTTTTGCCCTTTTTCCTCTTTCAATCTGGTTAAAAGCTCTATTGTTTAGCCCTGATAAGTTCTGTGAAAAACCCTTTTCCCTTTCTGAGAAAGGTGCATCCCACTGGGTATCAGTAGACCTGATGTTGTACAGACCATCCCACGATTCAAAAACAACAAATTCCAAGGGTGAAACTAGCCTCTATGTCACATGTTGAGTAGTTCAATATACTTCCCTGCTACTGAAAAGCTATCAGTGATATAGACTTGGAATTCTCAAAAATTATTCCACTGAATGTCATACACTTCTTTTATTCTAAGATGTTTTTGGTGGGGAAATAGGAGCGTAGACTTCGCACAGTTGTCACAATCATTCTTTTAAAATAAAAATACTATGTTAAAAAATACTTAAATTATATTAATGTCCACTTTAAAAAGCAATTTTTTTTATTCACTAGTGTGATTTAAGGCCTATTTCAGACCTAAGAAATTTTGCAGTTTGCTTTACATACACTTAAAATATAATTAAACACTTAATCTTTGCTAAATTTTCACCAAAGCTCCTGTCACAGAACCCCAGGAATCTCTGTCATAACAGAGGGGGCATTTTGCCGTAAGAACAAAATAGCTGGTCTTTGAAGAGCAAGGAACAGAACCTACAACTTACTTTAGGACTTTGAGATCCTAAATCAAAAGGAAAAACAGTATGAGAGAAAGATTAAATTGGAGGAAGTGGAGATCAGTATCCACAGGACACAATAAATGATTAAAGCTTCCTTACATAAAGTAACTTTATAAAGAAAACAACTACTACAGATAGAGATTAACTAGAACATTTTAATTAGATCATCATGATTACTTGACTAAAGATTTAATTAGAACAACTACAGCTATGGAGAGCAATCACAAAATCAATTAAGATTAGAGGCAAACAGAAAACCTATAAGAATTTGAAAAAATTGTCACGAAATCCGTGAAAGGGATGGTTAAAACAGACTCCTCTGTTTAATTCAGACAACAGTGAACTCAGAATTTTGAGCAGGATGCTGAGAACCAGGCTTGTATTCCTCCACTGAACTGTGTAGTCACATTGTATCATATCACTCGTGGATGGGGCCTTAGATATATTTAGAGAGGAATGTGTGTGTAAATATTGTTTAATCATTTTATCTCAGGTACAAATTAGAAAATTTAAAACTGGTAAGAAATCACCAGTTTAATCTCTGTAGTACTGAACAAATTTTCTTACCTAGAAGAAAAAGAAATACTTACCTTTAAGTTAACTGCATATCCTGTGCTCCTCTTTGTCTTTTGAAACATTTAAAAATCCTACCACATGTAATATTCAGAGACAAATTATTTATTCATTATGTAGCTTCTGGAGATTTATTCTTAGTTTAGATCTGGAAGTCTTATGGTTCTGTAGTTGGTTACCTCAAACTAATTGCCTTGAATCAATTACCCAGCATGTATTACAGTGTGCTTTAGTGCATTTAGTATTTTATAGCTCACCTTTCTTGAACAACAGGTCCTTATTTTTACAGTGCATTTATTTAGCTAGTCTACTAGACCTGAGTTTGTTGACTTTCAAAATAGTTCATCAAGTCTTCATTGTAGCCAGATTAAGGAAGTTGGTTTTATTTTAATTTTGTGACTGTTTAGTTTTAATTTTTTTTCCTTTATATTACATATTTTAATTTAATTTAATAGATGAGCAAATTGTGAACATGTAATTTAACAGGTACAGGTTTTATCATATCATAGAGGATATAAAGGCAGTTCTAGAAGTGGATGAAATGTTAATAAAATGCTTTGAAGTAGTGCCCTACATAATTGCTGCATATTATTAGTCTCACCATTCTGTATTTTCAAGCTATGAAAAGGCTCATTGCTGTAGCTAATTTCATAGAAGAACAATCTGTTTTCAGACTTATTTGTGACTTCAAAGTTTTAGCACAGAAATATAATAATTTGAAAGTGAATAAAGAGTCATCTTGACCTTTGGAACTGATAAAAACATGATACTTCCCTACTACTGTCTTGGAACAGCTTCAGGCTCTCTGGTTTGTTCTGAATACATGCCTTGGCCTTGTTCTGATATTACTGCGGTGAGACATAGACATGCGTCAAGATTCTTTCTTTCCTCTTTCCTCTGAAGTCTTTAATTAAGCACAACAAAAACTAGGGGTTATAAAACTGACAAGGTATACCACTGACTCCACTTTATCTCCCTATATGGAGAGACCAGTCATATTCTGCAGTTTCTTCTGTGTGTGCACTTCCTTTAAAAAAAAAAAGGTCCAAACATAGATATCTCCTGAAAACATTTGTCAGACCTTGATATTTAGAATCTCATTATACACTTCAATACAAAGTCTATTTCTGGTTTTAGATGTTTAAATGTGACTCCAATAGAAATTAGTGTAGATTTGAAACAGAAGAATTGGAAACCATTTTCTAAGCGTTCTTCATGATCTTCACAAATCAGTAAACACAAAGATACTTACATCTCCATTGTAGTGACTTATTTTGTGAATATGGGGGGTTTTTGTCTTTCATGACAGTAAGAAATTTGAATAGCACCATTAATTAGCATAGGACACTATCTAGCATCTCTGAAATCTTTTTTTTAAAAGCCTATCTGGTGGAAACAAGTTATTCCTTTTCATTTGATTCTTCTCGAGTTGAATTTACTGCTATAAAATAACCCCGAAATTACTTACTCCTTCAGTTTCCTATGAAAGTATATTGCTGATCACTACAGCATACTGATAACCTTCTAGCCAACAGAGCTGATATATAGTTATTAATTTTTTTCATTGTTATCTTCTATGCCTACTAGTAGAACTGTAACAATGCCTGCTGGCTGAAAAATTAGCCAATTGAACCCTTCCACATCTGTTTCTCAGTAGGCTACTGAGAAAATGGGTCTGACATCGTCACTTTTTTTTTCTTGCTGAGCAGTCCCAGCAGTGGGAAGACCAGAAAATACAAGTTTCTGTAGCCATTTCATTCAATTTTCCTTAACAGAGGTATGGCAAGGTAGAGCTGATATAATGCCCAATTACACAAAATATCTCATTAATTTGAATGGAAGTTCTTGCTTCTAGCAGAATTTATGGAAACAGGTTGAAAATTGACAATATAATAACCAAAGCTAACAAAAGCAGTGCATCTCTCCTTTGGTTTCCCTTCATATAATACATAAAATCAAAATTAATACAAGGTTGTTATTCCCATCCTCCCCTTCATGAGTCAGAAAAATATTGACTGACTTTTCCTATGCCAGTAATTACAACTTTCATTGTCATAGAGTTTTAAGTAGCATACACGATTTTCTTTTTATGCTACCCTTAACAGTGAAGGAAGCACTCTGTAAACATCTAAAATTATCCCAGTCCTTTGAAATCCAAGGGTTTTTTTTAAATTTTATTGTAAGTGAACTGCCTATTACAGTCTACTGTATACTATATATACACTATATCAACATTTCCTCCTCTTTTCACAAACTGGTTTGCCTTTTTGTATCTCCTTCTCACATTTCAGTTCATGATACTCTGGTAATAGATACTTTGATGATGTTGTTTGCTTGCTTTCTGTTTGCTGAGCACAAAACACAGCAGTGCTTACTTGTAGGTCATATTATCTGATGCTAATAAAAAAAAGTAACACATAGTAAAATATGGAAATTCTGAATAAGCAGTAAACATCTTTAATGTAACTTATTTATTACTTAAAAATGTATACAAAAATATTGATTGTAAACCATTAAATATATGCACTTATTTCTACAACCATGCTCAATGACATAGAATTTAATTATTATAAAATTATCATTCGTACTCATGTTGTCTGCATTGGGGAATTAGAAGTAAAAATTCATTTAAGTTAAAGACATTTAAACAAGATAACCACAAACATCAAGCCCTGATTCAGTCAAGAATGTTTTAAAATAGACTGTAGTCCTTAAAGTATTCCCATAAGAATGGAAAAAGCAGAAGTAGAAAGACAGAATTAGAGTTCACTCATGCCATTCTGGACAGGCTTATCATTTTGTACTCAATTTTACTTCATATTCATAAGGAAAAGGTGAGATAATCTACTGATTACTTTTAGCCTTAAAGTCTATGTACTTCAAAACCTAAAAGGTGATTTATGATCCAGAATAATATAAATTTTGGAAAATATTTGATTTCTTAGGATAGACACTTGTGTGGTCAAATACAGGGAAAACGCATTGCATGTATTTCATGAGTGTGACACAAATAAATGTCTTTTCTAATGTCTTTTCAAAAGTAATCCTTAGGAGTACAAACTGAGATTTACTAGGAAAAATGAATAAATAATTATAGTTTCACTTGAATAAACATTTTAAAATAGATTTGAAGAAGAAAATAAGTAAATGTTTCAATTTAAAATTCACAACAATTTTTTCCCTTAAAAGTATTCTAAAATAAGTAACTTTCAATTTCTTTTCAGCTTCCAGTATTGCCACTGGAAAAATGCTACAACCCTTTGAAACTGGTGTAATAATAATCCAATTTAGACTATAGGCTATTCAAACTCTCCAGTTATGTTTCAGGGAAAAAAAAGATTCCTTCAACTACTGCTTTTTTGTGAAACGTCTTCTCCCTGAAAAAATGTGAGTGCACAAAAAATTAATCAATAGAATGTACATTAACATACCTGTAGTGGATTTCTGTGGCTGGGTTTTGATAGCGGGGGAGGCTACAGGGGTGGCTTCTGTTAGAAGCTGCTAGAAGTTTCCCCAGTCTGATGGAGCCAATGCCAGTCAGCTCCAGGACAGGCTTCCTGCTGCTGACCAAGGCCAAGCCAATCTGGAGTAATAGTAATGCCTCTGTAATAACATATTTAAGAACAGAAAGTTATTGCACAGAAAGAATTCCAACCAGGGAAGAGTGGAGTGAGAACACGTGAACAACAATGCAGACACCAAGGTCAGTGCAGAAGGAGGGGCAGGAGGTGCTCCAGACACCAGAGCTGAGGCCCCTGCAGCCCGTGGTGCAGACCATGGTGGAGCAGCTGTGCCCCTACAGCCCATGGAGGACCATCGGGGTGCAGAGACCCACCTACAGCCCATGGAGGAGCCCATGCTGGAGCAGGTGGATGCATGCGACCCCATGGGAGGCCCAAGATGGAGCAGGGTCCTTCCAGGGACCTGCAGCCCATGGAGAGAGGAGTCCACACTGGAGCAGGCTTTTCCTGGGTAGGACTTGTGGCCCCTGTGGGGGACCCACGGTGGAGTAGCTTGTTTGTGAAGGACTGCACCCCATAGAGGAGTGACCCAAATGTCAGTTACTTATCACCATCATGGGCAAAACAGACTCAAAGTGAATTTATCACTAACAGGGTCAGAGTCAAAGAGTGAGAAGTAAAATAATCTTAAAAACACCTTCCCCCCACTCCTCCTTCCTTCCATGTTCTTCCCTCCCCCCCCCAGTGGGGACAGGGAATGGGGGTTATGGTCAGTTGTTGTTTCTGCCGCTGCTCAAGGAGAGGAGTCCTTCCCCTGATCCTGTGGGGTCCCTCCCACAGGAGACCATCCTTGATGGACCTCTTCATCATGAGTCTATCCCACAGACAACAGTTCTTCACAAACTGCTGGTACTAAACTGACATACTTAAAAGTTGGTTTTATGCCATTTCTGACTCCACTTTTTAACAAAGTGGAAAAGCAGATCCCTTCACCCTATTCAACAAGATAGCTGTGAGAATGGATCTATATTGGGTTTATGTGGTAAAGTTTTGGTAGCAGACAGACTACAGGAGTGGCTCTCAGTGAGAAGATACCGGAAATTTCCCCTATGTCTGAGAGAGCCAGTGCCAGCCAGCTCTAACACACTCACTGTGTGTACAAGGGTGAGCCCATCAGTGATGGTGGTAATGCCTCTGGATTAATATATTTAAGAAGGAGGAAAATTTGCTGTGTGACAGCAAATGCAACTGGAAATAGGAGTGAGAATATGTGAGAGAAATACATCTGCAGCAACTCTGCAGACACCAAAGTCAGTGAAAAAGAAAGATGGGGAGGTCCTTAAAGCAACAGAGCAGAGATTCCCCTGCAGCATGTGGTGAAGACCATCGTGAGGCAGGTTGTCCCCCTGCAGCCCATGATGGTCCGCGGTGGAGTAGAGGTCTTCCTACAGCCTGTGGAGGAACCCACTCTGGAGCACACTCCCGAGCAGGACCTGTGGACCCACAGGAAGAGTACCCCACACTTCAGTAGGTTTGGTGGTGGGACTTGTGACCCCACGGGGACCCCACATTGGAGCAGTCTGTGATTTTGTTTCGTACATTTACTTGTGCCATCTTATCTTTAACAGAGTTATCTTTAAAAGGACAGGGACTGCCAGTTTCTTGTCTTGTGAGATGCCTGATAAGACTCAGATTTGCCTGGGACCTCATGATACAGAAGCAAATTAAAGGATGGTAACACTATTGTTAACATTAGATAGCATTTGTAGCAATTGCTTTAAAAGCTATCTAAAAAGTATCAAAAAGCTACTGTGCTTTTGCTGTTTGTTACCACAGATCACATGTTCCTTTAAAATCTCTCATTTATTCGCATACTACTGTGTTCTCCTCAGAAAAGTAGATTCAATGATTCAAGCCACAGTGAAAAAAAAATTGAAGCCATTAGTGTATTTTCACTTCTAGCTATTTGGTTGTGCAAGTACAGCTCTGAGGGTACACCCTGTGTACTTCTCTTTTGCAAGGTTCTAGGCACATTTTTGGCATTTGGATAACAATAAAAACAACCATAATGACATATTGTGATAGTTTGTGCAAGCTGCCTAGATGTACAGGGTGTAAATTATAATCATGTTTCAAGGGCATGATACTGGCTGATACGAGCTATTTAAGTGCTTATGTCATATTAAATCTGCAGTCAGGCAAACGTCATGCCACAGTGTAAAGATCCAGAGCAAGAGTCCTGAAATCCACCTACTCAGATGAGGTTGCACAAGATGAGACTTTTTCTTGAAGGCTGTCCTTCTCATTGCTAAAATGACCAGATTCCATGTTATGCTGCTATTTGCATCCTGACTGTGCAGAGTTTGCATTTAGTTAGTAGTTTCTTATAGCAGTAGGAAACCACATGAGTAAGTTTATAGCCTGAGTCATTCTTTTGAGTCCAGTTCATGAGGAAGCATAGAGAATAGCTGCTGTTTGATTCTTTACAGCCTATCCTACAAGCCATTCTCACTCCTAACTCCTAAGCATGACTGCTACAGGTAGTACATGATACTGGGATTTCTGTAAGAGCAAGAAAAATAGAGTGAGAAATAAAAAGGGTATATTTCATGGCTACTGAAGTACCTGCAAGAGCTCACAACTGAAGATGTAATGTTATTTCTAGACCCAAATGGAAACACAGGAAACATGGTCCTGTAGCACTAATGTTGGCCAAGACAGCTTAAGCTTTGTGTGTTATATCAAGTTGTTTCTCATTGTTGATAAAATTTAAAATCTGCTGCAAATCATATATATGTATATTATATATTTAATCATGAGACTAATTCTACTTACTTCAGTTTAAAAACAGGGAATGGGAAGATGTTATGTTTCCTTATCATGCAATTTTTACACTCTGCATGAAGAAATGTGAAATAAATATTCATGAAAAAATAATTTTCATATAATTTATACCAGAACATATTCAACTAAAAGCAAACATCATGCATGTAAACATCATGCAGTAAAATGTCATATTTTGTATCTAAGGTAATATCATAAATGTTAGAATTTTTTTTATTATTTGTCCTTTTATTTTATGCAGCTGGAAACCTGAATAGTGTGGTTTAGGCTGACCTTGTTTCACTATTGTTCCAAGATACCTTGTTAAAATTACTCTTTTAAATCTGTGTTTGCACACTGTCATCTACGTTTTCCCTACATAGAGCTATACTTCCAGGTGAACCTTCTTCAGTTTACCATCTGTTAAATGCTTGGATTCAGCTATAATCCTGGCATTTGTGCCCTATTGGGACTTCTTGCCAAGCATACCTACATTTTTTCAAAGGTTAGAGTCTTGTGTATGTTCTAACTTTGGAAAGAATGTTATTTTGTTGTTATGTTAATTACTTGCTTTCTGGAAACACCATTTTTGTAAAAAAAAACCTTACGATACTGAAGAATTATTAAAGTTTGCCAAGCTAACAAGTACGTGTCAAAAATAACACCTCTCTAACACCTCCTTGTCTTGCTTCACATCAATCAGAATTGTAGAAGCTTCAGAGGAACAATATTAATAAAATTCTCCATTAGAATAAATAAATAAATGTATGTGAGGTGCACCTGGTTTTACAGACTTGTTTACATAGAGAACAGCAATCTTCATTTTCTGTCCTAGTAATCTACCTCATCTGTTTTTTTCTTGTGTACAATGTTTTTATCTGTTATGAATAAATGATGGTCTTAAATACTACACACTATTAAAGAAACTTACTTTTGCAGTAAGCTAAAATATTATCTTTAATTCAACTCACTAATTGTTCATGTTTTCTGTTGACTTTACTTAGCTAATAGAAGATTAGTAAAAATTTAACAGGAATCGCGAATTAAGGGACATATATATATACATTTGTGTATTTTTAGTTTAGTTTCTTTCAGAAACAACTTAATCTTTTCCTGTTTGTTTATGTGTGTGTCCATGTAATTAATAGCTTTTTAAATTTTGCACAAAAGTAACTTAGATCTTTTCAATTGATATTGCTATGTTGTACAGATGTAGTTTTTAATCTTTGTGTATGACATCTGAATTAGATAGAGATGTAGAAGTCTCAAAAATATAACATTTCTACAAATCTCATAAAAATAGATTTCGGTCTAAATGAGACTTCTATTCAACATCCTGATTAGGCACTATATGATTACATCAAAATCAATACTACAGAAAACAAAAGGAAAATAGCAATTGTGGTGATTTCCTGCAAAGCAGGGCTGATGTAGTTATTTACATTATATGAATACAAGTATCTCATTCTTAACCACAGGTTTTGGATCCATTGACTAGTTTCATTCTAATGTGGAGGAATAATTAATGTCTCTGAGATATTTACATTTCCAGAAATTTTACAGCAGGAGGAAAAAACCCTAATAACTTGTGATCTTGCTGGTTTCACAGCTGAACATAGCAGTCTGAATGTCTCTGACAGACACTGCAGATAGACACTGCGGGTATATGCAGCAAATGATAATGCAATTCAGTTAAGAAACCAATCAGCCAAGAGACACAAATGAATAGTAAACTAGCCTTCAGTAGATCCAGATCAAAACATGACTTGTTTAGTATATGAAATAAAACACATCTAAAATTTTCACTTCACATACTTGACAAAAGAATTGTTATTTTTCTCATGGAGTATTCAACATGTTAAGGTTGCTGTAGCTGCTACAGTTCCTTTCCAATTTCTTCTTTAAAATTACAGAGTTTATTGTGTTTTCTAATGTTTGAGACTCAGCAGTTTCAGAGAAAACATCTTCCCTGTTATTTATCTCAGTGTCTATAATCAGCTGGAATGTCATATGTAAGAATTTCTGGGCACTTGGCAGGGTATAAATTCTCCATGCCTATGAGTTTGGAATCATAGAATCATAGAATATCTCTAGTTGGAAGGGACCCATAAGGATTATTGAGTCCAAATCCTTGATCCTTACAAACCCACCTGGAACTAAAACATGTGACTAAGAGCATCATTCAGACACTACTTGAACATGAACAGGCTTGGTGCCATGAGCACTTCCCTGAGGAGCCTCTTCCAGTGATTGACCACCTCTCAGTGAAGAACTTTTTCCTCCAGTCTTGCCATTACACATCTTCCTATGTCCTGTTGCTGCTCACCAGAGACAGATCAGCCCCTCCACCTCCGCTGCCCACCTTGAGGAAGCTGCAGACTGCAACAAGTGCATCCCTAAGCCTTCTCTTGTCCAAAATGAACAAAACAAGTGACTAAACCAATCTATTTCTTTTGTGGTCCAAAGTGTGGTAAACAATAACCTATCCAGTATTCTGGAAAGAAAGAATATGTTTAAACTTTATTTCATAGACCAATAGAAGATTTTTGGGGGGATAGATGTTGGGAACACGAGTTTCTATTATGCCACAGTTTTTATTTTGGAAGTTGTGCAGGACATCTAAATCATATTTTAGTACTCTTCATTTATCTTTTAAGGAATGAATATTATCTAGATTTTTTTTTAAAATTTTTAATTTATTTATTTAGGGAGGGAGAATGGGTAATAAGAGAAAATTGGAGCTTTGGAGACATAAATTTGACTCCCAGCTGTCATCCTATGCAGTCTTAGGTAAGTCATCTAATTCACTGTATCTTCACAGTAGTGCATATTAAACAGGCTGTTGATATATGACCTAACCAAGAATAAGATGCAATGAAATAAAGAACAAAATGCTTTGAGTAGAGCTGAAAAATTTCCAGATTCAAATTGATGCTACAGAATGGGGAATTACTTGCTTCATCTATATTGCTAAATGACATCTTGGGGACCAATACATGGTCTTAAAGTCAGGAGTATAGATTAGCCCACAGAGAGAGATTGCTTGGCAGCAGGTCCTTCTGAAACTGAGAGTTTGCATATAAACTCTACAGCACCTGGGCTGAGTCTCTAGGACTATCTCTTTTTTTTTTTGCTGTAGCCCATCAGAGTAGTGTTTCTGCAGCACGAACATAAGGCATATATTGCACACTTTGGTGTGTGGCAGGAAGGTCCTCGATTGTCCTTGAGGATGAAGAATCAGATACCAGTACTGGAGGATTTCATAGGATAGAGAGAAACATCCATATGTATTCTTGCTCACAGTGACTTTTGGCAGCTGGTCCTCTGAAGAACTTTCCCTAGAATAACAACAGCATTTTGTTTTAGTTAGATTAGGCCAAACAGGACCAAGAAGAGAGTTAACATATAAACAATGTAGAAAGTCAGGTGTCCATACTTTTTTGAAGGTGGACAGGTTTGAAAGCCTACTGAGAAGAGTGGAAACAGGTAATTTGGCCTCAGAAGTAATAAAAAGCCCTTAGAGTCCACAGAATGACTACAAACTGATTACTTGAATTGAATCATTGAACAAAGAGATGCCTTGAGAGAACATGCTGCCCAGAAGCCTGTGGAGGGAGTCTCCATTTTTGGAGACATTCAAAAGCCATCTGGGCATGGTTCTGGACAACTGGATGCAGGTAACCTTACTTGAGCAGGGGAGTCTGACCAGATGACCTGCTGAGTCAAACCTGTGATTTGTGATTCTGTGAACACAGTCCCAGGACTTACTACCTGAGTTTCTCCCTACCCCAGCTCTACATTTTGCCTGCAAGCCTAAAACAGATTTCAGTTGTTGATGGATTATTTTTTTTTCTAATCTAGTGAATTTAAACGGAGTAGTTAAAAATTATATCTGTCAATATATTTTGTCTCTTACATAGATTATATTTGACTAGATAACAAGTTCTTAATTCAACTTTTCTCCCTTCAGATCTATAAACTTTTTCTGTAGTCTTCATTAGTTTTAACTGATCTACATGACTGAGGTCAATTTTAAAATTTTGTCACTTAACTTGTTACTCCGTTTATTCCATTTGGTCTCCTATCTTTTGATCATTTTCTGTGTTAAAACTGTACATTACTCCCTGGTACGTAAATGGCTTCCCTACTGACTTCTGTGGGAAAAAAGATAAAGAGCCATATATAAAAATCAGTTCTCTGATCTCATGCTTCTTAATGTGGTATTCCATTATTTTTATCTTCATTTTTCTGTAACTTTGTCCTTAAAGATTTTGGTAACTCAATAATACTTAGCAGTTTAAACAAAAAGAAAAAAAATTCTTAGTTTTTGTTTTTCTATATTTAAACTGTTAAAATAACATAATATGTTTCTGATGTACACATTTAGAAATTGAATATGTTTGGATATGGAATAGCATATTTTTAACCTTTTTTTTTCAATTAATCAACAGTTTCATTTGACTTCCATAAAAATCGTTGTGCTTTTAAGTACAATGGTACAGTACCATCCAAGAATATGTGAAACAGTGACCACTGATATGGCAAGATAAAAAAAATTAATATGAAATAAACTAAGTCATCAGTACTGATATCAATGAAGTATCTACACCTTAGAAGATAACATTTATTGGTCAACTGACTGTAGAACCTAACTTTAATGTCAAGTTCAGAGAAGTACCTTTTCTCTGACTAATGAAATAATGAATCCTGGTTTCTGTTTTCATTACTAGTTCAATTCAGATCAAGTGGAGTTAGATTCCATGTCTTCCTCCAAAGAGGTGGAGGCTTACCATCAGTGCTCAGCATTGCCTTGCACAGTGAGGAAAGGGAAACATTCAGTGAGAGTGCCTGTGGCTTTCTCATATAGAACAGCAATGCAGAAAGGCAGGAGGTACAAGATTGCTGCTTCCTTGAGGCTGCAGAAGAACTTTTACATTAGCTCTTCTAAGGATTTTTCACATTATTTCTTGGTGTTTGCTGAGTTCCCAGAAGAGCTAATGAATTTGAGTGTGTGAATAATCTGGCTTCTTCCATTACTTTACTATTGCTAAAGCCTTGTGATATGTTACCATATACCTGCCAATATATAGGACTTTTAGGCCTCTTTGTTTCTTCCAGAACATTTGCCTTGAAAAAGGCAGTTTCATCTGAAGAAATGTGTCCTCTACCTGTTAAATATGCCTTTTATTTCTAATCTAAATCTCTGACCATTCAATATCATCTGTAGTTCCTTTTCTTACCAATCTATAGTACATTTTGCTTGAATTGGGCACACGGTACTTTAAATTTCGGTTCTAAATGATCTATCTAGGTATTAAAGTTGCATTTAAGCACTTTGTAGTGCTGGATAATTGATGTCTTAAGTTTCTACTGCCTTTTTACTAGTGGTTTCATAGAGTTCATTTGAAGGTAAAGCACCATCCGTGAGTGGTAATTGGGAGGTGTTGGCTGAGAGCTGAGCATAATGTAATTCACAAATGTATTGCTCTGAAATTCTGAACACATTTCCAGGGAGTTCTGCCAGAGAAACCAGTACATAGTCTTATATGGGTGCTAAGAAGTATGGCTATTACATTATGTTAAAATTTCCATAGGTTAGAAGAACACAAATACATAATTCAGGAAATAGTAACTATTTCTCAGTTAAAAAATGGTGAGAGTTACAATTTGCACAAATTGTGGCCACAGGAAACAAATGGGAAAATATTAATCCTTTTAAACAATTATAGACAGAAAATATCATGACATCTGTTGCGTAATGGTACTGAAAGCCTGCTTAGGGTGCATACATAATGCATTTTATATTATATTGATAGTCTATAACTGTAACCCATTAAATATTATTATAATGTAGGAATTGCTACAGCACTGTATACATTGTGGTTATTATAAAAATGCTTTAAAGTTACTTTGGGAACTGCAATCTTTTTCTATTAATAACAGAAGTGTTGCAGAGTGTTTTTCCTCTTACATTCTGCAGACAATAAGTACATGTCCTGACAATAATCAAAAGGAAAAATCTGTCTCTCTGGAAGTGAGACAGTTCTTCAAACTTAGACATCCAGTTTCTTTTCAGATGCCTTAGACTATCTGAGACTTCTATATCAGGTTGCTAACTATGATTCAAAGCCCCTGACCTTATGGAGTGGCAGATAGAGGCCAGACTGGATACAATGGGACATCTAAAACAACAAAATTTTGTCTCTTAGTGGAACTTAATCCAATTGACTCGTCCGTAGGTTTCCCTATGCAGTGATCATTAGGTTAATGCACCTTGTTTCTCATGCTTTGCTGGTGACTCCATCTGCTCAAAGAGACAGTTCAACCTGAAATGTTTTTGTTTAATCAGCTTCCTAAATAGTTCTTTTAAAAATGTGGTTTTTTCCACGGTATAGAAAATCTGGTGGACTAGTGCAAGAAAATACCAAATAGAAATAAGTGGAGCTTGGTTTTTCGAGTTAGTAATCTCAGATATATCTTATTGTCTACCTTGAAACACTTGCTGATGTGAGATTGCTTACTTTTAATTTACCAGTTCTTAAATATTACTACATTTTTAAATTTTACTACTGTCCCTCATAATTCCACTCAAAGAAGAACTGCATGACATAATGATAAAACACCTGTTTATATTATACACTCTTGCAAACCTGACTATCAGAACAGCTGCATTAAAAAACTGAATCTCTTTCAGTACCTATGACAGTGGAAATCTACTTGTATATTCAGTGGTCTAACAGTCATTTTTAATAGCACATTCTGTAATTTAAGTGTATTCACAATTTTATCCTCAAATGTTGTTCAGGTCCCCTATCTTGACTTTTTTTTTACTGACACTACTAATAGCATTAAAATCATATCAAAAAAATGGAGAAGAAGCAAAGAAATTGGCTAGTAGCAAAGATAATAAAGATGAAGTCAGGGCCTAGATCCTGCTCAGCAATATTTTGCCTTGGATTTTTCTCTTAGTAAGCATGTACATGCAATGAGCATATGAAATCAAGTTTCCCCATCTCTTCCCCTTTGTTTTGGCTGAGAAAGAGCAGTAAGCGAGATCTGGAAAACTAAACAGCTGCTGATTTCTGCAGCATCTGTCATGGGATGTTTACTAAGTCTGGCAAAAGCAGCAGATGCAAATTGTAGAGAATTTGCGTTACGTACTCACAGAGGATAGGCAATCAGACTGTTGACTGGTAGACAGATGGCTAGAGACAGTACTAATCCAGAAAAGGCTTTCATTATGAATAGGTGTGCCTAGGATTGTGGGGCAAATATTTCATTAACTCCTCATGCTATTTTCTTTACATTGACAATTAAGAAGTCATTTGATTGAAGAAGAAAGAGAAAGAAGGGGACTAACTTATAAAACTTCTCATTTAGACACAGGAGTTCCACAATTTTAGGGAAAAAAAGGTAGCTGTGTAGGCTTTCTAAGCAGGTCTTTTTAAGTTCCATTACTGTGAAATATTTCAGTAACTTTCCAGAACTTGTACTTGCTAAGTCAAGTAAATTAAAATTTCCCAATTTAGATTATGTGTTTTGCTTCTTTTGGATGCTGTATCCAAGGAATTTTGCTATACTCATACCTTTTCACTGAATTTTTGCCTACCTATCCTATTCCACTGAAATTTCTTGGATTTTTCTCTTTGGCTGACAGATACAGAAAGATGTATCACATTTTGCACAGTGTGTTCACTTAGATAACACTTTTTTTCACTGTGCCATCACAGCA
This sequence comes from Manacus vitellinus, assembly GCF_001715985.3. NCBI lineage: Eukaryota > Metazoa > Chordata > Aves > Passeriformes > Pipridae > Manacus > Manacus vitellinus. Next base: position 20,780,070 of record NW_021940208.1, on the reverse strand, counting down.
CATTCTTTTAATGAAAAATTGGCTTCCTTAAACATTTTAGTCATAAGCCAATCCCTGAAAAGCTGAGGGCAGCCTTCTCTGAAACCTTTGCCAAGATCAAAGTATGAAAGGGTCAGAAAAAAAATCTCTGTAATGGCCACCTGGGGAAAATGAAACCTTTATTATGACAAAAAAAAGAGTTATTGTTAGTAACAGTATGAATGCAATGAATCCATTGCCTTTATAGTGGTAGTTACAGAACCATTGAGCTAATGTTGAAATTGTGGTATTTTACAGTGTTTTTGTTATGTTCCTTAAATACAGAATCATGGAATCAAAAAACCGCTTGGTTGGAAGGGACACAGAATCCAGATAACCTCTGGATATCCTCTAGTCCACCCACACTGCTAAGGAAGGATCATCTAGAGCAGGTTACACAGGAACATATCCAGGTGGGTTTTGAGTCTCTCCACAGGGTTTTGAATCTCTCCATGACCTTGGTGAGCCACCTATTCCAGTGCTCCGCCACTTCTTCAATATGAAGTTCTTCCTCAGGTTTAGGTGGAACTTATGTTTTAGTTTATGGCCACTACTCCTTGCTTTGTCATTGAGCACCACTGAAAAGAGTCTGGCACCATCTTCTTGACACATACCTTTGAGATATCTATATGTGTTGATGAGATCTCCTCTCAGTCTTCTCTAGACTAAACAGGCTCAGGTCCCTCAGTCCCTCCTCATAAGAGAGGTGCTCCAGACCCCTCATCATCTTTGTGGCCCTTCACTCAGCCCTCTCCAGGAGCTACTTGTCTTTCTTGTACTGAAGAGCCCAGAACTGGACAGAGTGTGTCCAGATGTGGTCTCACTAGGCCTGAGGGGGAGGATCACCTCCCTCAACCTGCTGGCCACACTATTCCTGATAACTGTGAGACACTGGGTTATTATATTAATTATTGGCTCAGACCAATGAGGTGGGGGGGCAAGGGACAGGTCGAATTTCACAGAGCTGAGGTGATGCCCTGTCCCATACCCCAGCCCCTTGGAGCCGCCTTGGGCAACCCCAGGGTAGCTGTCAGTCTAAAGCAGCCAGGGAGCACTGCCTATACCATACTCCTTGGAGCCCCTAATCCATCCCCAGAATGGCTGTCACACTGGAAGTCTTGCCTGGGGGTTGGGGATGTGGTTAAAAGGGATCGAAGCAAATAAAAGCAGCAACATGTGCTGTCCATGTTTGTTTGAACACTCTGTTTTCTGGACTCCTGGTAGCTAGATCTTTGCTGGATCTGGGGGCGGTAGCTACAATTCTCTTTTCTCTCTCCTTCTTTACTTCTTCTTCTCCTAATCTCCTTTCTTAATATCTTGAGTAACTTAAGAGCTGGATGGGTTAGGTTTTGCTGAGCTGTATGGGTTAGTAATGCTTTATGGAATGCTTTATTTTGGTTGAACGTTGCTCTTTAAAGTTTGCCAAGTTCCTTCATTTTCTAAAGTTTACTCATAAAAGTGTGTTATTTTACCTCCTGAGAAAATGTGTGCAGCATTTCTCCTTTGCACTCTCTCCTAGGGTTTTAAAAGAACTGAAGGCTCCTCTGGTAAATTTGCTGGGCTAATTTTTGGAGCCTTGTATATTTTTAAAGTAAAACCCCTTCAATGAGCTCAGAGCCTGGTGTATTACAATGACCTTTAAAGATCATCTATCTATATCACGGATCAATCTAGGTTTTGGTAAAAAAGTCTCTCTCAACCTTTCTTATGAGCCTCTTTAAATACTGAAAGGCCACAATAGGGTCTCTTTAGAACATTCTCCAGGCTGAACAATCCCAACTTTCTCAGCCTGTCCTCCTAGGAGAGCTGTTCTACTCCTCTTATCATTTTCATGCCCCTTCTTTACACACACTCTAACAGGTCCACGTCTTTCTTATGCTGGGACCCACAGTTGGATGTAGAATTCCAGATGAGAATCACCTCTCACTCTGCTGGTCACACCTCTTTTTATGGGAATAAGCCCAGGATACAGATGGCTTTCTGGTCTGAAAGCTTACATTACCAGTTAATGTCCAATTTTTCATCCACCTATATCTCCAAGTCCTTCTCTCCAGGGCTTCTCTCAATCCATTCATGACCCATATATCTCCAATGCAGTGGCAAAAATGTTGACGGAGGCAGTACCTAGGGCTTTGTAGAAATCCAAATATATGACATCCATAGCTCTTCCTTTGTCTCTCCATCATAGAGCACCAGATAATCAGGCATGATTTGCCCTTGGTGAAGTAATATCGCCTGTCTCTAACCAACTCCCTCCTTCCAGGAGGATCTGTTTCCATGATCTTTCTGGGCACAGAGACAAGGCTGACTGGTCATTAGTTTCCAGGGTCCTCTTCTTCACCCTTTTAAAAAATGATCATGATATTTCCCTTCTTTGTTACTGAAGACCCTGCCTGACTGCCATAACTTTTCAAATATGGTGGAATATGGCTTGACAACTGCATTAGCCAATTCGCTCATGACCCTCTCTTTAAATGAAGAAAGGCTGCGAGACTGGAGGTTGTCCAGTTGTGGCCTTTTCAATATTTAAAGAGGGCTCATAAGAAAGATGAAACTTTTTTTCAAGGTCTGTAGTAATATGAGAAGGGGTAATGGCTTTAAACTGAAAGAGGGTTGATTTAGAATAGATTTCCAAGAAGAAGTTGAGGATGGCCTACCCCTCCTCAAGGTGAGATTGAATGGCGTTTTGATCAATGTCATCTGTTGGAAGGTGTTTGTGTCCATTGCAGGTGGTATGGACTAGATGATCTTTAAAAGTCTGTTCCAACCCAAACCATTCAATGATGTTCTGTATTTGTTTCTTTGTACTGGTATACATATTATAAACATTCTTGCATTTTACTTGAGTGAAGAAATAGAAAATATTATTAAAGAAATTATAAATTTTGTAACATTATGTGCATTTTAATAGACTATCAATTGTTATAGTACTGTTATAAAATGGAGAAAAGTAAATATTTCTGAATATGATTCAAACTGCCTCATTTGCTATGCTTTATTTAATGTGCCATGTTTTGTCTAAAACTGACTTTTGCCTAAGGAGGAAGTAGTGCTCCATGAGAAAAATTGTTTGGTTAATTTTTTTTGAGGTTTGGTATTTTGTTTATTTTCTTTCCATTAGATAATAAGCAATATGCTAACGTTTTCTGAAAGCTAAAGGAATAAAATATGAAATACTCTATCATACCCTTTAATACTATTTATAGTAAATATTTTATCAAAGTTTTGTGGACAGAAATTACAGATTGAGGAATGTAATTAATTTTGCCAAAGTCATCTTAAAGATGTTTATATCTGAGCTAGTTATTCATATTATCTGACAGTGAAGTGGAGAAAATAGAGGACATGTGAAAATGTCTAATAGAAATCAGTAACTCGGCAAAACTATACTAAAGTCTATGCATATAATAGAATATATAACTCATAATACCGCTCTATGTACTTGACTCAGGCTAGATCTCTAACTTATAAGCATATGTTGGTAGACAAGGTGACCCTTAGCCTTAGAAAGCTCCACAAGGACGACAGAAGAAACCATTGCATTTCGTACAGTTCATACATTCCTTCTAATAGCTTTTGAAACTGAGTGACTTTGTGTTGACTGATAGGAATCACAAGAAATCTCATCCCTGAAAAATCCATAAAGGAAAAGATAATGAACACATAATGAACAACAATGTGAGCACTTTGAACTGCAACATCATGCATCATATGCTCCGGCAGATGGACCAAAACCATCATTAAAGGAAAAACAACAACAACAACAACAAAAACAACAACAACAAAAAGGCAAAAAAAAACCCAAACCTTTACACATGTCTTGAAATCAGTTTTGGTCCATATTCTTTAATCATCAGATTTAATTGAAATTGTAATAAAAGCAGGTGATGAGCAAAGCAAACAGTATTTACACTTGTTAGTACTTAAATCACTTTTAAAACTGCAACAGTATGAAAAAAATCATTGAAACATTCATCAAAAGCAGAATTCCATTTCCCTATCAATAGAAGGTACATAGATATGTGCCTTTTAAAAGATAATAATTTTTAATTTCATGTGTTTATTTCCCACCCCCTGACCTCCTTTGCAAATACCAAATTTTGAGTATGCTATGTTATACACTGAAAAGTATTGCCTTGAAGAATCTATGGAAAGATTAATTTTTCTGTGTGTGAAACTTAGGTTTCACCAAGTCAGATTTCATTCTATGTTACTGAATATGTATTTATGTACCATGTGACACTAATCACCACTGCAGTCAACAGCAGCAGTGTTTTTTGTATTACTCTCAGCAGGGGGGTCATTCTATGCACTGAAAGAAATGTCTTAATCCTAAACAGTTTTATGTTAACTTTATGATTAATATGCAGTTCTATCTCATTTATTACGGAATTTTCACTGGCATTTGGGTGATGGATGCTGCCTATGCCTCATGTCCTCGATAAAATTTAAACTTCTTATTCCTGTAGCTCCTGAATGATGAAGGTCAAATTCTGTAATTCTGTAGTAAGTCATGTAAAATTTTGTCAAAGGTCAGCCTGAGGTGGAAAAGCAGAGCCTGGGGTTAAACCAAAATATCTCAAAGTTTCTCTTAGAAAACACATGTTTAATTGCATAAATAAAGATGAAAAAAGATTCCATTAACTACAAATTCATTCATATTGAAACGTGTCAAAGATAAAACTGCTGGATCATTATATTTTCAGTTAAATTGAAGTTTTTTAGTGTGGTGAAGTTGATCAAGTTTAATTCCGATAAGACAGAAGGAGAATGATTTTTGGAAAAAAATACAAAACAACCCATACCCAAAAAAAAGTCAGTCTGGTTATAAAGTTCTTTCTCTGGTGGAAAGCTTTAAGATACCATAGTATAAGAATTAGATGTTTCTGATTGTTTGAGACAAAAAATGAGATAAAATTTAACAGTGCAGTGGCATACTTATGCCTTTGGAGAGTAATAGAAGAGCTGGAAATGAGAAAATAGCTGAGGAGGAGAGGCCAGGGTTATCTAAATACAGAAAATTGTCAGTTTAACACAAATATACAATAAAGATCCTACAATGTATCTGAAAATATATTTCTACTAGAAACAGTATGTTTAATGAAAAGTTAATGAGTTCTCATCTGGAGCATCAAGTCAATTCTGTTTTCACTGCTGTGTGCTCTTAAGCAGTTTTAGTTGCAGAAAAAGGATATTAATAGTGTAAGCACCATCCAGGTTCTTCCTGGAGCCCATGGAAGTAGATGTCTGATATCAATAAATCATAAAATTTTAATCATAAAAGTAACCAACTGGCCTAGTTTAGATACCTAATATTCACTGGCTAAATGTATATGAGAGAAATCTCTGATCATAATTAAGATAGATTAATTCAAACAGTTGCAAAAAAAAAAAATTCAATAAAATGACGTGGAGGACTAACAGTCTTCTAATGAAAAAAAACTCAAACACATTAAAGTATAATTTTGTAAGACCCATCAAAATAAATATAAAAATTAATCATAGTTCTCATTATCGATGCATCACCTAGGAGATGGTCTGCTCCTAGAACTCTTTTATTTTTTTAATAGGTAATCATAGGAAAAAACAAAATCATAAATGAAAGAAAATGCAGGGAGAAAAAAACCCCAAACCAACCAACAGACCAAGAAAAAAAAATAAAATTCTCAACACAATGTTTTTATCAATCTGAATATTAGAAGCTGTATAACCAAAATCTGATAGTTTGGGCCCCTTGTACAATTACTTTTCATCTACACTAATTGTCATATTTCTGTGATTTCATCAGTTTGAGTTCTAGAATTCTTTTTTAGATGTAACAAAAGAGTGAGACTTCAAGCATATTATTTTCTGGTGAAGAAAACTGGTTCCTTGGAGAAGGTATTTTCGACACTCTACCCAGAAAGATGAGCTAGGAACTCATTGCTCCTGGCCAGCTGTTAAGGAAGGCTTGTATGGAATGTCTGATTTCAGCAAGTCAGTACCTTGCAGTAGGATACATCTCAAAAAGATCAATTTATCAAGGTTAGCTATGCTACCAATGTTTCATGATAGCAAAAGTCCTCCAACCTTTTTTGTAGGTGTCTGCACAGCTTGTGCATTTAAACAAGACATGTTGGGACTTTTTTAAATCATCTCTTCAGCTTAAAATTTAAAAATCTGAGTGACATATAGATTTATGACAAAGATCTTCACATAAGATAGTGATGTAAAGAACCTTGAAATTATCTTTTTTTAGCCCAGAGGAGAAAATAAGTGCTATTAAAAATATTTCCTGCGATTAAGATAGTTTCACATATGTGTTTGGGTTTATGTACCTTCCTATATTTTTGCTAGACAAATGGCTGAATAAAAACACTGTAGTATAGTGAATTAATTTCTTTTTTTTTTCAGCTTGAGTGGATGATAAAAAAATTTATATTCACTAGGCAAGATAATTTTGAGTTTCAGCTAATGTTACAGACAAATCTGTTTTATATAAGAAATCAAAGAACAGAAATCTAAGAAAAAACTGCTGAAATACTAACTTCTAAAAATGTACTTTGTAAGAACTAGCAGTTCAGCAAATAATTTTAATTTAAATAATTAAGGCAAGATTTTATTTGGAAAAAATATATTAATGAAGTATTTTTTCTTGAAAGTTTCTGTTGCAGTGATAAATGTCAACAGATATAAGTGAGAATATCTTCTTTTCTTATAAAAGTCTTTATGCTAACTACACTTACTTTATTTACAATTATGGAGGTAAAATGAGAATCACATCTACTTTCTCAGTAGATAATTACTTTTATTTCTTAGTTTCATTCTAAGGAGCAGGGATTTTTACATTCAGAAGCTTTGTGTCATGATTTTAGCAATTTGACACCAACTATGTTAAAGAAAGTAATTTTATACACACTTGAAATTTTACATTACTATGAACAGAAATAAAGGCAATGTTTGCATTTTTCTATATTAAATAAAAACAAATGAATGTTATTAGTAAAAATAACTTCATATAAAATGAGACTTTAAAAAATGAAGTTACAAGATAATATTTTCTCTTAATTACACCCAATCTTGATTTAGTACGTATAAAAGCATGTTTGGATCATCCAGCAACTGAAAAAAAAAATTGAAGACATGGGTATAAGATATGTATATTAAAAAATTGCATTGAGTAAAATTTTTAAGGGTTGAAAACTATATATATTGTAGCTATACATATAGAATTTTTTTGTTACTGTTAAAAGAATCACTGGCAACTTACAAACTATGTTGAATTATAAGTGAAATAATTGTGTCTACAGAAAAAACAACAACCCTGCTAATAGATTTTAATTACTTAGTGGGGCATTGCAAAATACACAGAGTTTGAAGACTTTTTGCTATGTCTCATCTTAATGACCCTTTTATGATTTACTTTGACTCTCAGAGAAAAACAAAACAAACCAAAAAAAAGAAAAAACCCACACCAGATTTTTTTTTAATAAAGACATATTTTCATGCCATACTTTTTTTCTTGTTACACAAAAATTTGGAAATTCTGTGTAGAATCAAAATTCAGAAAGGAAATAAAAAACACCTTGGTTTTCTTGATTTGCCTTGACTTATTTTTCAAAGCTTTGTTATTGAAAATGTCTCTAGGTACCCAGATTCATCCTGAATTTTTGTCTTGCATTCACTTTTTAAAGGCAGAATAGTCATCACTGGAATCTTGGAGAAACAAGGCAACCCTGCCAAAACTTGATGTTTGACTCAACATTTTAAGAGTACAATAAAAAATTGTGCTGTTTGTAAAACCATTAATATCTTGTTTTCTGCTACAGGAATCATGACAGGTTGTCACAGAGAGAAGAACAGAATTCATTCATTGAATGAATGAGATCAGTTCCATGCAATTTCTTGTTATGCCCCTCTCTTGAACAGAGAATAGATGGGATGTTGGAGAAGCAAGTGAAAATATGGATACAGTCCCTTAGCTCTGCATACAGCAGGATTTGGAAAGGAGATGTATTTGAAAGAGGCTCAAGATAATCAAGGAGAAATATAGGAGAGAGAAATAACTAAATCTGTCATGGAAAAATGAAATCCAGTCAGGATTGAGAAGACAAGTAGACTGGGATGGGAACTTCAAATAAGGAAACAATGCAACCTTAATACTGTCTCATTCTGATATGGTATTAATTACAGACCTCTTTTTTTTCTACATTACCCCCTCCTCATTCAGGCCAAAGGACAGTGATTCAGGATACTGCAGCAATTCAATGATTTGTTTTATCCTCACCGTTCAGTGTGTGTCCCTTGGTGTTATTTATTGCATGCTATTGAAACCCCTCTCTGTATACAGAATTATTAATTTCCTCATAGACTCATTCCAACCTTCACTTCAGCTGATTCAGCCCTTAGCTATATTCAGTCCCTGCCCATTAACTAAAATGTACCTACTGATTTACTCTTTTCCCAGCTCTCCCCCTCAAATCATTCTTCCAGCCCCACTAAATTGTTCACAGAGACTGGAGCTGCTGACTCCCAGAGCTGTAAAGGAGTGAGCCTTTTTATTTTATTAATGTTCAATAATGGGTTTATTAATGCTCAGTAGGTATTTCATTTCATTGGTTTATGTTTCCTCTTAAGAGCACACACTCTGTCCTCCTGAGCTGTTTTGTGTTTTGTGTTGGCTGGCTAGCAGAGAAGTTCATTTGTCCTGTGCCATTACTGCCATCTGCCTTGTCAGGCCTTTCTTGAAAATGAAACTGTGTCTGAACAACTTTGCCCTTGGTTAAATAAATAAACCATAACTGTAGCTGGAACATCATTATCTGAGTATGAGTCTGAAGGTCTTAGGATTTATTAGGGTGATGCAACCATTACCATTGAAACTTGGCTTTATTGTGTTCACCTTGCTGCGTAACAGCATCTGTGCAGCACTTGTGATGCTACTGGGAAAAGGCTCTACAACTACAACTCTGTTCTAAGAAAATTCTTACTCTTCCACATAAGCACCCCCTTAGTCTTCCTTGCTTTTTTAATCTCTGTCCTTGGATTCTTTGTTTTGCCTGTTTGAACTCCTTCCAGCTCACTGACTTCTAAGCAGAAAGCACTGAAAGATACCAAATGTGGTGTGTGCAAGTGACAACACAGATGGTATTTCTGAAAAGAGAAATTAGGGATGGAAAACTGTAACAACCATCTAGTACCAGAATTACTTATGAAAAGAGGAAACACATTCTCAACTAATTATGATAGTTTGTTTTAAGTCAGTTAATCTTTAAAATTATTAATATTTTATCTATATTGTCAAGTTTAATTGTAGGACTCAAAGACCTCAAGAAGGAATAACAAATACTAATAATTATAGCAATTCATTTCCATGCACCATATGCTGACCTAATACTGTACAACACAGATACAGTGAGATTCCTTGCCTTGACAGCAACACATTTCTAATTCTGTGCCTGAACTATTTTATTCACAATCTAGTCTCTACTTAACAACAAAAATAATTGACAAAGAATACTCTTTGAGCAAAATGAAGGTGGCATTATACATCCTTTGGGAATCATGTGTCTAGGTAAATACCAAACTCTGAAAACTAGGGAGACCGGAGTTCATGAATGGTAACTCAAGCTCACTTGTTGTCTTTGAGCAGTCACAACACATATATAATACTCATAGTCATTCAGCTCTTGCAAATGGTGTCAACACTAGGGGTTTAAGTCACATTTACTCTTTAAGAGTCCTTACACCTTCATTTTGCTAGGCAGATGTTGTGTTGAGGTAAGCAACATTTTATACCAAGCAGGAGGAGCAGACTTTAGGCATGGATTTGAACACTGAATCCCGCACCACACAAAACCAAAAACAAACAAGAGAAAAAAACCCTAACAAAAAAAAAGGAACAATAAAACCAAACCAAACCAAAAAAGACCCAAACAAAACCAGTCAAACAACAATAACAAAACACTAACCACAAGTAAATTGTTAATATTTTTAACAAATTTTATGATTTACTTAAGTTTCTTTGGGGATTTTTTGGATCAATTCCATGAAACAGATTTTCACCATTATGTCAAAACTTTAGTGCCTTATCAGAAGCTCTTGATAATACTTAGAATGCATTAACAGAAATTTTATACACCTGCATAATCAAGAAAAGTAAAAAGCAAGAAAACATAAACACAGTCAGTGGAATAGGACCTTAGATCATTCATAGAAAACTTCCTTTTATAGGGTTTGAAAATACTGCATCCATATGGGGATATGACTCACTTGTGAATCATAAGCTTTCTTGAATGACAGAAAGCATCATACAGCTGTGCTAAATACATCTCTAGATGTTTAAATCTTTTCAGTTTTAAACATTTAACCAAATCTCTTTTAAATAAAATCATATTTAAAATAGACATTTTTCTCTCAGTATTCCTGCTTATCTAATTTAATAAAATTGTGTAACTTGTTCAAGCTATTTTTTCTCCTTTATTATTTTTCAGAATCAAATATTCTTTGATTTTCCTTTTTCACAGACATTTGTATTTCTGAATATACAGTTAACATTATGACTATCTTTTCTTCTTTACCTCATCTTCCATTTACCTTTTAGAATTTTCTTCCTAGTCAGAGGTAGGTGTGTTTTATAATAGGCTGCTACTGTCTTTACCACTTGTTTGCTCCAACGTAATTTTTGTCAAACTGAAAACATGTTATATTCTTTGCAACCTTAAGATATCACTGTATTTTACATCTTTTTCCATTTCAATTTTTTTTTTATCATTACTGAATGCTTTGTCATACTGTCTGTATTGAATTTCTTTTGGTCAATGATACTCGCTTTCTTCCCAGAAGAAAATTCTATACTTTATGCTTTAATCAAATTACTCTGTCCAAAGTAATTTTTTGTTTAGTGATTACTTTCTAATTTCAAGTACCTCATCCTTTCTTTTCCTGGCTAGCTGCTTTCAACCTTGTTAAACATGCTCTGTTTGAAATAATTGCCCTTTCTGGTTTCCATTACTGTGTTCCGTTTCTTCCACTTTCTAACTGTTCTTTAAACTTGTTCTTCGGCAGATATTTTTCTTTCTCTACATCAATTAAAGAATTATCTCTCTCTTATCCCATGAAAGTGTCTTTCACATTAATGCATGTATTTATGCTTCAAGAGAAATTTAGTATTGTTTAAACAGAGATCATAATCTCTGTCTCTCTCTACTCCTACCAGTTTAATGTTTTATGCAGTTCTGCTGATGTACTCTCATCTGGTGCTCAGGTTGTTGACAGTGATTGTAAACAGAATCAGGTCCAATATTAATGCCTAAAGGATATCCTCATTTCAGATACTGAAATGAGACTGATCCCTTTCCCTATTTTCTCCTTGTTTCCACTCTTGGAGATGAGTGTGACATTTTCATTTTTGAAGACATCAGGATACTTTTATCTTTCAAAGACAACAAAGAGTAGTTTTTGTAATGATGTCAGCAAAGTCCTTCAGAACTCATGGTTTCATCCCATCTGACGCATGTCAGGGCAAAATGTGCCATTTAGATGTCCAATTATTTTGAAATTCCAACATTTATACTTGTGTTGCTTTATTGCCAGCTATTTGTATTAAACACACAGTACTTTATCATATTTTTTCTTTCATTTTCTTCCCTTTTTTCCCCTTTTTTCCCCCTTTTTTAAATTATCTGGCAGTTTTTATTTATTTATGATTGACAATTAAAAGATAACTGTGCAATTAAATCTTCCTTTCTGCTACTGTTATACTTGACTTCTAAATAAGAACATGTTTTATGTTCTAGGTCAAACAATATAACTTATAAGAAACAGCATGTGATTTTCACATAGCTGACCCTACTGTTTTTCTGTATTCCATGTTTTGTTTTTCTACTGTGCTGTTACTACAGTGATTACTTGTTATAACACTTTTTTATATTAATCTTGTTACTATTTGTGGTGAAAACCAAAAATATATGAGTTGTCAGTAGCTTGCATTCTCAGTAGTAATTTAGGCTTGAGTTCTGTCTATTCACACGCATGTGGATTTGGCATTGATTATTGTACTAAACTCTTTATAACTGAATATTTTAAAAAATTACATTATAGTATTTTCCCTTATGTAAGTAGGTCAAATAGCACATAAGAATAGGAATATGTCTTACTGAATCCTGAAAATATCATGAAATAATAGAACAGAAATGCCAAATTAAACAAACAAACAAAAACCAAACAAAAAAACCAAAACAAAACAACAAAAAAAAAGGCAAAAAACCCCCCAAAACAAAAAAACAAAGAAGAAAACTTCTTAACTTGGTAATAATGGAATAAGTAGTTCACCGACCTCCAGTAACCCATTATTTTAAAATGCTTATTATGAAGTCCTGTCCCTACTAAAAAGTCAAAATCTCTGTACCAGGAACGGAGTTGCAAAACTGTAGAAGGTCAAAGGGCATCAGAACTTGATTCACGCTATAACCATACATATTTCAAGAATTTTTGTTCTCTCTGAGACTGTTTGCTATTTCAGCACATAGGAAAAAAGTAATTTGCCTTTTAAAAATGTGCTGTTACCTATACTTAAAGACAAGCAGAGAAAAAAATTATAGATGCACCCTGCTGAACCCTCACTGATTTTTTTCTATAATCAGTGGAAACCTAAAAAGGACAATTTAGTGAGCTGAAATATCCTCTGGACTGTTTATCTATCTTCATTTTTTGTAAACGACACGGAGAACATCTGGCCTCCCATTAAATGCATTCAATTTGAAAAATTAAGAAACTTTAGATGTCAAAACTGTTACTGAGGAATCATAATGGTTAAACATTTTACCTTATCTTTTTTGCAGACCCACTTTCCTATAAAACTCTGTTTAGTTGATTAACACTACAGCAAACTACATTTTGTGGTATTGGATCAATTCCATGTTTTCATTACCACTTTATTTTACATCTTTATACATTTTATAATTAAAACACTTTTATTGAATCTACTCTTTTAGTGCATAAGTATGTTAAATAGTGAATAACTCTCTAGTATAGAAACTCCTTGAACACATTCTGTTGACATGCACACAGAATTTATCATGCAGATGTTTGTATTAAACAACTAAGCAAATAAAGAAATGCCCCAGAGTCTCTTATCATAACACTGAACTGTCATACCTCATTTATTGTTATATAATTGCAAAGATTGTTTATCCATTCTTGCTCTATTTATCTAACATTTCCTTCTGTAATGTTCAAGGTCACAGTGGCAGAAGAACTAGATTTCTAGAATACTTCTAGTTAATTGGACAAAAATATCTTACTGCAATAAAAACTTTTGAAAGCAAAAGTAATGTTCCCTTGAAATGGGGAAGTTACACTGCAAGTAGAGGTTTAGTATAGGTATATTATCACTAATGGGATGACTTTTATCTTATATGAAGTGCAGACATGGTTTTTGGCAAAAATTAACTTTTATTTAGCATCAATCCTGTTATTACCTTAGGGGGGGTATTTTTTTAGGTTTTTTTCTTCTTGTTTTAATGTTATCAAAGTCATATTTATTAATTTTTAATCTTCACATATAAACATTCCAAAGGAATGTGAAATGTCTGCACTTATTTTCATTTGCTTTGTGACTACTTGTACAAGAAAAATAGTTTCATTTAACTTACAAATTTTTCAGAACTGAATGTGATCAGTGATTCTGATACAGAATAGGTTTAAGTTCTTAGTATAAAAAGGAGTAAGACTAAAGGTCCATCTAGCCTATCATTTTGGTTTTTGACATGGCAGCCAAAACCAAGTATCTAGGTAACATAAGGAGAAGAGGGCAAGGATATATGACACTTTCATATAGGTATGTTAGACTCCATCCATTTCCAGATGGCATTTTCGTGTAACTATCAATAAGCCAAACATGTTGCTACTGTGTAGTAACTTAAAGTTAATATTTTTTAAACAAATATGAAGGTTAAATATGAAATTGGGAATCCCTCTTCCCACGTGTTTCATTTTACATTACATGTTGAAATAATTTCACTTACCATGAAATCTAAAATAACCTTGCCAGCAAATGCAGCCTTAGCATTAGCAGCACATGTATCTTCATTCTGCTCTTGAATCATATTTCAAAGAAGGAGTATCAAGTGGTATAAAGTACTATACCTATTTATTTGTTGACATCTCTGCCTGTAAAAATATTGTATGTCACAAGAATGAGCATTAGATTTAATCATGCTTTTTTTTGGTTTTGTTTTCATATGGACTTCTGTATAGCAAGCACAGTGAGTACAGAATTGAGACAGACTTGGGTTTTTTACATAAAATATTAGGCAACATGTTCCTGACACTATGGTTTCCAGCACACTAACACACTGAGTATGTTTTATTTCCACTGTGATGAAATATGAAAAATAAAAGTATTAGTAGCAAAGAAGTTGTCCTTTTAAATAGGATTAACCACGAAAACTCCTCTTTGTCTCAATTCCTACACAACGAAACTGAAGCAGTCAAAATGAAAACACTGTATTGGCAATGCAAAGTGTATTCCAACCTTTTCTACAGATCACAAAAATATTTGGTACTCTAGACCTCTTGCCTTTTATTATTTGTCTTTCTTGGGTTTATGTTTCATTTTGTTTTGGTGTGTTTTTTTTTTCTTTTTATTTTAATATTTGTATTGCAAGGCCTTCAGGAGAGGTCAGTCCCTCAGCAGGTAGTTCCTTTATTCTGATGTTAGCCATCTAAAGGTTAGCTGTCTAGTGAGGTGTTCAACTCTAATGAAGAATGAAAGGGAGAAAGGGAGAGAGATGCCTCTACTGAATAGAGTTAAATCCAGGTGACTAAACTTTAAATGGCTGAAATTAGATCTGGTGAATTCCATCCTGAAGAGTTTAATGTAGTGCCTGACACATTTTAATATTTATAGATGACTCAAATGTCCTGAGATACAGTTAATAAGAATGGAATAGTAAAATCTGGGCTGCTTATGACAAGAACCATAGGATTCTAATGCTCTGTTTTCTATGCTTGATTTTACATTTTGATAGCAGACACAAGTTTGTCCACAATCCCTTGTTGATAAGGTGTTTAGTGCTTCTTGATATGTCCTCATTTGTATAAGAACAGAGAATTAGGCAACTAAAGATTCCATTATACACTTCATTAGACTAGTTCCTATTATTATGGCTTCATTCCAGTTTGGGGGAATAGGTTTTTGTCTACCTATATTTCCTGGGGTTTCAATTGGATGTGCTATATTTCCAGACTTTCTGCCTCAATTTCTTATGTGTGTTCTTCAGTCCTTGCTGCATTTCAGTGGTAGGTGAAGTGAACGTTAACAACACTTACCACTCTCACAGGCTGAATGAACAAGTCCTATACAACACCCAGAGTTCCAGTGATGAGAGAGCCTACAAAAGTGAAGAGAAGAAAGATATCATTAACTCATCCTTAATCTTTGTCGGTGTTCACTTAGTCAAAGTATGTGGTGTTTTCTTTGTAGTGAAGCACTATGACATATTGTAAAGGATCAATAAAGTAAGTAAGTAAAAAAAAAATTATATAAAGACAATTTAAACAACTTTGGATACAATATAAAAGAAATGCAACACTGTGGAGTTCTTTAAAAGATCGTGGAATAAGCCATGACTGCCAGTGGGGTCTATAATGGCTGCATCCAACTTACTCCAAATTTTGGGGAACCGATGACAACAGGGTGGTCAAGGGCTGTCTGGAAACAGTGACCCAGACCTCTTGATGGTATGCAAATATGACTATAAGTCATTCATTACTCTATAAATAGTGGACAGCTGAGGGCCTGTTGAGCCGTCCTGCACAGCCATGAGCTGCATACCAGGATCTCCTCTTGAGTAGGGATGCCTCTCAAGGTTACTCCTCTAGGTTGAGGGATTCCTTGTCACAACAGGTTCTCACTAAGTGATTAACTTAGTGATAAACTTTGAAATCTTAGTTAAGTTATATACAGAATTGATTGTGCACATATAATCTTTGGCGCCATGACCACTTCTCTGAGAAGCCTGTTCCAGTGCTTGACCACCCTCTGAGGGAAAAACCTTCTTCTAATATCCAACCTAAACTTCCCCTGATGCAACTTCAGGCCATTCCCCCATGTCCTGTCAGTGGTCAAAATAGAGAAGAGATCAGTACCTGCACCTCCCCTTCCCCTCACAAGGAAGTTGTAGACTACAATGGATTTCCCCTCAGTCTCCTCCAGGCTGAACAAACCAAAAGACCTCAGCTGTTCCTCATACGGCTTCCCCTCAAGGCCCTTCACCATTGTGTTGCCCTCCTTTGGACTTGAATAATGGTAGAATCTAAGGCCAGGGGGACTATTAAATGGTCTAGTCTGATCATGAGATGATACAGGTCACATATTAACAACAATATTTGTTTAGGTTCTAAATTTCTAACTTGTGTGACAGTAAACCACAGGAGCCATAGGCTCTATTTACTTCTAAAGGGTAAATGATTTGTTGCTTTGGACTACTGTAATAAATACTGTTAAATTTCTATTGGAATATTAACATGAGAACACTAGCACATGCACACTGGTGCACCTTCGCCCTCTACTTGGATGCTAAGCGTTATCTAAACTGAAGAAAATGTTCTACGGTATCCTACAATCTTTTATTTCCCTTTTTAAAACCTCAATGTCTTTCCTGTGCCAGTAGTTAAAGATTCAAGATATCTGTAGCCTGAACCTTGTACACCATATCCAAGCTGCCAGATACAGAAAAGCTTTTGAGCTCATACTGTCCTCTCCGGCCATGTCCTGATCCCACATTCTCAAGCAGATGCACATTAGTGCTTTCATCATCAATTTTCTTTCCCTCTGGTATCCCACAGTTATATCTCTTTCTGATTTATCAGGAATCACAGAATAGGAAATTGGAGAAACAGTCACTCTCTCACTGCAAAAATTAGGAAAAAAATAGTTTCTTTTTTTTGTATGTGTGTGTATGTATGACATTTCTAGTGCCATAGGGAGTTACATTATCTGAAAAGATACTGAATCCTCTGAAACTGTTCTGAGAACACTGAACAAAGACTTAGTTAAAAAGAAAAATAAATCCCAGTAGTACAAGAATGACATTTAGCTTAATTTACTTTAATACCATCATTCAAAGAAAAATAACAAAAAATATGAAACTGAATAATCTTATAACTACATCCTGTAAAGTATTTTGTCTGCATAAATTACTTTTGAAATCTGGGTTTCAAATGAGATGCTAACCACATTGTGTCTATGAGTGTTCCTGAACCATTCTATCAAAGGAGCTTATTTCATATAGAGGTGATGTTTTACGGTTTACAGCACAGGACTCAGTGATTTTCTCAAGATTCTCTCTCTACTAAATGCACTATAGGTGATGCTTACAACTTTAATCTCTCAGAGAAAGCCTTACAGTCAACCACACATGGTAAATTTCTCTATGTGAGTCTTATCCTCTGGGCCCAAAACCTTCAAGCTAGAGCATGACCTACAGTAAAATGTTGCCTGCCTTAGCTTCGTCCTTTTGTCCAGGCACAGATGAATGAGATATGACTAAAATAGGTAATTTTAAGCTGGAAAATCTTCTGTGAATGAGCTATGAGGGAACCCAGGTGACTGCATCACAAAGTTCTAAAGTTATATGAAATAAATCTCACACAGGCTATCCATGAACTGCAATCAACTGGTTTAGATCCTTTTTGCAGCTCCCTTCACAGATACTAAGTTAACCAAAAGAATCCTGTCCCAGAATGCTGGCATGATGAGATATAATTTAAAATGACTTGTAAAAAGTGAAGACAATTGATATTGTGTTTTTACAAGTGCTCCCAAGCTTCTTTTAAATTTTTTAAGTAGTTTGAGAAGATAGCAAAACAACAAATCATTAGTGTACATAGCCCAGTGCCTCAATTTCCCCTACATCACTGTACATATTCAAAGATGAGAGGAATTCAGGAATTACTCCACTTTTCTTCTCTCATTTATCTATGGCTTCATTTCTGAATTTTAAAACCTCTTCATTATTGCTTTTCTCTCTTTCTTCTTCACCTGGTTCTTTAGTTGCACAGGTCCTTAAAGGATGATAGCTGGATTCCTACTTCATCTCTCTCACTTATACTTCCTTTATCTAGCCAGTGCAAGAACACTCTGACACAAGATGAATAACTATTAATTTCCAGTATATTAATCCTAAATGTAAGTTAAGCATACTGTCCTGCAAAGTGCCTTAAGAAGTATTGCTCCTCTCATAACTTTACAGTTATGAGTATGGGAGAACCTGGTGGAAACTTAGACTCTAACTGGCTAGATAGTGCCTTTCCTGAGCAAACAAAGAAGTCTCTTTTATAGACTCTGTTGAAACTTTGTCAACATTTGTTTCCTTCTTTTTCTGGGAATATTTTATTCTTTGAAATCACAGTCCTACCTGCCTTTTTTCCAAAGTGATGTTGAGGTAAAATGTCTTCTTTTAGGGTGCAGCTAATATTTTAAATTTCTGATAGTAGTTATCTAATAACACCATAATACATATGAATACTAATAAGGCCTTTTGATTTTTGTACCATAAGTGACATGGAGAAACATAGACATATTTATAAGAATACAGACATTTCACACACATACCCTGCAAACCAAACAACTAAAATATACAGATTGCATATGTTTACTTTCTGAAAATTATTTGAATGGGCACCTCTCATTTCTTCTGTGCAGATTCCTGAAAAAAACCCCAAACAGTGAAAACGTAAGGTACAGACATCAAATCTCCCTCTTTTGTTTCATCACAGTCTCTGTCATTTGTGGACTATGCCAGAAACTAGGTCAACAAAAAAATTACATCATATCCTCTTTTACTGTCTTTAGATTCTTTTCGAGTTCTCTCATGAACAATTTTAGAAAATCTGTTTCAAACTTTCCCATGTGATTACATGGCTCCTGTGTTGGTCATTTTTTGTTGTTTTTCTTTCTAGTTGATCATAGTAAGGAAAATATCAGGAACTACTTTTCTTTTTAGTGAAGAAGAGACTAGAGACATAAAAATTTTATTAATAAGAAGGATTGTATGTCATTAGTCTCTTCATCAGAAGTTCCTGGTATTTTCCTTATCATGTGTTTCTGCAAGACTTAAAAGTACCATCAACTCTGGAAAATGCTTTGTATTACTGTTTTTCTCAGCTCATATAAAAACAATATAGTACTGAGTCTGTGAATATGCTGAACCTCAGATTTCGTTACAGTACCATCTAGAAATATTTTCTAAGACAAATATGGATAATATACAATTAACTTCATACTCTTTAATACATCTTAAATAATTTTTCTATGAAGAGATAATTCAAATTTGATCTAGCACAGAATTTGTTCTTCAAAAATGAGCAAATTTTTTGGTTACAGAATCACAAAATGAAATAACAAAAAATGAATAAAATGAACGCATGAACAAAAATTGTATAACAAAAGTAATGATTAGTAAAGGAAATGATTAGTAAAGGTAATGATTAAAAAGGTAATGATAATACTGCTAGGAGAAAAATAGATTGGAGTTTTTAATGAATTGTAGGAATAGGTTCTTTCTTGATAAGAAAAATACACATAAGAATAGACTGTGCAATTTCAGATAACAAGAATGCTTCTTACACTAAAAAGAAGATTCATTTGGGGATTTATTTAAAACAAATAAGATCGATAAGCAAATACCAAATGGTCTAATAATTTTAAAAATTACATAAGGAATTGT
The DNA here is from genome assembly GCF_001715985.3 of Manacus vitellinus. NCBI lineage: Eukaryota > Metazoa > Chordata > Aves > Passeriformes > Pipridae > Manacus > Manacus vitellinus. The sequence continues at coordinate 20,760,340 of NW_021940208.1, read as the reverse complement.
TTCCAAAAGGTCAGCCAAAAGAAGTTGCCATTTTATCATACTCAAGTGGTATGCCTTCCTGCTTTGAAATCAGAGACAAAATCAAGTACTTTAGATGGAAACAAAATTTTGTTCTCATTTTGACTATATTAAAACACAGAACAATAATTACTTTCACTTTCTGTTTAATTTTTGTTCATTTTCTCAGGTAGCCCTATATGAATAAAATTTCACAGTGAACATACAAGTTTCTTCTTTTTTCAATACAGTGAAGTATATTTCAGGAATACATTAGAGAAGGACCCAAGTGTTTAAGAATAATTTGAAAGTTGATAACTTGAGATAAACTGATTTGAAATCTATTGAAATTATTTGCTTTCTACTTCTGTCTGCTCTAACATATTTGATATAGGCAGTTAGTATCTGTTTCTATTGCTCTCATTATCTGAACCTGGTCAGAGTCTAATGAGTACGTTGCTAAGGCAATAAACAGGAAAATAAGTTAAATGCCCAGCCAGTCAAAAAACTGAATACTGTAAAGATCAATGTAGAGGTACACTGTTATAATTCATAGAACATATGAAGCAATAAAATTATTGTAAATGAGTTATGAGACAACTATTATAACTGTGAGAAAGCAGCACACTGTAGTTCTGCATGACTGCAATGAGAATGAGAAATAATATTAAGTTTAAACAACTCTGGATCCATGTAGATCCAGATTTGTAACGCAAATCTGTTCATTCGGACAAAGGTAATACAGGACATCGTATCTTTTGTTCAGAGGAAGAAGAATGCCCCACTAGCATTTTAGACTTTCAGTCCCACTGGAGTTGGTATAGTCTGTTGAATCTAACTGAATAAATTCTCTATGCAGTCAATGAACAGGCAGGGGTGAATAAATCAATCCACATAATTTTGATGCTTTGCCTTTCCACTTAATGTATCTTTTCTTTCAAGGCCTTCAAAGGATGCTGTTTGTATTTGTTTTCTACTTTTTCCTCTTAGAGTACAAAGGATCACAGGAAATCACAGAATTATAGAGTTGTAGAATGACTTTGGTTAGAAGGGACCTTAAAGATCAGTTGATTCCAGCCCCTCTGCCATGGGCTGGGATACCATCCACTAGATCAGGTTGCTCAGGATCCCATCCAACCTGGCCTTAAACACTTCCAGAAATCCACTTCTCTGGGCAATCTGTTCAGTGCCACACTACCCGATGAGTGAAGAATTTCTTCCTAACATCTAATGTAAATCTTCACTCTTAGTTTAAAATCATTCCCTCTTGTCTTATCAGTATCTACCTGTGTAAAAAGTTGTTCTCCCTCTTTTTTTTCTCCCTTTTTTTTACTCTCTAGGTACTGGAAGGCTGCTATAAGATCAATCCCAGTTCTCTTATATGTAAGCATCCACTTAGGATCTTGGTCCTTGTAGGAGACAGGCACAGACTGGAGAAGTATGACTGTTTTTACAAAATACTTGTAGAGTGAAAGCATCCACTCATGGAATAAGAATCTACCTTCTAATGTATGAGGTTGAGAAAGACACAGTTTAGTTTTCCTATCCTACAGGTATCTTCTCCATTAGATCCTGAATATCATAAGTAAAGATATTTCCGGTGCGCCCTGGGATGATAGAATTAGAGGTAGTTGGGAACAGAGAAACAAATAAATAACAAATTATGCCAGAGGATTTACCTAGAGGAGAGGAACACTTAAAATTCTAAATCCATGTCTGCAAGTCTATTTTCTTATTTTTCAATGATGATCTTACAGAAATATACCCGGTTCAAAAGTTGCAAGAGTCTGAACTGCTGTATTGAACAAAATACATCAAGTGTACCTTACGTGAGTGAAAGAAAAATGCTTTATATATATGGAGATGAGAAGTTAACATGGGTCAAATATAAAATCTGAATGGTTTTACCAGTTCATTTAAAATTACATTAACACCTGTAGTTCAAATTTTCTACCTGTTGCAATTATTTCTCATTAATAATACAATTTCAATTATTATGCACAAACTTGTTAATGTCTGCCCTTTCCTGTGGTGTTATGGTCACTCTTTCAAGTACTCTCAAGTGAAGGTCAAGGTCTGTCTTCCCCAGACGGGTGGTTACACTGAGACATCAGTGCCCTGAGTTTTTTGCTAGAAGAAGGACCTTGATGGTGAAAGTTATTGCCCCCTCCATTTTAGCTTGCCTTGGAGTTACTTCCCTTGTTTCAAATTGTCTGCTGCTGACATATGTTTCTTGTCGGTCCATGAGTTTAATTGTACAATGATTACTGTTTTTTAAAGCTTTACCACATATGGCATATTTGTAGGGTAACAACAATTGCACACAGCTAAGGTATGGCTAAAATCAAGACAGGCATTTGTTACCATCTCATTAGATTACTTTTTGTCTTAAGAATACACAGTCCAAAAAGGCTTGCTACGTTCTGCAAGCTTGTGATAAAAAGCTTGTGTCTGTGACCAGTAACAACAGCAACACATGACCACAGATCTGCAGAAATCTGAGCAGACTCAACGACAGATTTCTCTACTGTATTTAAACAAAATTACCTCTGCAAAGATAACAGAGTCAGAATTTAAAACTTCTATATGGGATTTAAGTGCATGTAGCATTATTTAATTGACTTTGTACAATGTACATTTTTTAGTGAAACTGTGCAATGACTAGGATGTAAAACTGCACGAGCTCACAAGTGTATAAGAGTAATTAGAATAATATGCTTAAAATTTATTAAGTCCCTCTGAATATATCCATAGTACAGAAGGAAACCTGCTTCTTGGCTAACACTTCAGATCAAACCTGATCTTTCCAATGAATCTTGATTACTCTCCTTCATTCAAAGGTGTTAGGAAACTTTATACCCATGTACAGGTTGTGTACTGACTTTGCTATAATGCCTCAGAATATAATGCTGTAGTACTTTTTAGATAGATATTAATTATTTTAATAATGATGAATCGTTATTTTAGGAGCCCTTCTTACAATGGTTCTCTTAAATTCACTTGTTGCTGCTGTCTAGTCCTTGAGAGAGAATTATCTCCACCTCCCTGGTCCCAGTTACTTTCACAGCTCCTCTGTGCACCCTTTTTTTTTTCCTAACAATAATCAGTTCTTCTCCCTAGTCTCTCCACCAGAAATTGTCCTCCAGAGTCATCAAGAACTACCTTCCCAGTACATGAAAACCACCATTCTCTTTATTTGTGTGAATTGTATTTTCTATCTTAGATATATTAGCATCTTTGAACTTCATCCTGTACTCTGACACACATGAATGTATGTGTTTATATCAACATTTTCTGTGCATTTTTGATATAGATATCTATAATTTTGCTGCATATTGTTTTGACACAGAGCAGACATTGTATCATATTGACTTGCTTTTAAAAATAGCATTTTGACTTGAAAAGCCAAACGAGGATGGATCAGATTTTGAATACATTTTTCTAACTAGTTATGAACAATCCTTGCCCTTAGGGTTATTTATCTTAATCTTCATAGCTGAACCCTTTGCTGGTTTGTGTTGTTGGGGACAAATAATTTTATTCTCTGTTCAGAGTTTTGTCCAGTTAAATCATCATTGCATTGTTCTTCTAGTAAGTTCTTCTTCCCTTTTAATTTTAAGATTGGTCTTGCAAGGCTATATTATTGAGAAGATAATCAAATCCAGTTAACTTAATATTCACCCATGGAGACACTGAAACATAAAGAAAAATTTTTTAGGTTTTTTTCCAATGAACAAGACAGGCACAGGGTATTGAAAAGGAATGCCACTGACACTCCTAGTGAGACAAAAAATGATCTGTAATGTAAGAAAACAAATAAACAAGAATTCTTTCTTTCCTACGTTCTTTTTGTTCCTATAATAACCTTGAGAGGCCATCAGATCTTCTTTAAATAGTTAGTTTAAAAATAATCATGTAGAGTAGTTTGAGTATTTTAAGTAAAAAATAGTCGTGGTTATATGCAATCACAGGTTTTGAATGTATCTTGGGTGTACTAAATTACATGATGAGATGATTCCTATTTCTTCAAAGCTAGAGAAAGCTTATCTGGGAAAAGGATATCAAAATACTTTTAGAATGAAAGTAAGAGTAAATTGCTAGTCCTGTAATAAAAATAGCAGCAGACACTGGAAAATATAAGGAGGATATCTGATCTATTATAATAGAGGGAAACAGACAAACAGTGGAAGAATGAGAGTTAGTCTTTCACCTAGGATAATAAACCAGCACCTTATAGATTAAATCAATGTTATTATTGTTGCTTTATAAGAGGGATTTTTTTTTTTTTTTATTGAATCAAACTTTAACTTCTGGTTAAGTCAAAGTTTTATATCCTGGATAAAAAAGGACAATCCTCCCCTCACCCTCAAGCCAAGGCTCCCTCCCCAGAAAAGCCTTACCTGGAGCAAAATTTTTGCAGATAATATGAATTTTGCACTTCCCATCTGCTTTTGACAAATAAAATTGTTTCTTTTTTTTTTTTTTTGATGGACTGTATGAGTCGTCAGAGAAAACATTTACTTATAAACTGTTCAAAATAACTCATATTTGTTCATAATTAGATTACATCAAAGTACCAGCCCATCTGTATGAACACTCTAGTATTCAATGATACAGATTTGAAAGACTGCCTGGAAAATATTCTGGTACTGTGCCATGGTCACTGAGTTGTTTCCTTTTCTTTACTTCCAATTCATAACGTAGGATCATAGGTTCCTAGGGTAATTCAGACCGGAATGCAGATCATTTAGGTCAACTTCCTGTTGAAAGCAGGCTCAAGTATGTGGCCATACTAGGCTGATAACTATGTTTTCAAAAAAGGTTTAGAATACATCTGAGGATCGAGGCTACTAAACCTCTTACATGTGCCCAGAAATATGTTCCAAGAGGACTTGTTTGATGATTTTTCCAAGAAGTGAAGTGAAGCTGATTGACCTGTAGTTCAAAGATTTCTATCAGTCTCCATGATTCATGTTAAGTGTTTGCCACAAATTGTGTTAATTGCCTCCTGGACTTTGGAGCACCCTTTCTGAAAAGCCTTTGTCGTTTCTACAATCCTCGCAGTAGAGATCTAAAGATATCTCTAGACTTCAGTGCTTTATTGAGTATTAAAAGTCTAAATCAAAATCCTTTTAAACATAAATAGCCTTTTAAAATTATGATTTTCTCTTTTGCTTAAAAGGGAGTAAGGGGAAGCTATGATCAGATTCTATATATCTCACCCAAGTAGCTCTAGTGTGGAAAGACTTCTTGCATTTTTACCTTAGCTAGACTCATCTGACCAGATGTTCCTCTGCTTTAAAGTGATTGTCTACATTAAAAAGAAGTTAGCTTACACCAACTTAGGAGGCAATGAAAGAAGATTAAAAAAAAAATGACACTTGACTTATAAAAAGAATAAAATAAAGAGTCCTTGCCCTTAACAAGCTAATCAATATATATGTATTCAGAAGCCTACACTATAATTTTGAAAGGAATAATATCACTCAGAAACCTTAGAATAGTTATCTTTTTTCCCTGAAGTGTTGTATCACATGTTTCAGAGCAAGATTAATGAATAAAAGGCAATAATTTAGTCAATGTTAGTGTCAGACCATTTCCAGAAAAATCTTTTTGACCTTAACTTTGGTTCAGATTTTCCAATGAATCATGAAGGTTAATAGATCTTTCAAATATTTTCTATTGTAAGAAGCTCTAACTGAAAACAGGAAAAATGCAAGATAATTATATATATTTTTTTTAGAAAGCTGTGGGAAAGAAGGAATTTCAATATGAATTTACCATCAGTGTAAGACAGTTCTCTCTGTAACGGAAATGATGAGATAAATCATCTGGGTTAATAAAAAAGAAAAAAAAATCACTCTCATGGATATATATTATTTGCCTGGTGGAAACAGAAGGGATGGTGGACTGTTACTTAAAAGGTTAAATAAAAATAGAGTCTGAAAAAAATCTAATAAAGAGAATATACAGGTATCCTGTACATGTTAGTGAATAGTTTCCCCCTACTGATATATAAAATGAAATGTACATTTTTTATGGCTATTTTTCAAGGTAATGTTCATATCTTTTTTTATTTATTTATTTTTCAAATTATTCCATCTGTTTCAAAAACAGAGATTTTGGGATGCAAATAATCCTTGTTCACAGTGACATTAAAATGAGATTACCAACATCTATCAACCAAGTAGTGTGACCCTGTGAGGCCAGATTGACAGTTTTGTTTTACACAGGTAAAAACAAGAACAACATTTTAAACTCTGACCAATTTTTCTTTTCCAGCCATGATTTCAATCAAGGAAGCAAAGGCAATGTGACTATTACCTATTGTGGCTCTACTCAGTAAAGAGTGCACACAAACAAAATGGGCTCACTTACCCAGTTTAAAAAGTTGACAAGATGAGATGTGAGTTCATAGCTTCATAGAATGTCCTGATTAGGAAGAGATCCAGAAGGATCTTCGAGTCCAACTCCTGACTCCACACAGGGCAAAATAGAAGTTAAATCATGTTTCTAAAGTGTTTCTTGAACACTGTCAGTGTTCGGGCCATGATCAGTTCCCCAGGGAGCTTGTACTGGTACTTGACAGTCCCTTACTGTAGAAGTTTTTTCTAATATCTAATCTGAACTTCCCCTGTCGAAGCTCCAAGTCAATCCTTCATGCCCTATCACTGATCAGCAGAGAGAATAGATATGCACCTGCCTTTGCTCCCCTTCATGAGGAAATCACAGGCAGTAGTGGGGTCACTCCCCAGCCCCCCCACCCCCCCACCAGTCTTCTCTTTTTTAAGCTCAACAAAAGTCATATCCTCAGTCGCTCTTCATAATTTATGTCTTCTAGACATTTCACCATCTTTGCTGGAGGTGATAATGATGTAGAGGATAAACTGGTCTGACCTTGGTGACTCCTCTAACATGGATGGATATCCCTGTTCTTTTAATTCCGGAGTCTCACGCTGGTTGCGTGAGGACACCTGGGAAGACAGGGTAGACAAGGAGGAGGTTCTCCCACTCTCCCAGGTAGACACTTGTTTCCGTTCAACTCTATCCTTCAAGTCCCTATCTTGAATTCATTAAGTGTGAAAATTTTATGTATAATTGTAACTAATTCCTACAATGTATGAATAGACACACTTTTTTGCATGAGTATATATAACATGGTAAAATCATAACAGGTTCATCGTGGAAAAAGAGAAAAAATATTCTGGTGTTTACCATTCTACTGGATCATTAAAAATAAACTTGTATGATATATAATTATTTTTAATATGTAATGTAGTCCATGCATATTATTGGATTACTCATAAGCTCAGAGAATTCAAAGACACTTTTTTTTCTCCAAACTTATAAAAAAATATTGCTCTTGATGTCCTAATGATTCAGAAGTTTATCTCCCTTTAGTTTTATGGATTTTTTTTCTTTCTCTGCAATTCTCTGGTCAATTCCATATGCTTTTTGGGGTTGCTTATAAAAACCAGAATACAAATACAAGGTCATCTTCCTTAGAGGAAACAAAATTTCAGAATAACTAGGGAAACAATACATTTATATGAATTATAAATTTCAAATATCTCTGCATTAGGTCTCCTTCATTTTCTTTTTTTTTCCCTTTGGCTTGTAATTGGTACATTTGTAGCATTTTTGCAGTACAAATTACTATACTAAGTAGAAAGTGAAAGACTGGACTGACCTAGACATTGGAATCAGTGTTTCAGGCTTCACTCCATTAGCAGGTTAGAGAAAAAAAACACAAATGTACATTTTTATATAATTCATCCAGCACAGAGTTTAATGTCAAAACATAGATGAAAAATAAAAAGTAATTTCAAAAAGATTTAGTAAAGTAGACTTTAGTATTTTTCCTTAAAATAAATATTTATAGTCTCATTGACTGCAGTAATGCATTTTCCATAAACATATTCTGACAGTAAATCTATCTAGAATGTGTTAGATTCTGATTATATCTGAAACTTAGCTGACATCGTTGGCATTAAAACGCTCAGTCTATTTTCTTTCTATATTTTTCTTTCTAAAAGAAAAAAAGATAGTTAAAATGAAAAAGCAACTGGAAAAAATATAAATGGAATGTAACTCATGCAGAATATTTTCTGTATAGCCTAAACACATGTAATTACAGCACAGCATCTGTAAGCTTCCATTAGAGTCAAGCAAGATATACTAGTATGGAAAGGTTTTCATCTGCAAATTGCTGCAGCAATATGACTTTATTTTGTTACTTATTTCCAACATGACTTTGTCACTTATTTCCAATGGAAGAAGGTGTATAAACATTGATTACTCTGCCTTCGATGTCTTAAACAGGTTACAAAAGATTTTTCAGACAAAAAGTGGGCTTTTGGGGGTCTCTGCAGTTACAGTTCTGGGAAATGTAGGTCATACATGAGAAATGTTAATTAGACAGGGAACTACAAAAATATTTTGAGCTTTTTAGCTCTGTCATAGCCATCTATTACAGAAGGAACAAGTTGATTTCACTATTTGTTGAATTAAAAAGTATTGCAGCATGCTAACCTTGTGCTGTCATTTCCATAACTGGCTCTTGCATGCTGTGTACTAATTTTTCTTTAAAAAAAAATATTTTAAAGCAGCATCTACTATAACCTGCACATGAACATTTCACTTCTTATTGTGACTTTATTCAAGTGGTCAGATTATGGGGAAAACTTACTCTTTTCATAACCAAGATTTCACCTAGCAATGTAGTTCATAAAGTCATTTAAAGGGAGAAAACAAAAAGAGGGACATCAAGTTCTGGGTATTTTTTCTCATCCTTAAAAAAATAGGCACGATACTTCTATTAGCGTTTTAGTAAGAAGATATATTCAAGTGCTTACCTTGCTGCTATAGATAAAAGTTATGATTTTTTGAAGCCACTTAATTTCAAGAAATTAAGGTACACTCATTGTGTGAGTGTACCTTAGAACTGGTCCTTCAGAGGGCAGAATTTCTATTCTCTTCCATTAGCAACTTATTTCAGACAATAGATCCAAGTAAGTAGCTCTGTGCGACCATGGTTCTTCAAGTCAAAAATTAAAAATTACAGTGGCCAGTATTTAAGTCACCACATGACTATTTCCATTCTGAAATGTCCAGTTGACTTCTCAGGCAAAATGATACTTTGCTTAAGTGATGCTGTGTTCTGGAGTGTAAAAGGGTTTTACTGATTCCAGCATGTAGAAAAAGAAAGCAGATTATCCTACCTATGTTTCAAATAAACATGTGGGAATATATGATGGAAGTTTAGATTCTGTTGCAACTCTTTCTGTGTTTTGACATACTAATTTACTGGCTGTGTTTACTTGTTCTAATAGATAGCTACATTTTTCAACAGCATGATCATGAAAAATATTACAAGGGCAAGAGGGTTTTCTATTAAATTGATCTGAGCATCTTATGTTTAATCTTTCTGATAATCCAGAAATATATTTTATATATATATATATGGGACTACAGCTAGTAGGATGTGATTAGAACGACTTGAAATTTGGGATGGGATTAACTGGGGCTAAAGCCCATGGTGAAAATGGAGGGGAAAAAATCAGGAAATAAAGACATGGGAAACAGTGGAAAAACATATTATGATCAGATTGAAAGACATCATGTTCGACCTAATTTATACCAAGGCCTAGCACAGTATTTAGAGTAACTTGAGAAATATGTGAAGTTTAATTTGAACTCCACTCTGGTCACCCTGGTCAGCAACCATTTATAGATTTTTTAAGTTTCACACAAGACATAATCCCCCTAATTCTGAAGTTATTTATGGAAGTTGTCAAAGAGCACACAGAATAGATAATGACTTTCAGTAGAAAAATTACCTCTGAAGTGCAGAGAACTGGCATTGCTTGGTGAAATGAATGTCCCTTGCAGAGTAAACGTCAATAGAGGTTAGAGCTAGACTAAAGAATTGAAGAATGAGTCTTCAAACTCTGTCTCAATAGAGATTTTTGTATTTCTTGTATTTACTTTCATTAAAAAAAACCCCCACCTATCATATATATGTGCCTCATTCTCATTCTTGATTTAGGTGTTCCCACATTTTACATGGTGTATGGCATCTGAGACATCTGCACAGACGTGGCAGACAGAATATGAGTTTGTGAAGTTAAGTCAGTATGCAGTAGTTTCTCAAAAGCATGAGATGTTTAAATTAAGTCCTATATTTAGAAATTTTAATCTATGTTTCTAAAATATGAATATGAATCCTCCACATGAAGACAGATCACAGAATCACAGATTCACAGAATGTATGAGGTTGCAAGAGACATCTGGAGGTGACCTGATCCAATCCCCTTTCTCAAGAAGAACTGCTTACAGACAGTTGCCCAGGACCATGAACATCTCTAAGGATGGAGATCACAAACTCAGAGGGCAACTCGTGATAGGGCTTGGTTATCCTCACAATAAAAATGTGTTTCCTGGTGTTCAGATGGAACCTCCTGTGTTTCAGTTAGTGCTGATTACCTCTGGTCCTCTCACTGGGCACTGCTGAAAAGAGTCTGGCCCCATCCTCATTGCACCATCTCTTTGGGTATTCATATATAGCAATGAGAACCTCCCCAAGGTAATCTAGGCTTCACAGTCCCAGGTCTGTCTCTCACCCTTTCCTTATATGAAAGCTGCTCCAGTCCCTCCATCATCCTCATGGCCTTTCTGTGGACTTTCTCCAGTATATCCTTGTCTCCCTTGTGCTGAGACCAGAACTGGACACAGTATTACAGGTGTGACATCACCGGTGTCAAATAAAGGGGAAGGATCACCTCCCTTGATCTGCTGTGACAGACTGAACTGCAGAGTAAATTCAATCCTATTTCAGAGTGGAAAATTGTCAACCACTCAGCTCCCTCCTTGCAGGTTAGTTTATTTCTTTATATATTAAATAAAACAGAGTTATGATTTAGAATTACAGTATTCAGACAATTAGATAGTCGTCTAAAGAATGATAGGTGAGACTAGATCTAGTTGCTGATTGAGTGGCACAAATCTGAAATATCTAGTTTAAATTTACAGAGAAAATAATCCTAAAATTGTAGGCTAAAGTCAAAAATTTGGTAAGAACATAAAATCTTTAACAGTATGACATATTTTGTGCCACATCTTTTATTTACCTTCCTAGAATTACCTTTAGAGATTACTGCTCTAATTATTGTTTGTCAACCACAGAAGCTCATAAGTGTCTGGGACAGATGATTTCCAAGATAGAGTGTTTACAGAGAAGCAGGAGGAATTTTAAACACATAATTTGTTTACTTACTTATTTTTATTCTAATCTTTGTCTTTTTTTTCCCCTCTAGTATAAGTGCTATCACTCCTTGAGGACATTTACTATTTTCCTAACAAAGGGTATGTGCATTCTACCAGAAAACCTGAATCCTATGAGAAAGAGGGCACTGTTTAAGTCCAGTAAAGCTTTATCTTTCTTATTCTGTCTTTCTTTCTTTTTAAGACACAGTGTCTTGAGACTGTGCTTAGCATTCCCCCACTGATATCACCAGCATTACAACAGGGAAACTTGTGTTTTGCACATATATTAGTGACTACTTTTTTATTCCCTAGTATTAACTGTGTCTATTCTTCACAGTATAAAAACTTGTCTCTCACAATATCTAATAAATGTAATTAGTTGAAAATTAAGCTTGTTCAGGTAATTCCTTTTTAGTGACATACTTTACAATAACATATCTCCTTAGACATTGACATATACAAGGAAACATAGAGGCAAAAGGGTGCATTACAGACCAGTTGAGAAGCAGTAGTATCTTCCTGCAACAAAAGCATATCTGTAAACACAAGTTCTTTCAAGTGCCTGAATTGTCCAGTTGAGAGATATGGCCCTGAAATGCTGAAAGAAACATGGGAGAGTGTATTCCCTTAAATGTCATACTGCAAGCAACAGACTGGCATGAATTTTCCATTAGTTTCCAAGGACAATTCATGCATTACAATAAATTGGTAGGAGAGTTTAAAATATATAGCAAGACTACTACGTTTATCCATTAAAAATTTTTTTCAAAACAGATCTCATTCTTTTGGGATAACTCCCATTGATACAACCAAAATTACTACTGTAGTTAATTGGCACAATTTACCCACTGAAAATTGCTGTATTGCACTGAATCTTTTAGGCTCACTGAATCTTTTCAGCTCCTATAGAGTAGGAATCTAAAACACTGTTGTCTAAGAAACTTCTAAACGCTCCTTATGATTTTATAAAGATCTAAGTAATGCATTTATCAGAATTTAGAGAACTATTCAGCTGTATGTAAACTGTAAAGACTTTTCCTGGTAATGTAGGTCTCAAGACTTCAGTGACTGGAATTCAGTAGGCAAACATGAAATATAAGGCTGCTCAGGTCAAACTGAAGTTACATATTTTTCAAAACAGACTTGAAATTTGTACCTTCTGCACTTTCCTTCTACTTAGCTAGGCTTTCCAAGTAGATTAAAAATTAATTTGTATCAGCTTTCTTAATAATCTTAGGAAATCTCACCCGTTGTTTGCCTGAAAAGTCAGTTAGTAAGAAAACATAGAGAAATCTGAATAACTTAAAGAAAAATTTTCATTGAAATGATGGCTAAGATTTTCAATAACACTTAACCATGGGTCTAGCTCTGCTCCTTTCAAATTCTGTTTTACATATTTGCATGCTGCCTCAGAAAAAAAATTCTAAGCAGCAGCACCCTGTGGAAAACTTGAAATGTGTCCTTTGGCATTTATACAAGTAATTTTAAAAAGTCTCAGTTAAATTCATGTGAGACAACTGTTTTCTCCTCGAAGTACACAAACAGCTTGAATTTGAATATTAGAAACCTAAGGAGTTACACCATTTGCAGACCAATGAAATACTAATATAATCAGTGAAGAATACTACTTAGTGAAAAATGTGCAATGGAAAGAGCCTTTTAGACCTGTTTTTGACTTGCTAAAACCATAAAAATGTATCTGTCAGATTGCATTGTAAGCAGATTTACCTACACAATTAGATACAGAGCTGATAAAACTTCAACTAATTATTCACAATTTCCTTTCAAGAGGAAATAAATTAAGATTAATTTTCCAATAATCTGTAAAGTGGTGTTCAAGACAATGTAATCATATTGTTTGATCATATTAGTTCAGGAAACAATCACTTACACTGGTTTAGAACTGAAAATAACCTACTATAAACATTCAGCCAGGGCCTCTTTTACCTCCTGTGTGAATCATGTCCGTCTCCAGGATTTTGATGGATGACTCTCTGTTGGAATACTTTTCCATGCCTGCTTGAAATACACAGTTTTTGAACACATTATAGCCTCTTTCCAGGCCATAAGTACCTGGCCCTCTGTGAAAAGTGAATACATCTTTCCAACCGCTATTTGGCTCGGATATGAAGAAATTACTGTCAAGGTTAATTATCCCATTCAAAATCAGTTCTCACCTGAAGGCTTTCCAAAACGTTTTTGAAGTACCAGAGAGATTAATTTGCCAGACAAACTATGTGATATGCATATAGATGTATTAGTATAAAATTCATCATATACTTTGATTTCCAAATTTTTCTTTGAATGTAAAAAATTAAGGTGTATGTTTCCAGCATTTGGAGTTATATATGAAAGCCCAATAAGAACACGAAACTGGTGTGAGAAGTAGCTAAGGATTTGTTATAAAAATGTTTCTGAGAAAATTTTACCAAACCCAAACTGGCAATCACTTTCAGTCAGTTTGTTTTGCTGTACTTGCTATTGTTCTCGTCTTTTACTTATCAGCTGGATAATACATTGCTTGGTTCTATACATTGACTCTTTCTAATTCGATAGTTTCAGAAATATTTTTAAATGCAGATAATAGTACAATCAAATTGTCATGTTATATAAAGCTAAAAATGAACTGCAGCATGATTTTACCAAAAAAAAAAGGCATTTTTTGCTAAAACATCTAAGTCTAGCATACAGTCCCCAATTATTGGAATAAACTTTTACACTACAGTTTATGTTACTCTTATAAACCAATTTAAACATTTTGAAATTTTTCATTTGGTGTTATGAAGAACTATTCTAGCAGTATAATTAAATTCCCCCCCGCTATTCCTTTCCTTCAAATGCCAAAATTAAGGTTTTAATTATTGTAATAAACTATAAACACATTCAAAATATATGTTGAATATGACAGTTCTAAAATGATTTCATATTTTAGCTGTCATCAATTTGGCTATAGTGATGCCTCAATCCTAAAACTGAGGATTCCCTAAAAAAAATGAAATGTATTGAAGTTCAGTTGACTGCAAAGGACAATTTGATTTGAGCATTGCATGAGCATCAGGGTGGAAATGAGTTGCATTTGGACACAATACAAATATGTGGGTGCTGACATGTACACAGATGCCTCAGTAGTTCTGAATCATACAGTTCAAACAAATAGGATGCAAAGCAGTTAAAGCTCAGCAGTGCAGCCAGTCGTATATTGTGAAATTCATTGTGTGGCAGACTATAAGCTATAATCAGGAGTGGTATTTCTTCAAATGTTAAATTCTCCAAAGGAATGAGGAAAATATAATTCACCTTCAGTAATAAAAATTTCATCACTTTGCCCAAGTTCTGCTACCACAGAGAGATTGTCATGATTCTGTGAAACTTAGTAGGCATAGTGGCTGTTGGGGTGAGCATACACAATCCTTCAATTCACAGTGAGGGCATTTTTCGTTTTGAGAGGGGATGACATTACACTGCTTTGATTTCACCTTGTCATCATTTCTCACTGAGATCTGTGGATTCCATTTGAACACCCAAATTATGGAGAATGTGATATGTTTATGAAAATATTGTCTGGAGGATTATGCTTTGATTTAACACAAATTTGTTTAATTTTCAATGCAGTCAGTACAGACCACTGAACAAAAGCAAATTGCTGGGGAAAGAGAAAGTGAAATGAGACAAGGAAGAAAGGGCAAGAAGAGAGACCTGAAAGGACATCAGCCTTTCCGTGCTTCATTGTTCACTGACCTCACAAGCCACAGTTCTCCCTCTATCACTTTCAGTAATTAAATTCTGTAGTCATTCCCTTCCAAAATCTACTTCCAGGATATTCTAACAACTAATTACTACAGCTAGAATTTCCAAGCTTTATCTCAGAACAACTAAAATATTTTTTAAAAAGGTTCATTTGATCAACTTATAAATTGGAGATTTTTCAACTGCTTTTACAACAGGTTTTGCTACATATAGATTAAAATGATGTATATAGCAAATCTTAAACACTGAAATCCTAAGTGATCTAAGTGAAAACTAGATCAGGATATTCTAGCTATTTCATATCCAGGAAAACTCTGCAAGAGCCCTAAAAGGAATTGCATTTGTTTTCATTTAAGTTTTTCTTTGAATGTCATCTGCTCATTGCAGCACCAATAGGATAGAATAGAATAACAGCAATCATTTTTATAGTTGGGGCTTAACTACAGATAAGCTCCACACAGACACTTGTTCACTGCCTTCCAGTGGGAACTGCAAGGATAAAACTGAGGAAACAAATGGTAAGGAAAATTTAATAGATAAAGAAAAACTCGCATGTGCAATCAAAGCAAAAGAAGGAATTCAGTCAGTACTTTCAATCAGTGGGCAAGTGTTCAGCTATCTCCAGGAAAGCAGGGCTCCATCGTGCTTAATAGTTACTTGGAGAACAAATGCCATAACTCTGAATATTTCACCTTCCTTCTCTTCATCTTGTTTTTTATTGAGCATGATGTCATATGGTACAGAATATTCCTTTCATGAGCTGGGGTAATTTTTTATTAGCATATTGAAATTTTAAAGTATGAAAATTATCTAAGCAACCTTCACAGTAGTTTTCCAGGTGGTGTGTTATCTTAATTTTGCAGATACGGAAACACTAAAATGTCAGGAATTAAGTTAGTGTCTGGAAGCAAAAACAAAGATTAAGAAAAAAAGACAAAATATAGCTCTCATTGGTATTTTTTTCAACAGCAGATGAAGTTTGTAACAAAGATTGACAAAGGTTTTGTGAGTTCACACGTCTGTTTAGATGTCCTATAGTGTAAAGGATCATTCTGCAAATCATGCCCCACCCAAAAAATTTTGGTATAAGCCCATTTCTTTGGGGCGATTTCTTTTACAGATATCCAGTCTGAACTGGATACACAACCAGGTGCTACACTAGTGGACTAGTTCTACCTCTTATTACACCTACATAATCTTGTATGTTGGACTATTTCAATACTCAAACCTATAGGGTATTAATCAAATCCTTGGAAATGTTATTTGTTTACATTCATCAGATGACTGCTGCTTTATCAAGTTGCCCATGTTCCTTAACGGTTGCTTGCATGGTTATCCATCTTACTTTTATTGGGGATTAAGGACAATCATGCCAAAGTTGTTGCTACTCAACATTCATTTTTCTTCTCTTTTGAATATTTTCAGTCATTTAGTCAGGGGGAATCTCAACATACACATAACTACTGGCTAGTGAATTGTAAAGCAAGCTTTTTTCATTATTCCTTCTATGGAAAATCACTCAAGAATATTATTCAAGAAGTATTTAATCATACAGAAATCAGTTCATTTGAAAAAAAAATCAGGAAAGGAAAAAACATTTTAAGATTCTGAGATAATTTATTTGGAGTCATCCTGCTGTATTTCTCTGTGCTTCCTGCAGGATGACTTCAATTCACAGCAAAGTCATTTTAGAGGATCATAGCTTTAGGGTATAATTTGAAGAAATGCAATTGTAGTCCTATCAGCAAGAACATTATTTATGGGTGATGAGGTACAAGGACTAAAGAATGCAGAGATTGATTGTAAAATCTTAGAGTAAAAACTAGTACAGATTTTTTTTTCTTCAACTAAGCAAGTTGACAATATGAAGTTACCCATAAGAAAATCAAATACAAAACATTAACATGCAAGACTAAAATACTTTTCTATGCAAGCCAAGGGATATTTTAGGCCTGGGGGGGGTATTATTTTTATTTTAATTATCTTCAGATGATAAAGAAAAAAAATAACCCTATCATTATTGTAAAAAAATTTTGCTTTATCCTTGTATCCGATACTCTCATATAATTTAAACTCCAAATCAGTCTTTGATCTCAGTTCTATCATCAGGAACACTATCATCAGGCTTACATTTCTGTGAGGAGGATGCCAGCCTTTTCCTCTTGAAGCATATCCTAGATTCAGTTCAATGAAGAGCATGCTCTAGGGACAGTATTTAACTGGCAATAAAACCAAGAATATATCTGTCTTCTGTGTAACACCCTCCAACAGTATCCCAGTGTTATTTTCACCTTTTCTGCTTTAAGTCGGGTTTTGAGGTGAAACTTTAATCATTGCCAATGTAGACACGGAACAGAATTTTATTGTATGGAAAAAGCCTGTGCATAATTGGAGAGTTCCCTTACCTGAAAAAATATTGGCAATATAGTTACTTTCTTTAGAAAAATTTTAGTCAAACCCTATTTTCCTGATCACAGACTACTGTGTGATCATTCTCTAGATGTAATATGATGTACACCTCAGAGAAAAGAAATCATCAAATATCTCAAGTTGGAAGGGACCCATAAGAATCACAGTTCCCTGTTCCTTGCAGGACTACCTAAAATTGAACCATATGACTAAGAGTGCCATCTAGATGCTCTCTAAAGAGAAGAGGTGCTTTAGATAAGAGCAAATTATAATACTATGAACAGAGAAAAAAACAACACATTTAATAATAGTTTACTATAAGCAGAGATAACATTTGCTCTTACAATATCAAGAGGATATTGCATCAAAAGAATCACAGAATCATGAAACATATTGAGTTGGAAGGGACCCACAAGGATCATCAAGTCCAACCCCCACACCACGTGCCTGAGATTATCATCCAAATTCTTGAACTCTGCCAGGCTTGGTTCTGTGACCACTTCCCTGGGGTGCCTGTTCCAGCACCCAATCACCCTCTGGGTGATGAACCTTTTTCTAATATCCAACCTAAACCTCCTTTGACACAACTTCAGGTCATTCCCTCAGATCCTGTCACTAGTCACCAGAGAGATCAGTGCCTGCCCCTCCTCTTCCCCTCACGAGGAAACTGTAGACTGCAATGAGGTCTCCCCTCAGTCTCCTTCAGGTTGAACAGTCCAAGTGACCTCAGCCACTCCTCATACGGCTTCCCCTGAAGGCCCTTCACCATCTTCATTACCCTCCTTTGGACACTAAGAGCTTAATAGCTTTCTTATATTGCAGAGGCTGATGACTGTCCCCCTCTACTCTGCCCTCATGAGACCCCACCTGGAGTACTGCATCCAGCTCTGGGGTCCCCAACACAGAAACCTGTTGGAGTGGGTCCAGAGGAGGGCCATGAAGATGATCAGAGGGCCAGTGCACCTCTCCTATGAAGACAGGCTGAGAGAATTGTGGTTGTTCAGCCTGGAGAAGAAAAGGCTTAAGGGAGACCTCATTGTGACCTTCCAGTACCTGAAGGGGGATTAGAAAGAGGAGGGAGAGGGATGTTTTATATGGGAAGACAGTGGAAGATAATGAGAGGACAAGGGGGAATGGTTTTTAACTGAAAGAGGACAGATTTAGACTAGATATTACAAAGAAATTCTTTACTGAGGGGCTAGTGAGGCAGTTACCCAGAGACCTTGTGGATGCCCTATCCCTGGAAGTCATCAAGGCCAGGTTAGATGGGGCCCTGAACAACCTGATCTAGTGAGTGACACCCCTGTCTGTGGCAGGGAGGTTAGAACTAGGTGGTCTTTAAGGTCCCTTCCAACCCAAACCATTCTGTGATTCTATTTCATTCTAAATTCAGTCAAATTATAAACAATATTTTAGTTGGGATTTGTCTGAGCAGATGCAGACCACTACCTCGTTCATGTAGACATCTGAGCCAAGATCTAAAATACGCAGGTGCATCTCGTTCCGAAGTGTTAGTTTTCCCCAGCTGATTGGATATTTATAATGTGTCCACAACTAAAATCAGATCTGATTAATCACCGCTGTTAGACCTATTTTCTCTATTTACACTGTAAGATTTTGAAGTAACAGGCTTTATGTCAATCTTCTGGTTTACAATGAAAGGGAACTAAATTTTCACCTTGATCGAAACATCTTCAGCCTCTGTCTTCTCTGATACTCCTTCTTCATACGAGATGATTCTGTCCTCTTCATAACAATCAACAACAGCTTTGTCTGTTGACATTTCTTTATTTCATTTTGGAATGAGTGAAACAACTGATTCTTGGGACTGTTGTTATTTTCAGAAGTTTTAAAAAAATGTTTATTAATTTAATTTTTCTTTATAATTAATCATATTTTCAGACTTATACAGCTAGAGATCTATATTATGAGAGAGAATCTATGAAAAAGATACAGCATATGACGTAATCACTGACAGCATAACGTGATTGATCTACAGTTCCCTTAGCAGAGTGGTTAGTCTGTCTGACTGAGAGTTACATGTTTCCATTGCTGCACAATTCTTAATAGTTTAGTGCAATACAAAGATCTTACTGTTTCGGTATCTGTGGTATCTGGCACACAGTTGCACGTGATACTGATTCTTGTTCCAATCAGAAAGCAAAAGGAGCCTACTCTTAATTGGTTATATCCAAAAAAGTTTTGGATGTGTTTCCATGTGACTAATAAATTCTAAATAAAAAAGAATGTTGGATACATTTTGCAAACATATTCCTAGTTCATAAAAGGGTTTCAGCAGAGGCAGGAACATTTCTTGAGGTCAGGTTCACCTTGAAAACATATAAAAGGAGGGCATTTTCTTTCAGATTTATATTTTTCTAGTATTTGATTATTAATATATAAAATACAGATATCTAAACCACCTCCTAACTAGGCTTGAAAAAGAGCTTGACTTGAACCAAAAGATAAGAGAACACTCAGGAAAAGAAAAAAAAAATTGATGTATAAAGGTGAGTAAGTAACATACATTTCAAAATGATAAAGGTGATATTTTCATTGATGAAACTAACAGAAAAGTTCAAGAAGAAACTGGCTGTCAAGACAGAATAATAGAAGTCTGCTGAAAATAAACACTTAGAAGTAAGCTAAAGAAAGAGACAGACTGAACTTAAGATGTACCTAACATTTGCTGCCACAATGTTGCGTGGGTGTTAACATGCAAGTAAAAGAAGAATGAAAAGCAATTTTTTTTTTCCTTCAGAGTTGAATGTCAAGAGCAGTACTCACATTTCTCTGGGTACATGAGTTTACACAATGCATTCTAAAAGTTGTAGAAAGAGAAGAAAGAAAAGTATTTTAACATCAGAAAAATTTTGATAGATGAAATAATGGTATCAATAAATTAAGACAGATTTAGGTAGCATTAAAATTAAGGATGGATGGAAACAAAATAAGAAATTGCACATAAAATATGTGATGTAATATTATTTTCATTTTAAGTAGTGCAAATTAAAAATAAAGAAAATAAAAGGTAAAGAAAAGCTCAGTGAGGCAGATACATTAGCAGGGTCTCTCTGTAGTCCTTTCATATGCATGTGTTTTGAGGATAGTGCAAGTTATCAGATAGCATAACAAATGTTAGCCTGTGCTCTGAAGACTTAAGAGGACTAGAATATTTTACTGCTGAAATCTCTCAGTAGAGTGGCATTATTCTACTTGAACACCCTGAACAGTCAGAGGTTCCAAGGGAAAGGGTCTGTCTAGATTCATTGATAAAAAGAGGGAAAAAAATGACTGAATTAACCAGGCCTCTTTTTGCTGCAGCTGGGATATGGATAGGTTTTGAGTACCTGGGTAAGAAAATGCTATCCTGGTGAAATGAAGAAAAAAGTGAAAGTAAGATGAGAGGGTGATGGGAAGCAAGAGTGACAAAATAGGAGAGGGAGGTCTTACCAAAAGCACTCTCTAAGTGGTTAAATCTTCTATTGCGTGTTCTCTCTCCCTGAAGGAATGGACAATGCAGAGGCATCTTTATTGCAATGAGTGGACTCAGAGTAATACCTACACCTTGCAAATTGTCTCTGCCTCTAATACCTTCTACTTGAAAAAATGGCGTATGAGAAGGAAAAAATCAGTCAATGGCAAAAAGTGTTCAAAGAGAACTTCCTTCTGTGTAATAAACAACTGAGCAAGCCAGGGCATTTCAACCTTCAGAAAAACTAACTTAGAAGGATATTAGAAATTACAGAGGATATCATTATGGATTGTTTACTATAGCAACAAGTCTAGGGGCTTGAGATGAAGCTGTTAGGAGAAAGGTTGAAAAGAAATAAAATGGTTCTTCATCACTAAGTGATGAATTTCTTGAATAATGACAGCTTCATAGATTGATAGAATAATTCAGGTTGAAGGGGACTTCTAGAGATCCTCTGGTCCAGTCCTCCACTTGAAGTAGTTCCTAATAGACCAGATAACCCAAGAATTTGCCACAGTCTTTGCAGGCAAGCTCTCACCTGCTGTTTAGCCATCCTCATGATTAAAACAAAGAAAGAAAGAGAACTAAACAAATAACATCAATAAACCAATGAAGAAGCAAAGAAACCTTTTATTTCTATCTGATTGGAATTTTCCATGTTCCAAATTGTATTCACTGCTTTTTGTCCTGTTACTTTGTGCCTTACAGAAAAGATGCCTTTTGTACCATGGCATGAAGACATCAATAAGATCTCCCATTAGCTTTTTCTTTAAGGATGAACAAACTCAGCCTCTCAGCATCAAAGTATCCTCTGAAGATATCTGTGTATTGTCAACTTCAGAGATTAAATGCGGAATTAGATGGATTTGCTTTGAGCAAGTATGGACATTGTGCACTTTACTACCCCCACGAGGCTATTGGGAAGGAGATTTACAGCATGATAAAACTGTGAGAATAGGCAATATTGAAAGAAAATATGATGAGACATAGAAAGCAAATTATTAATTTGAATGATAATTAAGAATTTTTCATTTTCTCATGCTTTGCCTTCCCAAATCTGCATTTGATATTAATACATTCAATACAGTTCTCTTTCTGTTACATACTTAATGGTATCTTACATTCAAACATACTGTGAATTGGTTTATATCTTTCAGGGTTTTTCCTTGTTGAAAATGTTTCATTCAAAATACTTCAAATTTCACAGGATTTCTTAAAAAATTAAAACTGATTGTCTTATCCTTCCTACTATGTTTTTATTGCTAATCATAATTTGTATATTTATTCTTACAGTTTGCTTTTGCCCACTTTAACATTATAACCTAAGGCTTGTTTAAGAGCATTTTGTGCTTTTTCCTCCTATTTTTCTTTCCCCTTATTTACCACTGACTTTTCAAAACTGTTCAGTTTAGAATAAGAAGCAAATGAAAGCAACAATGAAAGTATATTTTTGCTACTTTAAAAAGTGATGCAAATTATGTAGAACAAGCTTTAAAAAAATTGTGAGCAATGACAAGAAAAATAAATCCAAGACATTCTCATTTCTATTAACCATCAAAGCAAGAACAGAAAAATGAAAGAATAAGAATGAAAGGTAAAAAAAATGAAAAAAGGAAGAAAATTAAATTTCAAACAATTGAGAAAAAATCAGAAATATTTCTAGAATGAATTTTATAGATAATTTATAGAAAATCTGTATTCTTGATTAGTTTGCTATTTGCATCTTTGAGGATTACCAATAAAACTCTTTGTCTTTTGAAGGAAAAACCTATGTTTTTGAAAATCAATCATTTGAATTTGAGACTTGCTGAGGAATAACAGCATGAAACTGTTCAATATTTTTAAATTCTAACAGAAAGATAGGGAAGAAAAATGAGAGCGTTTTGTCCTTCTTCATGTCTCTTCCTGACCAGCTCAAAAGAAATATGTTTTATATCAGTGGTAACAACAACTTCTTGTGAATTGCTCAGGTACACTGAAAGTGAGCTGATTCCATCAGAAGCTACAGAGCCTAAAAGAAGAAGACACAAGAAGTCAACAGCATGGTATTTAGTAATTCTCCTAGGCTTTATCTTTCCCAAAATTGAACCTGGATACCAAGATTCCATTAGTTTTATTGTTTCAGAGTCCAGACTGGGTTCAAATTTTGACTAAAATTGATAATAACCACAGCGGCAACAACAGTAATATTAGTAGCAATAAAAGGAATGAGATTCAAAACTGATGCACCATCTCAATAACTTACAGATGTAGATTCCCTCAATAGAAGAATTTTCTTTTATTCTGATCCTGGTTTGTTCATGAATACCACTTTTTGTTTGACTGAATGTAACATTGTCTGTGTCTGATACAGCAATGCAAGTAAACAACAAGCCTACCTCATTCAAAAGAAACTATCTACAGTGCTTCCCAGTTCTAGCCTTGGTAAGGACCTCAGTATGTTTTGTTTATATACGTGTATATACGTAAACATATAAAAATGAACCAGCAGATACTGCACAGGAAGGTGTGGAGTATTTTAGTTTTCCGAGGGAAGGGGGTGGGCCATGATTGATCTTGGCTGACACCTAAGTATCACTCCACCTCCATAGGGGGAGAAAAAACACAGTAAAAAGGCTTGTGGGTTGAGATAAGGAACAGAGAGATCACTCAGCAGTGATCAGATTCAACTTGTAGAAATTAATTTATATTATTGCTAGTTAAGAAAGGAGTATAATGAGAAACAAGCAAAAAAATATACAAAACACCTCTCTCTCCATGCTTCCCTCCCTTCTTCCCAGCTCAGCCTCACCCCCAACTCTTCTGCCTCCTCCCTCAGAGCAGTGCAGAAAGATGGGGAATGGAAGTTGTGGTCAGTTCATAACATCTTGTCTCTGTTCTGCTCCTTCTACTCTTCCACTGCTCCAGTGTGGGGTCCCTCCCACAAGATGCAGTTCTTCAGGAATGGACTGATCCAGAATGGGTCCCCCTCAAGTATCACAAGTCCTGCCAGAAAACCTGCTGCAGCAGGATTGCCTCTCTACAGAATAGCAGGTCATGCCAGGAGCCTGCTTCACCACACACTCTCCATGTGGTCACAGCCTTCTTCAGGCACATCCACCTGCTCTAGAGTGACAGGGTAGGTTTTTGCCCCACCATGAACTTCCATGTGTTGCACAGGCAGAGCTGCCTCACCATGGTCTTCAGCACAGGCTGCAGGGAATCTCTGCTCTGGTGCCTAGAGCACCTTCTCCCCCTCCTGCTTCCCTGACCTTCATGTCTGCAGGGCTGTTTCTTTCACATATTCTTGGTCTTCTCTCCAGCTGCTGTTGTCCGACAGTTTTTACATTTACTTAAATATGTTGCCACATAGGTTCTACCAAAGTCACAGATTGTCTCAGCTCTCACTGTCATCAGCATCACTGAAGCCAGTTGGAACTGGCTTTGCCTGATGTGAGAGGAGTTTTTGATGTTTTCTCACAGAAGTCACCCTTATAGTCCCTCTACTAGTAAAACCCTTGCCATGGAAACCCGTGTATGTGTGTGTGTGTGTGTGTGTATGCATGTGTGTATGTATGTATCACAATAAAATCACTGAAACAGGTCGGGTTAGGTGAAGTGTAAAAAAAAGCATCTGCCTATAGGTTCTGGAATGTAGCTGAGCTGTGAATTATGGTTGTTGTAGCTGATGTCAGAGTATGCTTCCACCAAAGCTAACTGTCACCAAGTTTTAATATGGACATATACGTACCTGCCAATATAGTCCGAATGTCAAGTTATGTACACAGGGAGAGGAATGATATTTAAGATGTTTATTCCTTGTGTAAATCAATGATCAGAAGCAGTAAATCTGTAACAGCCCTTCAAGACACAGTTGTGAGATCTGAAATGCTTTACTGTATTGTATTTACAATACAGAAAAGGGTAGATCACATAGCTGGTAAGTCTCCACATATGCAGGGTCTGTAAGACAGCATGTGTCCTGAGTTACATACATTATGATGACTCATCCAACTCTACTTGTATCTGAAAAGATAATTGTGGAGCCATGATATCATGCCTTACCTGGTTAATGATATGGCTTTTGGGGCTGTTTTTGACTACCTCAGTGCAGAGCAGCTCTGAAGTGGTGTTCAGGTTTGTGGAGCTGTGATGTAGTTCAAATGATTAAAAACAGACTTCATTAAGAAAGGAATAAAAATACATAGGAATAAATTTGATAAACTAAAATTAAATTCACCAGTTCTCTGTATTTCCCTTCAAAACTTAGTACATGATTTTCCACTATGACTAGTACAAAAATACAGAGTTACTGAAATATCTTCAAAATGCACTGATTTAGCTTAGTTTGGGGGTTTTTTTTTCAAAAAATACTTTTGCTGAGAAATGGCATACTAGGCTACACATTACCTGTTTCACAATCATTGTATTTTTAAAGGAAAAAAACAAAAAAACTTTAAATCTAACAAAAAAAAATTGCCTATCTAAACCCTAATAACAACACTTTACCTGAAGTCAGACATATAAAATACAACAATGGAGTAAAGCATTGATGCTTTATAGTGAGCCTCTATAAGGGTAATGCCATAATCAGATTGTCTGCAAGACTAGTAACTACTTTCTTCTAAAGAAATTCACTGAATTATCTCTAGTCCCCCAAGATAAAACTAATTAAATACTCACAAATCTTATTTGAATTAGAGATGAGAAAAATATCTGATATTTGAAATAAAGTGTTAATATTATCTCTCAGCTTTACCATTAAATGAAAATATCTTTCTCATTGTTCCCCACGTGATCACATATGTTCCCTGTCTTACACCATTCCTATATTTAATGATGTTTTAAGCTTGATTTGGTACCTGGCTAATCATTCCAACCACTGTTGTACATGGTTCTTAAGTATTATCATGTAAGATTGTTGAGGTATATTTATGTCCAGATCTGCTCCTGGAAACAAAAGTGTTTCTATAGATCATCTATCATAGAGGCAAAGGCATTTATGTAGCTTCGCAAGATAACGAATCATGATTAAAATTTTTGTTACTTTAGAACATATTTACCTGAAAAAGATGCAAGTAGTCATATGTACTACAGACATATTTATCAGATATAGGATTCGATGGAAAAGGTGAATATAGCATGACCGACTGTTATTTTTCATGATGCAAGAAAAACAGGAATTCAGATAGAATAATCGGGCAATTTTAAAAGAAGAGAGCAAACAAACACTTTTTTTTCTCACAATGGATAATTAAATTGTATAATTCATGGTCACAGGAGATTTTTGGTTCCCGAGTATAAGACTGTAGGACTGGACAAGCTCACCCAAGAGTTTTACTTCTGAAATATACAAGGTTCCAAAAATTCAAGCAGTAAATATTTAGAAGAGCCCTCAGTTCTTTAATACCTTGAGGTAGCATAAAGAGAATATGATGCACGTTTTCTCAGGAGATACTTTTGCTGATAACTTTAGAAAATAAGGGAGAAAAGAAGAGAACATAACAGAAGTTTAAAAGGATAAACTACAACCAAAACAAAGCATTCCACAAAGCTATGACTTAGCTCATGCTAACCCACATAACTTAGCAAACCCATCTGGACTGAAATTACTCAAAATATTAAGAAATGAGATTAAGAGAAGAAGGAACAAAGAGAGAGAAAAGGGATTAACATAAGATAAGAGTCATGTGCAAGTCCAGCTTCCACAAAGGAGGCGGCAGATCTCAAGCCAAAAACGGTGCCACCTGTTGCTGTTTTTATGTGCTCTGGCCCCCTCTGGCCACCCCTCCCAGGCAGGACTTCCAGCCCACTGACCATTCTGGGGCTCCAAGCCAGAGTGAGGTGTGGTGTAGCCAATTAGAGGCTGGTTTAGGGGCTCCAAGGGTGGAGCAGTGGTGTGGAACAGTGCTCCCAGGCTGCCTTTGGCTGCTGCTCCATGGTTGCCCCTGGCTTTCAGGGCCTGGCATGTGGAATAAGGAATTATCTCACCTCTCTGAGATTCAGCCTATCCCTTCACCCCTCAAACACACAGAGTTGAGTTGATTCCGACCCAATGATTAATCCAGTGTCTCACACTGAGAAATATAAAATGGTTCAGGAAGTGATTAAGAAATTCATATAAAAAATACAAATTAATTGCAGTGAAGTCTAAATGAAACTTGAAAGTTGGAAAACCAACTGTCACTCATTGGTGCTGGAAGTAATGGCTCCATCTATGTTATTATTAAAACTCTTCTCAGCATCTAGCTATCAGATCAAATAATTTGGTTTTGCACAGCCAGTTATATTAAAGTATCAGATCTATGAAAGTTCTCTGGGAGAAAAATATCAAAATCTGTTTTTCCATGATATGATTACTATGTGAAATGTCTGAATTGAATATTGATCAAAGTAGTCTTTTTAAATTAATGTATATTCAGAACTTATTTCCCACTAACATATTTCTGTCATGATTGTTTGTTCAAGATGGCAGTCTTAGATCAAGACTTGCTGAAGAAATGTCATTAATAATCCTTATTGTCACAGTAGTACAAGATTGAAGGCTGAATCCAGACAAAATGTCTTATTGGAAGGAGATGCTGGTGGTGAGGTGCAATAACGAAAAGCCTAAATAAAATTTTGCTTAATCACAGTGATCATGGAGAGGGGAGAGAAGAAAACAAAGGAAGAAAAGAGAGAAAAGGAAGAAAAAGAAGAAAGAAGTTATCTGCCTCAAAAATATTAGATACCTGCATTTCTTTCCTTAATGTTTTCTAAGCTCACTGGACTAGAATATGCTTTCAGATACACTTGGTAAAGTCAGGAAAATTTCTGCTGAAGTCAACAGCTACATACATATGAAAATGGTGTAAGGCCTACTGTGTCTGCAGACACAATTCTGTATATTCAGTATCGGGTTGTTTTGTAAGTAGAGGTACCCTACTGTGTTTCTGTTCCAATAAAATAATCTGGAAGTGCTTTGAAACAAAAAACCCTCCCTAGTCTTTTGAAGCTGGTCTTTGAACCTTCCCAGCCAGCTGGCAGCAACATAGTACAGGCATGCTTTTGCTCTGTTTTCCTATTGAAGAGCTCTACATGTGTGACAAAAGGAAAATGAGGTAAATGCAAGAATAAGAAGGAAGAAATTTGAAATAAAGACAGAATAACATGTCAGAAAGTAACAACATAATTTGGAAGTAAGATAGGAGGAAGCAAAGGAATATATTATATTGATGATCTTAAATACAGTAGGTTTTGGTGTTTTATGTTTCTATAGATGTGAATAACATTTTGCTACCAGACATTCTACATCATACTCTTACTTCAATGGATAATGGTTTTGAATTATTTATATTTTACATTGTAGATTTTGAAAAAAAAAAGAGCGTTCAAATTGAGAAAATTGTCATATATATATATATGCATGTATATATATATGTGAACTGAAAAACAATCACACTGTTCTCCTCCATGTTGGGATACTTAATTTCTGTTCAAGTGGAATGACTGAATGTCAAGTCTGGTTTAACTACTTTCTTGACCACAGAGGAATAAGAACATTGTTGCATAGAATTATGCTGAGAGAGAGCTTTCAACTATGAGAAAGAGTATGCCAAGGCTCTGGTGTCTGCGCGAAGTTCTTGTGTACCAGCTCTCTCTCTCACATCCACAGCACAGTATAAAACACCACAGAAGCCCTGGTAACACCTTGGGTAAACAAACCTATTGCTTTACAAATTCTTTGCTCAAGACAGGGCGATGAGGTTTGTTCTCTGGAGTGAATAATCACACACTGGGTTCAGTTTCTTCTTTTCCTGGCATATGAAACCTGTTTCACACCACACGGAGAGACCTGGTCTCCTATTATCCTCTACTAGGAAAAACAGAGTCTCTTGTCACACAGATAATTGGATACCACAGTGTGATTGAGTCACTTAAGCTTAGATGTCTAATGAAACTTTAGATGCTACAGGGTGTCTTCTAGCTGCCAATTTGCAAAGTCTCGGATTTCCTCCAGTCCCGTGTCATTACAGGTATCTTGGATACTGTAGGATGTCTCAGCTGTGATCAGAGACTCATATCTGAAAACTAACCCAAACCCTTAGAACTCTTCTTCTAGTCAACTGTGAGTCAATACAGATTGTTATACTTAAATGCCTTTTTCTAGTGTTAGAGCATCTGTTGCAATAGAGAGAAGATGCTGAGTTCTGGCCGTATCTCCTTACAAAATGACCTGTCTTGCACAGCTGTATATCACTTTTCTTTTCTCATTTCCCTCACAGTAGCAGTGATTTGCCACCTATAGGCTACAGTCTGTTTTGTCTGAATTCCATTTGTGTTAATTGACTTTTTTTTCCAAATTAATTATTTTTACATTTAAAGTGAGGGCATGGTGAGGGATACATTAATTATGGTGTCATAGGTGTACTCTAAAGAATAAATATGAAGGCTAGAGACCATATTCATTCCTCCTGCTAAGACATGTGACTAGATTGCATAGTCAGTCTACATTTTGGAGGAAACTTATGATAATTCCATAAATAGGTGCTTATGATTAAGAAGGCAGACTGTTATAGTTAAAAAGGCATTTGACAGAATTTCCTGCTATAACTGTGTGCTTTATATGCTGTATTCATGCACTTATAAATGAACAGTAATTAATCTATTAATTTGACTTCACAAAGTCTATTGTGTCTAAATTTGCTATGCAATGACAGCTATTTATAGTAGACCTTATTTGTCTGTGATATTAATCTTTAAAAGATATTGCCTGAACACCTCAAATGAATCATGTAAATCCGCTGTTAGCACATAAAGCTGGTTTTGCACTTCAGTGGATTCAAGTATCCGTAGCTGCCTCTGGAGCTCATTTATTCTCCAGTGGCATTTCCTTGAAGATGAAAAAAGTAGTTCCATAGGAAAATCCTATGCTGGTCTTGGCTGGTATAGAGTTATTTTTCTTCACAGTACCTGTTGTGTGGCTATGTTTTGAATTTGTGTTGTAAATAGTGTTGATAATTCAGGAATGCTTTAGCTATTGCTGATCAGTGCTTACACAGAGTCAAGGCCTTTTCTGCCTCTCACTACCAGTGAGGAGGCGGGGATGCACAATTATGTGGGAGGAGACACAGCAGGGACAGCTGACCCTGACTGACCCAAGGGATATCCCAGACCATATGACATCACGCTCAGCATATAAAGCTGGGGCAGAATGAGAAAGGGGGACGTTCAGAGTGATGCTGTTTGTCTTTCCAAGTCACTGTCACATTTGATGAGCCCTACTCCCTTGGAGATTGCTGAACACATGCCTGCCCATGGGAAGTGATGAATGAATTCCTTGTCTTGCTTTGCTTGTGTGGGTGGCTTTTGCTTTATCTGTTGAATTGTTTTTATCTCAACACATGCGTTTCCTACCTTTTATCTACCTTTCCAATTCTCTCCTCCTCCCCACCAGGGAAGAATGAGGGAGTGGCTGTGTTGTGCTTAATTTCTGGCTAGGGTTAAACCATAACACTCCCAACACTCCCTTCTCTGTGAAAGAGACCTTCCATTACCTATCTCACATTTGTGACTGCACTGTCACTCAAATTTTAAAGCTTTGCAGGCTTTAGTTGGCTTTGGTATAGAAGGGCTTCAAAAACATTATACTGTCCCTAATATACTTTTGAATAATTTTCTAATCCCTTTCAACAATTCTAACACAAATTCAGTACCTTAAAACACAAAAAAGTTGGTGTTGAATTGAAAGAAATCACTGCCTCAAGGGTGGTGAAACTGAACTCAGAATTATTGACAGAATGGCATATTTTAAATGAAGTTCCACACTTCAGGACAAACTATTACATAAACAGCATTCATAATAAGATATGTATTGGTATTTATATGTTTAAGGTCATGATACGGTGTTTTAGGTTATTTAATGCAAGGACATAATTAGTCTTGTAGTGCACCAATGCAGACTTAGAGAACATATGCAGTATGCTTGTGTGAACAGAAGAAAATGAAAGGCAAATAAAGCACTGCTTTTTTTCTAAAAGAATTTTTATAATTTTCTGTGCTCTACGTTGACAGAGAAAGCTTTTCTTTTTTTTTCATACAATGGTTGTTCTTATAATATACAGTCACATTTACTTTTTTATTCTAATTCAAGGCCCAGACATTCTTTAGAGAAGTCAATGAAAACTCCCTCTGTGATTTCAGTAAGTCCTATACAAGGCCATTTAAATAGGAAACAAAAGTCACTATGGGGGAAAAAGAAAGCAACTTTTCAGTTTGCAGGTTTTGACCTTGCTGGCTCATGACCTAAACTTTTTACTTTAATAATAAAGAAAATTAGTGAAAAATGACAGAAAAGATTCCTATCATTTTCAGACACCATTTTTTTAATTGGAAACCTAAATTTTTTGTGCTAGTCTGAAAAATTCAAAGCTTCCTTCAGATTTATTTTATGATGTGCTGTTTATTAATGGCAATGGTACATAAAGTTGTTGAGTTTTTTTTTCTCATTTTCTTTTTGAAGTCAAGGAAAGTTTAAAAGTCTCTCCCATGTATCCTCTAGAGATTTATACCTTCCTTATGCCCTTCGGTAACTTTTAAGGCCTTTAATTTACAATGTCATGTTCGTAGAGGAATTAAAAATCCAAGAAGTTCTTGGAAGAAGATCTTGTTTCAAGACCACTAGGAGGAATGAATGAACAAGGAAACTGCCAAGAACTATAATATATTTATTTCTGCTTAACTCTCTGTAATAAAACTCATACCACCTCTTGAAAAAATAGTTTACATACATTATTAAGCACTTTTTCCCTGTCAATAATAAAATTTCCATTACCTATAAACTATGTATAAAATAAACCTTACTCTAAGAGTAATATCTGCTTTAATGTTGAATACCAGAATATTTCTCTGATTCCAAAAATTGGATTAGACATTTTTAAGATTTTCTCATCTAATACCCTGTTTTTCTGAAGTTGTATGAAATAGAATGCTTTATTAAGTTGTAATATATGAACTATAGGGCTCTGTACCATCTTTTATGGATCCATAAGTGTCTGTAACTAAAATATATATATATATATTGTTGCCATAGATCAGGAGCCAAGAAATTACTCACCAGACAATCATGAGTAGAGATAAGAGGGCAGTTTTAACAGAATGCCTTCAACCACGGGGGTACAAATGCACGCCCTGTGTCCAGAGGGTTCCACAACCTTAGCTATTTGGTTCTCAAAACAAAAACGACTGTATACTATATAATCTTTATATGTCAAACCCACACTTCTGTATCATATCTTATTCAGCTTTAGTCTATATTTGCTTTGGAGATTTTCAAGTCTTCTGCAATGCAGTCTGCTAGATGATAAGGTTTTACTCCCATCATTTTTTCTTTCTTATTGTAAAGCTATGATTCATATCTGTAATTAGTTGATAATACAAAACAAATGTTTCCCTGCTTCAGCCACAAGCATATTCAGTGAGGAGATCAGATCACTCACTATTTCTGTAACAAGAAATAATATCTTAGAAAAGACATTTAACTACTTCAGTAAATTTCAAACACTCACATTTTTATGGCTAATCAACCAATACACTATGAAATGTTGATGATTCGCATATAGCTTATGTTTATGTGCCACTACAAGGAAGGTATGGCTCAGGAACATCACGTTTCAGTAGAATTTTATAGATCTGTCTTTCTTTTCTTCTTGCCAGAAGAATGTAAGTCAGACCTTAATGCTGTGAAATCAAAAGCACTCTCAGTCCTTACAGTACTGGCTCCTGATTAAAACTTAACATTCTGCCTGTGTATCACCAGCAACGTCTGTGGCCTGGACTTTCTAACTCTTCCTAATGCTCAGTATTTTTAACTGATATTTGTGTTATTATCTCTGCTGTTAATAATGGAAACTGACAAAACTGATTCAGGCTTCTGCTTTCTGATCTATTGGCTGTCCTCATCCTGTGCTCTTTTAATATAATGAAAATAGTGATAATAATTTAATCACTATTTCAAGACTCTGAATCTTCAAACCTTGTCCCATGCTATTGAAAATTAAAATAAACCTTAAAAATAAAATAAAAATTAAAAATAAAATAAAATAATAAATCTTTACTTATAGTGCTTGGGAAACAAAGTCCAACTAATCCATGGGAAACAAGAGATAACTCTGAAAACCTGCTACGTAATTTCCAACACTACAACTATTATCAAAGGCGACTCACAAGTGATTAACACTCAACTACAGTTTAGTTAGAAAAATACAGGTATGATTTATATAAACAGTTTCATCCTGGTTTTCATCCATTAAGCAGCACCGAGACATCTTTTCTACACGTGCCTACACCTACTGAAAGTAGTGACTTTACACTCCTACTGGACTTGGTGCTTCTTTCAGTGGCACCTTATGACTCCAGGACGAAGTCCCATTGCTTTGCATATGTCATTAAAATACTTTATCATTCTCTTTCTGGGATTATTTTTAAATTTACTTCTGGTTTTATTCATGACCCTGAGATTAGCTCACTTGGATAGAGAATGGTGCTAATAATACCAGGATCGTGGGTTTAATCACTGTATGGGCCATTCGTTGAAAAGTTGGACTTGATGATCCTTGTGGGGCCCTTCTAACTCAGAATATTTTGCAATTCAAGTGCAGCTCATGATTATTAGCTGTTGTTTGATTTTCTGCAGACATGCTGACACCTGTGTTTCTAAATTGTCAGGAGGTAGACTATCAATAATTTCAATGACACTCAGATTGTATATTCTCATCATGACTAAGTAACACAACTAAAATTCAGATATGGATTTTATAAACATGCATGGCATAATATATGATTTGAAATTCTGGTAGTATCAGCATATGAAGAAGGTAGGGTTACATTTTCAGTTTCCATAACAGTGTAAAAATAATTTAACATGGTATCCTGCGTAGATACACAGTATCTCAATACTGCGTTAGATGTTAGATATTCAACATCTCCCACTGGTATTACAGAACCAGGAAGATCATCAACTCTGCTAGCCTTTCTGCCATACCATGAAATATTTTCTACTCAGTCCAACTGTAGTCAGTAGTTAATTATACTACAAAGCATGATTGACTATATTGTTTCTATATTGAGAGAGCTCCATTAACTTTCAACAAGACAGATGATCAATTTTAGGAGCCTGCTGCTTATGCACAGAGTCATTCCTGCTGTGCCCCAATTTATTTGCAGGACATTTTTGTTATTGTACTCACCAGGATGTGTTTTATGGCCTCATTCCTTTTTTTTCTTTCTCTCCTTTATTTTTTTTAATATGTGGTTAATGTTATAAAACTAATCTTTCAGTTCATGTGAGTAATGTCTTATGGAGTACTTTTATACATTTTAATAAAAAAAATACATTTATTTTTTTCTCATATAGAGTTAAGTAGAATTTCACTACAACATAGTCGGAATAAAGGAATAGACCTTTATCAATTTCTACATTTTGTCGACATTGTGTACAACCGATTCACTGAATGCCTCAGTATTTGCGGTATCAACAGTTTGTTATCAGAGCAAAGTTAGGTATCTCAGATCAGGGAAAGGTGCTTAAGAACGAAGCTTAGGTATCTTTGGAGTATTGAAAAAGATTAATTTTAGTTAGCAAATTTATCTGAATTTCCCAAAATTTTGGTTGAAAGTTAGAAAAACTATTCAAGTTTTCATTAATTATTTGTCTGCAAAAGAAAAACCCTAAGAAAAGAGCAGATGAAAAATATCAGTGCCAAGTATTATTTTCCATAGAGGCCAATTAACTTCTGGAAAATCAATTTTAAGACATGAGTACCTCTCAGGTCCCCATACACCACATTTGTTATTTCCTTTTTACATTTCAAATGAAAACTTCAGTGTCTACAGCCCAACCTTACCTTGGTACCCTTATCAGGAGGGAAACTAAAATATAGAAACACAAGAGACAGAAAATTAAGTGAATGATGGTATATTCAACTAGGTTCTGCAGTCTCATAACCATGGCAGAAGAACTGCAGACACCACCAGTCAAACATTCTTACCATGCAATTAGAAGTAGCTCAACTAATTTTTTCTATTCCAGATCTTTCAAATATCAGTTTTAGTCTTTTCCTGGTTACTGTCTTGTCCTTTGGAACCTTCCCTTCTCCGTTTAAGTATTTAGAAGA
Organism: Manacus vitellinus; assembly: GCF_001715985.3. NCBI lineage: Eukaryota > Metazoa > Chordata > Aves > Passeriformes > Pipridae > Manacus > Manacus vitellinus. The sequence continues at coordinate 20,725,315 of NW_021940208.1, read as the reverse complement.
TTATTTTCCATCTCATCTTTCTTTATCCTTTTATGAGGGAAGCCTTATTTGTCCCTTACTTTCTACATCTGTTCAGAGCCATAAACACTGCATAGGTAGGAGTAACTTCATGAAAGACTTCTGCCTTTTGCAATGACACTTCACCATTATGCATAAATAATGGTATTTTACTCACAAAAATGTAACTGTTTTACCATTTTGCAGCATATTTTAACTGCTCTAGAATATCTAATAATATTTTTATTTCATTTTTTATTTCAGAACTCACAAATTGTTCCATTTTCATTGTTAGCATAGTTTATTTTTTGTGTGTAAACTTGGTGTTGATCAGGCTTTCAACTGGTAGCAATTTAAATGCAACGTGCAATATCCTATAATTTAGTAGTACTAATTTGTAGTATTAGATATTTTAACTGGATTCTGAATTGAGCTTTTCAACTAACAGTTTTAATATATGTTATTATATAATGTAGATAATAGCTTGGACTTGAAACAATGCTTTTAAAATCCCAGCACTCCACAAAAAAAATTTCGAATTGGGGATGGCATTCTTATATAGATTTCTAAAATGTGAGTTGTGCCATCTGCCTTAAAGTTCCTCTCTCCATTTAGTAGAAGAACATCTAATGCAGCTTCTTTAGACGAGACAATCAATATTTTGACATTCGGGATAGTTGTGCTGAGGTAAACTGAGCCATGAATTCCACAAGCCCTCCAAAATCATCTGCTCAGATTAAGAGCTTTTTTTGTTCTAATGTTTCAGTAATTTTTCTTTTCCTTGAAAAAAAAAAGTATATATGAAATTGATTTACTTCGTCAAGTACACTTTCAAATTCCCTTTACTACAATCTCGTATCTCCTCACTCTATATATATATGTATGTATGCATACATATATATTTATACACATACATAAATATTTATGTATATATGTCTAGAAATATCTATCAGGCACCTTTCTGTTTAGCAATTTCAGTTGCCTTTATGAAAAGGAATATCTTTTCTTAAATCTCTTGTCAATATCTTTATCATTTCTAGAGAGCTGCAGCTACAGTGACCATTTTGGCAGCACCATGATTTACAGTTTTTACTTTTTTCTTCCTGTGCTTGTTAATAAATTTCCTGTTCCTTACTCCCTTCTCAGGCAGCAATTTCTGAGGCATCTGTGTCATAGATTAGTTTTATGATGGGTCTTTGGCATAACAGCAAGGAATTCAAACATTAACGTGCATTTAATAGAAGAACATAGAAAGGAGCAAGAAAGGAGCAAGGAGATTCTGGTAATTTAGATTGAATCTCCCTTGTACATGCATATAGCAAGAAAGCAGCAATTTCAAAAGTCAGTTTAGGATATGAACCTCATAGCTTCTGAACTGATCCCAGGGCGATAATCACCCCTTTTATTTTAGTGACTTAGGGAGAATCTTGGGGAGATCAGAAAGTATATAGGTGTCAATAGTTTAGTAGTGTGAATAGTTTCACATGTTTCCACTAAGATAATCAAAGGGCTGGAGAATCTGCCCTATGGGCAAAGACTGAAGGAATTAGGTCTTTCCTCCTAGAAGGTTCAGGGAGGACCCAATCGTAGTATTTCAGTACTTAAAAGGTGGCTACAAAGAGGACAGAGGCTCTCTCTTCACAAGGAATCACAGAGAATACAAGGGGCAATTGGTATAAATTGCACTAGGAGAGGTTTTATCTTCAAATAAGACAGTATTTTTTACAGTGAGAACCACCATTAAATGGAAAAAAAGCTCCATAGGGACATGGTAGAGTCCTCGTCACTGTAGGTTTTCAGGATGTCATTGAATAGGGTGCTAGATAATCTCAACTCATCTTCCTTTCTCACAAAAGTTTGGACCAGATGACCTTTTAAGGTCCCTTCCAATCTGAACCGTTCTCTGATTTTAAGATTCTGTGTTTAATTCACACATTAGTTTGAACAAGGAAACTCAGCTAATGTTCCAATAGGTATTGTGGTCTGCCAAACAACTTGAAGGTTCTTCTGTTCATACAAAATCTAGACATCTTCCTACTTTCCTGTTTCTCAGGATTGCTTAGGCTTTTCTCTGTACAAGGATATATGTCTGATAACAGAAGCAGACAAGATCCACTGTCTCCTTCCATGTCCCCTAGACTTTTTCTGTGTAATACATTCAAGGAAGAACAAAAAAAAACAAGGCTAAGAAAGAATATGAGGCATCTCATGTCTGAACTTGAAAAAAATCCAGACCCATACTTACATGCTGTAACTCCAAAATTTTGTTTGGAGTTTTTTTAGCTTAAAAAAATTCTGGGAAAAGAGATGATAAAATGGTACAGAAATTCACAGATATTCCTATGATTATGAAAGGTAAAGACCTCAAAATATTGTGAAAATATTTATTCAAGCAGTTTATTAACATATTTAATATTTCAGCTCAGCTTTCAGCTCAGAGGGTCACATGATGATAAAAATCATATAAGTGGCATTTTGCCTATAGTACATTAAACACTACTAATTCTTTCAGTTTTCTTTTTATGTAAAATGAGTTACTGACACACATATTGCACATAATGTTTTCAAGATGAAAAGTAAAATTTTTCAAAGAGATTTTTCTCAGGAATGCAGACATGCTATGTGGATAAATTTTATATTTAATGACTTATCTTCAAATGATAAGCAGGGTAGTGAAGAAGCAGAAAGTGTGAAAACTCTTATTATGAACTAGACTTGCTGTGCTGGTTTTGGCTGGGTTAGAGTTAATTTTCTTCACAGTGACTGGTGTGGGACTGTGTTTTGAATTTGTGCTGAAAACAGTGATGATAATAGAGATGTTTTTGTTATTGCTGAGAAGTGCTTACACAGAACCTAGGCTTTTCTACTTTTCTGCTTTTCATACTGACAAGGAGGTTGGGGGAGCAAGAGAGGCTGGGAGGAGACACAGTTAGGACAGGTGACCCAAACTGACCAAAGGGATATTCCACACCATATGGCATCACACTCAGTATATAAAGTGGGGAGAAGAAGGAGAAAGGGGGCGAATATTTGGAGTGATGGCATTAGTCTTCTCAAGTCACCATTACACATAATGGGGACCTGCTCTCCTGGAGATGGATGAACACTTGCCTGCCCATGGGAAGCAGTAAATTAATTCCTTGTTTTGTTTTGCTTGTGTGCACATCTTTTGTTTTTCCTATTAATCTGTCTTTATCTCAACTCATGAGTTCTATACCTTTTATCCTTTTGGATTATCTCCCCGAATTTACTGATGGGGGAGTGAGCAAGCAGCTGCATGGGGCTTGGTTGCTGGATGGGATTAAACCAAGACACTTGCTCTCCTTAAAAAAAAAAAAGCCCCACAATCTCTTATGTAAAATCCTCTATAAATATAAAGTAAAACCTGACACCACTCTGGCCTGGGACTGTGTCAGAGATAGAAATAGGAAGTTAAATAGTAAAAGAAGATATTTATGAAAGTCAGTCTCATCAGCTTACTAGAAATCTGAACGGTGACAAATTTATTACAAACATCAAGACAATGAAGGCTTTAGATCAAAATTTGAAGGACTATAATGAGATAGCTCCTCATAAGTTTAAGTAAATAACAAAAGAGAAATCTAATAGATTCTTACTGTATCATTTGACTGGTAGATGTCAGAGGCTGGCCATGATAAGTCAACTGGGAACAGGAGGTGAAATCTCAATAATAGACAGTATGTGATATAAGGATAATTTTGAAGAGCTATGAAAATTAAACCATGCTTGTATTAAACATCACAGGAGGTAAGGGGAAATGATAGAGAGGAATAATATACTCTAGGAAAAATATTAGGAAAAATATTTTAATAGTGTCCATCTATTAAAAAAAGAACTAAATAAAATGTTTATTTCACAAGATCAGAAATTGGATTCCACTTTAACTCCACTGGTATATGATAAGGCTGGATGTAAAATCATCTTCTTGTGCCAATAAAGCTAAAACTATCAACTGTGTTCCTGTTATGTCTGTTGTAACATTACTTCTTTCAAAATTTTTGGTGCTAGAAAAAAAATTTGATACCTTAAAACAGAAATGAAAAAATAATTAATGATAGGTATGTTATAACTCAAATATTGCAGATGAAACAGTGTTTTTGAATAACATACAATACTAACTACATCTTCAGTCTTTAAGGACACGTCTTTAGTAAGTCTCTGCTAAAATGCAAATAACTTTGGAGAAAATCTTCACTCTCCATAATTTCATAATAGTCTGTGTCTTTTTTCCTAAGCTCATAGAGTACTTAGATTTTTTTCTTCTAAATCCATTTGTAAACTGAATAGGTAGTGAGTGATTGCTAAGCATTATGCCTGATTCAATCTTATTTTACATGCAGAAGCTCTGTATGCAATACTATTACTTTATTAGATGCTCTTAAGGTACCTTTTTACTGTCAGCTAAATGAGATTTCTGCTAACAAGTTACTACTTATTTCTGGCCCTAAAGAAGTCATTTACAAATGCAGCATGAAATGAGATGTTGGCAGTTTTTTGTTATGTACTTAAACAAAATTCAGGTGCCTTGAAAAAGGCAGAAAAACATGCATTGAATGGAAAAAGATGTACTTTTCAACTGATTTACCCTGCTCCTTACTTCAATCAATTAAGAATTCTCTGTGCCTTGCCACAGTATGTGGCTCCTACAGCACAAATACTTTATGCTTCACTTGTTCTTCTGTAATACCTCCCAGGAAGAAAAATGCAGGTTTCTTTACTTCCTCCCCCTCACCATAGGCAGCACAAGTAAGCATACCATAAAAAGCTTAACATTGATGTATAATAATTGGGCTACCTGTTCTTATTAATTTCTTATTTTATGTGTGATTTTTTTTCTTAGTTTTTGTCATGGTTTAACCCCAGCTAGAAATAAAGCCCTACATAGGCACTCACTGCCCTGGCTGGATAGGGGACAGAATTAGAAGAGTAAAAATGAGGTTGAGATCAAGGCAGTTTACAAGGCAAAGCAAAAGCTGTGCAGGCAAGCAAAGCAAAACAAGGAATTTATTCACCACTTCCCGTGGCCAGGCAGCTGAGCAGCCATCTCCAGGAAAGTAGGGCTCCATCACACATAATGGTGACTTGGGAAGACAAACATCATCACTCCAAATGCCCCCTCCTTCCTTCTTCCCCCATCTTTACATGCTGAGCATGATGCCATGTGGTATGGAATATCCCTTGGGTCAGTTTGGGATCAGCTGTCCTGGCTGTGCCCCTCCCAACTCCTCGTGCATCCCCAACCTCTCCCGCTGATGGGCAGAAAAGGCCTTGACTCTGTGTGGGCACTGCTCAGCAATGTCTAAAACATCCCTGAATTTTCTATACCATTTTCAGCACAAATCCAAACCATAGGGCTATACCAGCTACCATGAAGAAAACAGATCCAGTCCAGCTAAAACCAGCACAATTTGTCACTTATGTTTTTGAGAAAGTTGTCTCTGTCACTGCCTAAATTTAGCAATAACTTTCACTAAACATGGATACTACACTTACAGACTTTTAAATAATGTCCGAGTGTTTACAGTACCTGTTGAAAGACACTTTGTTTTACTGTACATTGATCCTGCAGATAGAGAGAAATTTTCCTAAAATAATCACAGAATCATAGAATCATGTAATGCGTAAGGTTAGAAGGAACCACAGTGGGTCATCTGGTCCAATCTCCCTGGTCAAGAAGGGTCATCCTAGAGCACAGTGTACAGGATTGTGTCCAGTTAGTTTTTGGAGACCTCCAGTGAGGGACACTCCACAACCTCCTGGCAATATTTTCCAGTGCATGGTCAGCTGTACAGTAAAGTTCTTCCTCATATACAGGTGGAACTTCCTGGGATCAGTTTCTGCCCATTGCCTCTTGTCCTATCACTTGGCCCCACTGGGAAGAGCCTAAATCCATCCTCTTGACACACTCCCTTCAGATACTTATATACATTGATGAGGTCCCCTCTCCAGTCATCTCTTCTCAAGGCTGAACAGGCCCAGCTCCCTCAGCCCTTCCACATAAGGGAGATGCTTCGGTCCCCTAATCACCTCTGCAGACCTCCACTGGACTCACTCCAGGAGTTCCATGTCTTTCTTGTGCTGAGGAGCCCAGAACTGGACACAGCAGTCCAGGTGCAGCCTCACTAAGGCTGAGTAGGGAGGCTCAACCTGCTGGCAATGCTCTTCCTAATGCACCCCAGGATACTATTGGCCTTCTTGGCCCCAGGGGCACACTGCTGGTTCATGGACAGCCTGTTGTCCACCAAGACCCCCAGGTCCTTCTCCACAGAGCTGCTTCCCAGCAGGTTGGCTGCCAGCCTGTGCTGGTGCAGGAGGTTATTCTTCCCCAAGTGCAGGACCTTGAATTTGTCTTTGTTGAATTTCAGAGAATTCTTCTCTACTCATCTCTCCAGCCTGTTGAGGTCCTTCTGAAGGGCTGCACAACCCTCTGAGGTATCGGTCACTACTCTCAGCTTTGTGTCTTGAGTGAACTTGCCAAATTCAAAGTGTTTCCTGAGAAAAGTATGTGGCTCTGTACTAATTCATTGGGTCAAACTTTTGGAGTCTTGTATTTTTTCAAGTAATTCTCCCAGTTAAGCTTGTGGCTTTGGGACTGGGTTTTTACATGCCTTTTATCCAGTTCTCAGTCTACCTCACTGTCCACTCATCCAGTCCATACTTCCTGAGTTTGCCTACGAGGATGCTGTGAGAGACAGTCGTGAAAACCTTGCTAAAATTCAAGGCAGACAATATCCACTGCTCTCCCTCATCCATCCAGGTAGTTCTTTCATCCTAGAAGGTGATCAGGTTAGTCAAAGATAATTTACCTTTAATAAACCTGTGTTGACTTCTCCTGATCATCTTCTTGTCATCCATGTGGATAGAGATGGTCTACAGAATGAGTTACTTCATCAGCTTTCCAGAGATTGAGGTGAGACTGAGTGGCTTTGCCCTTTTTGAAGACTGGGGTGACGTTTGCTTTCTTCCAGTCCTTAGACACCTTTCCTGATCACCATGATCATGATTGTGAACAGTATAGCTTTGGTGTTCACCAACTCTCTCAGCACTCATGGATGCATCCCATCAGGCCCCATGGATTTGTGAATGTCAAGTTTGCCTAGGTGTTCTCTAACCCAGTCCTCTTTGACCAAGGACAAGTCTTCTTCCAACATTCCTTTACCCTGGTCTCTTGGGTCAGACTTTCCTGAGGGCTGGTCTTGTCAGTGAAGACCGATGTAAAGAAGGCATTCAGTAACTCTGACTTCTCTGCCTCTTCTGTTACCAGGGTCCATCCCCTCCCTATGTAGTAACAGGCCCACATTATCCTTTGTTTTCTTTTGTTATTAATGTATTTGAAAAAGCTCTTCTTGTTCTCCTTGACATCCTCGGTCAGATTTAATTCCAGAAAGGTCTTGGCCTTTCTTCTCTCATTTCTACTTACTTCGACAACCTTCCTCTCTATATTTGCTCTAAATGGCCTGACCCTGCTTCCGTCTTCTGTGTATTTCTTGCTTACGCTTGAGTAATGACAGGAGTTCTTTATTCATCTATGCATGTCTCTTGCCCCCTTTACCATTTTTTGCTCATTGAGATGCATTGTTCTGGAACCTGGAGGAAGTGATCCTTGAATATCAACTAGCTTTCTTAGACCTCTCTTCCCTGCAGAGCCCGTTCTCATGGGATTCTTCCAAGAAGATCTCCGAAGAGGCTAAAGTTAGCTCTCCTGCAGTCCATGGTTGTAATCTTACTAATCTTACTTGCTGAAATAACTAAGATCACAGTTGTACTTATATATATTGTTTCAAGTAAAGCCTATGTCAATTAATTATTTCAATAGAAAACATGTAACAATCATTACAAATGTAAAAAATACCTAGATTTGGATGTGTTTCTGCCCTGGGAAAAATAAAACAAAAATCCAAAACAATCCCCCCCAAAACCCCTATTTTTCCTTGTCCAAGCAGAAAAGCATTATGCAAGATGTTTGCAGAAGTTTTGATTTAAAAGTGGATTTTGGCTTTGGGATTAAGTAGTGGTAAGATGAAAACACCCAGACTGACAGTTCTGACCTTACAAAGAGCAAAAGTCAAAAAAATCCTTTATGTTATATAATTAGATTTTCATTCTGTCCTCTTCAAGTTAGTAGTCATTGACAGCAATAGACTGTCTGCTGTCAGAGCCAAGATTATGAAACATGTTTACCTCATAAAATTTCTATAACACAGATCCAAAAACCAGTATGCTCTTACTTTGCTGAGTGGTTTTTTTGCACTCTAAGTCCATTGATCTTGGGTGGCGTTTTAGGAATGGTAAAGGGATTCTAATATGCTCAAATAGTTATATTGATGATTTTAATGTAAGTACTTTCCTAAACTCTAGAGCTGCCAGAGCTGTCAGATGTGCTTACCATGCCCTTTCTTAATTTTTTCAGACAGAAGACCAAACCATTTAATTTTTTTTAGCAAGAAGAATTTTCTAGTCATTGACCAAAATCCAATACAAAAGGGAAATATTTTTAATTGTAATCAACAGTGAATGTACACTATTTGCTCTTGGTTATTCACAACATATTAGTGACCTCTTTATAATTAGGTAGAAAAAAATTAACTTTAGTACTAAGGAATTTATTACTGAGTGGGTTCAATAAACTTTAAATTGAAATAAAACCATTTTTCATAACTTAGTACTATGTCCAAGATTTTCAAGAGTATGTTTACCTAAGAAAGTGAAAAATTGTGTCATTAAGTAATTCTTGAATATACTGAGATTTTTCTTATAATGAGTGTCTAAATTAAAATTACTAGCAAAAAAAAAAACTATTAAAAAAGGGGGAAAGAAAAAAATTGGAATGTGCTAAAATAAAATAGAGAAATACTATGAAGAAATGATCAAAACAGATTTTGTTCTCCTCACAATAGGTGTAATACAAACAAGATTCCATGTGTAGCAAAGAGCTAAGCTCATGTTCAGAATTTAAAAATTTTACTAGACCTCTTGAGTTCACAAATCCAAACTATATAGACCTCTTCTATGCTTAAAAATTAAGTGCAGGCTAACACACTTTGCTGGATTTAAATGTACTCTACAATATGATATTACAGCTTAGGAAAACCACTTATAGTATAGTGAAAGTATTTGATGCTAAATGATATTTTGAGACACATTAAAAAGCATTGTAATTGACACTGAGAAAATAAAAAAAAAACCAAAAATCATTTAAAGCTGTCTTTCTTTTCTTTATACATTCAATCGCTGCTGCATTTTTTCATAATTAGATATCTTTTATTCAAGGATATTACTTACATAAGGAAGCCTAACATGTAAACAACTGCTGCAAAATTGGGCTGCACTACTCCACCTTTATTTCCTTTTCCAGGCATAAGAAATTAGTTGTGTAGATTTTAACTTAAGTATTCTTATAATAGAATCATAGAATTATATAAAAGTTAGGCTTGGAACAGACCTTAAGGTCATCTAGTTCCAACCTTCCTGCCATGTCCAGGGACACCTTCAACTACTACATCATGTTGCTCAAACCTCCATGTAATTGGCCTTGAACACTTCTAGGGCTGGGACATCCGCAGCTTTTCTGTGCAACATGTTGCAGTGCTTCACCACCCTCACAGTAATGAATTTCTCCCCCTTTTCCTATCACTATACATCCTTATGAAAAGTCCCTCTCCAACTTTCTTGTAGTTCCTCTTTAGGTACTGGAAGGCTGCTGTAAGGTCTCCCTGAGGCCAGGCTGAACAACCCCAACTCTCTCAGCCTGGCTTCACAGATGTGTTCCATCCCTCTGACCATCTGCATGGTTCTCCTCTGGATTTAATTCAAGAGGTCCATGTCCTTTTTATGTTGGAAGCCTCAGAGCTGAACACAGTACTCCATGTGGGGTCTCACGAGAGTGGAGTATAGTGAGAGAATCACCTCCCTCGACATGCTGGTCATGCATGTTTTGATGCAACCCAGGACACAGGTGGCTTTCAGGGCTGCAAGCACACCTTGCTGAGTCATGATGAGCTTCTTGCCCACCAACACCTCCTCAGGACTATTTTCAATCCATTCTCTACCCAGCCTGGATCTATGCTTGAGAATGCCCCAACACTGGTGCGGGACCTTGCACGTGGTCTTGTTGAACTTCATGAGGTTTGCATCGGCCCATCTCTCAAGTCTGTCCAGGTCCCTCTGGATGGCATACTTTCCCTCCAACATGTCCACCACACAGGTTGGTGCTTAGTGTCATTGACAAACTTGCTGAGGGTACACTCAAACCCACTGTCCATGTCATCAACAAAGTTGTTGAACAGCGACAGTCCCAGTACTGACCCCTGAGGAACATCACTCTTCTTTCTGAAAACCAGTTTCTAAAACTTGTTAATACATTAAGTTTTATCTCAATACATATCTAATGTCTTTTTCTAAAATGTAACCTTAAACAACTGACACAATATTAGTGTTGGGGTGAAAAGGACAAACAAGGAATACATTAACAGAAAACAAGGTAAGACATTAATGTTTCTGCTTTTTTTAGAGAGGATGGGAAAGAGAAAACAGAGTGATAAAAGAAAATAAGGGAACATAAAATTTTAGGGTAACTATCTGTAGAGAAAAAATCGTAGGCCGGAACTATAGAAAGTATAAATGACAAAAAAACTCTACTAAAAATGTTTTAAGTATAAAGGATTTTTATTTTCTTCATGTAAAAGGCTTTTTAAATACCAAGGCTGGATTTTTGGAAACATTTTAAGTAAATCTAGGCTTCAGAGACAGTGGAAGTATTGATAAAAGATTAAGCAAGGAACTGTGGATGAATCTTACTATTTGAGGTGGGATCTTATTCTCAAAGACATTCTTGATATCTTAGATTTACTTGTATATTCCTATGAGTGTTTTCTACAACATAACACATTCATATTTGTATACTTGTTACTAGTCTCTAGAAAATTATAGGTTTAGATTTCCAAAATGTTTACTTTTATCATAAATTTGCTAGCATTCTGATTTTCTAAGATGATGCCTAAGCTTGAAATAAATATTCAAATCAATTTAGAAATTGTCTGTGAATCTTCTTCATCTTTTAAACAAACACATCTAATAAAAATAAAACCAAGTCCGAACCATATCCCCTTCTAAATCTGACCTCAACATTTAGTGATGCCAGAAGTTCCCCTAAAGGCTGCATGGAATAACAGCTTTTTTGTGGCAGACTCAGGTACACCAAATATCTTCTTAAATTAATAGCAGACCATGCACAATATTTTTAATGACTCGCTTGCAGATGTATATCTCTACATATAAACATAGAGACAATCTCCTACATACTTAGAACAAAACCATTTTAAGTTATAGCTATAATCTAGATGTATAGGCTACTATATACCAATACATATATTAGGCCATTACATATCAGTGCATAGACATGTATAAATGAAAATATATGTGTATATGCAGGCATATAGATATTATATACATTTATACATATGTAGGTATAGATATATCAAATTTTGGTGGAAAAGCAGCAAGGAACCAAATGGATAATTGAATTTTCTGCTGTAATATAATAATCAGCATGACTCAGTCTACATTGCTATTATAGATCAATGTGTTAAATGAATCTTGCTGCCTGAATTTCTGTTGCTGCCAGCTATCTTTAAGTGGTGATTCATTTAGTCAGCTTTGGCATGACTTTGGAATAGCATGAGACTTGGAAACAGGATCGAGATATTACATCAACCTCAATGCCTCAAAAACACCTAAACATTATTGAGATCTTCAGTTATTTAGCCATGAAAGCAAATAATGAGTTAGTTTTTCCTCAACAAATTACAGTTTAAACAAATTATATTTTATTCACTATTAAAAACTTGGAGAGAAAGTATATGCTGAAAATCAAGTTTCACTTCAGAGCAGTTCTGCCCAAGTCCCAAGACTGGAGACTCTGGTGCTTCTTGGAGTTCTGCAGGGGCCAGTATCTCCCTGGGGTTCAGGAGCTCGGGAGTTCCCTCAGTGTCTGTCAGAGTAGTGTCTTGAAGCCAGGGCCTGTCCTGCCCACCATCCAGGAGCAGGACAGCCAGGGACACAGAAGCAACCCCAGGCATGAGGCACCTCCCTGAGGATGTGGATGGGGACAGGCCAAGGCTGGGCTAGGTTGTGGGGAGAAAGAAGCCAACAGGGGAGGATCTTGATCCATGTTCCTTCAGATGTTCCATTTTACGTGTTTCCTTATCGCCGTGCCCTTTTCAAATCTCTTAATGCAAAGGACAGAATTCCTTGTTTAAAGGTGACTATCACACTTAAATCCTTACAGCATCACAACACAAACACTGCCTTTTCAGGTTCTGACTGAGTTAATTACCAAAGTTACTCCTCTGAAAGTAAAAATGAGAGATTTCTGCCTCTAAAAGTCTTATTACTTATTATAATCCTTGATGACAATAAATCAGGCAACTTGAAAACCAAATACATAAAATACATATTCACATTCTAATGAAACATTCTCCTATCTGCTACAGCCAGATATATTTTTAATATAAGAATCCCCTGCACTGCGAAATTCTGCAACATATTTAGTCTGACAAGAGGAAAGGTTGCAACAGCCAAGCTCATCTCAACTCTTACATTCATTACCTAGTTTATCAGGGAAACTTTATCATTCACACCTCAAGATCCTCCAAAGTAACTCAGGTCATGAAACATTCACGAACAAAATGAGAAGTGTGGTTACCATATATGAATGTAAAACACAGCCCTTGCAGTTACCCTTGTCAAATGCCTACAGGTGAAGGGTGAACGGCTGAGAAGGTCAAGTCCCATGAGGTTCCTTGAGAGAACAGGTCATTCTTTTCCTTCAATAATCAGCAATGATGAAAACTAAAATGAAAATAACAAAAAACCCTCTTTGTTTGCAGACAAACAATAGTCTGCAGGCAAGTAAGTAGCCCATCATAGATAATTTTACATGCAATTCATAAGATTACACAAAATTTAGCACATATCCTTTCCAGATTTTGTCAAACATCTGTAGAAACTAACAGCTTGAACACAATCTGTTTGATTTTATCAATAAAAGGCATAAAGTATATAAGCAGGAACTGACATCAACTGTTAAGAAAGCTGTCTGACATTGGAAGTAAATCTCCTGATCAAGACATTATAGATAGTGGGACAGAAATACACAAGCTTGTCTTCATCTTCCCAGTTAGGAATCCATGACTTCTTCATATTGTGGCAGTGAATTCCAATCACATAGCTATGGGTAGATGCTAATAGCATCACTTTCTTTCGTTGTAATTGTTATTGTTTATATGAATATGATAGTGACAAAACAACTGACTTGATGGCCACAGCTTTCATGGTGGCCACAAATCTATGATTCAAATCAAATTTGTGGGGATTGACTTCTGATTGTCTTTTTTTTAATCTTTATCTGACATTTCCAAGGGAAACTATTTTTCATTCCCACTAGTATTAGCCATGTCCCCTCATTTTTTTTGAATCAGATAACTTCTCATAAGAAGCTTCACATTCTGCTTTAATTTCTTTTGTTTCATACAGGTATTTATCTCAGTTCATTAAGGGCAATTAGCCTGCAACAAATTTTTTTTCCTTGCATTTATTTGTCATCCACTAGCAAATCCAGAAGTTCCACTACTGCCACACACCAAGAGTTCTGACCTTATGTAGAAATTTTCTTGCCTTGCATGAATATTTTCTGTAGGCATTATTTCTGTGTTGCTGCAGTTATTTGAGTATGATTGTTCCCTAACTATGGAGGAAAAAATGGCATTTTACTTCAGGTGCACCCATATGCTTAAAAGACCTACACACAAAAAAGCACATAATTTTTCAAGACCTAACAGCCTGTATATTGAATTAAAAAGAAGTAGTGAGACTACTTGAATGACTCACCTCAGTGAATCTTGACATCAAATATTGCTAAAAAAATTTTTAAGCTGAGTTCTGAGCTGTATCCTGTAGGTTCAACTGCTGTAAAACTGGAGAAACTATTTATAAAATATATTTTAAATATTATCTTTCAATTGAAAGGTGACTAACAGATGTAATCAATTGGCAAACAAATTCTAAACTACATTTTAAAGGATACTTTACAGACATCATAATTTTTAAAGAAATAATAACTGAATTAAAATCTGCCCTTGAGTGAAAGCGCATCAAATATAAATAAGTTATTTTCAGTAGAGTAGAAACACATTACTTGCTGAAACAGAAAAGTGTAATACTCAAGTTGAAGACATTTATTATCAAATGTAGAAACTGCTAGTACCACCTACTGGTAGAACTACAAAACTGAAAAATATTTTCTGTTTATAATATTCCGTAATACCATAATAGCAAATAGATTATTGCAACTTTAATATCATCTTTGACTGCAAACACTATGTAGTTAGGCATAGGAGATGAATTTGTGTACTTCAGTGATATTTTTTGTGAACTCAAGTACTGCCCAATTAGTTATAAATGAAAGAAGGAAAAGAAAAAATAGAAAAGAAATCATAATTGGAGTTTGGTAAGGTATATAATGGTATATTTTAGAAAGCACTCATTCAGTGCTTTGAAAGCCACTGGAAAATTTCAAGATAAATGAATAGGAGTTTGATCTGGATTTTCTCAGATATGTAGACTTACTTCCTTCCTCCTTTTTCCTTCCCTTCCCTTCCCTTCCTCTCCCATCCCCTCCCTTCCCAAACCCTCCCAAACCTTCCCAAACCTTCCCTTCCCAAACCTTCCCTTCCCTTTTGCTGTTTCCTTTTCCCTTTTTCCCTTTCCCTTTCCTTTTCCCTTTCCCTTTTTTCTCTCCCTCTCTTACCTTCTCTCCACAGTCTTTTCTAGGACAATTTTAAGTACAATTTTGTTAGAATTTGTTGCTAGCAGTACTACTCTACAGTGATTTAAATAGCTATACAAAATAGAGAACAGATGGTCTTTACCTCATCAGGTAGCATGTTTCACTGAGGCCCTCAAACTTTCTGCAGCAAGCATATACCTCAATTTGTTATTCAAGCCAAATAACTTGAGCAGAATTTACAATTGTTCTTACATGAGGTATGCAACTAGAAAGAAAAAGGTTTCATTTTCATTATGATATCCTGGGCCAGAAAACAAAATTCTGAATAAATCATTATGTACCCTTTCCACAGCAAACTGTATTATAGTTGCCTGGCCAGAAGCACCCTAAATTAAATTATTTGAAATATTTAAATATTTTTTTTATGTCTAGTTTAACTGTCTTTCACTTTTCCTCATATATTTCTTCTGTTTCCAATCAGACTATTACCTCTTGTGCTTGAATTTTCCTCCCAGTTGCACCACCTAAGACTCCAATAGAAACTATGAAGAAGAGGTCTGAAAAGTGACCTATTGGTCTGCCCCAATCTAAGCTACTTGCAAGTTCAAAACCAGTTTGTATCAAGGGAAACATTTACATTACTCTTCCATTTTACCTTCTATGTTATGACTCTTTTGCTTTAGTCATTAGTGTCTGATGTGGAACCTTGTTAAGTGCTTTTGAAAATCTAAATGTACTACCATCTACTGAATTTTCTTTATCTATTGTGGCAGTAATATCTTCAAAGAACTCCAGCAGGTTATTTAAGCATGACCACTCCTGTCTGAATCCATGTTAGCTATCCTTAATCAAAGTACATGGATTTACTTAACTTGGGACATTTCATATGAGAGTTCATGTATTTTCTCCCAGCAAATTATAAACTCACTGTTTTCCCTCATGACCATTTAAAGGAATATAATGAAGTTCTTTTTGGTGTTTTTCGATCCTTAAGAATCTCTCCTGAGTGGTGTGAACTTTAAAAATGTCAGTGAAGGATTAAAAGATTTCCTTACTTCGTTCCCTTAACACTTTTTTTGCTGATCAGAAAGGATGGAAATATTGTAAGAGTTTTAATAGACGTCTACTCCTTGTATTTGCAGCTGTGTGTTAAACTGGGAAATTAAATGTCTAGCTCATAAAACTGCTATTTCATCTGTCTGAGGAGTATAAGAATAAATAGATAACTTAAAAAACTGAAACAAACAAAAAAATACAAGCAAGTTAAAAAAACCCAGAACAAATCAACCAGCAAACATGATATTTAATAATTAAAGCTTAATGACTCTTTTCTTCAAACTAAAAAAAAAACAAACAACAAAACCAAAACAAAACAGAACAGAACAAAACCAAAACAAACAAAAAACCAAAAACAAACCCAAAAAAACAGTCATAAAAGGAGACATTTCAACCTTTTCTTTCTCTTTCAACTACTGTGAAAAAAAAACAAAACCAAAAAAACAAAACAAAACACAAAAACAACTAAACCCCCACCCAAAAAAAACCAAACCCAAATCCAACCAACCACAAAAACTCCCAAGCAAATCAGGTCTTGAATTTCAATAAAGAACAAAATCATATAAAAGGTGATGAGAAGGAGCCGGTCTATTAGCTGCTGCCAGAACTTCATGCATTCAGTAAGCCCACTTTTATTTTTTTTAATTCTTATCCATCCTTTTTGAGTAGATATTTTCAGTAAATTCATTAGGTATTTTTTGTAAAATAGAGTTTATTGGAAAATTAATGAGATTTTTCCTATTAGATAACATAAATATTCAAAGATATTATGTTTTACATTGTGGTTTGTGTTTTGTTTTGTTTTTAATTTGGGAGTGTTTACATCTCATGTACTTCAGAGATTTCTTTACTACTATGACCCACAATGAGAATTTTTCAGGGAGACCAACTCAATAAGTGACTGCCATTTGTTAAATATATTTTTTAAACATTATCATAAACAAACACTCGAAGTGTTTATTTTATGGAATTATGACTCAACAGAGTAGTATTTGTTTGATCTTTTGAACTTAAAATATTGGAAACATGAAAGTTTCACTTTCTAGTATAAGAAAATTATTAAAGTAGATTTCACATACCTAAAAGATTTATGCCACCAGTATTTAACCTAGCATTGCTATTATCATTTTGTCATAATTTTTTATGATAATATTTGACAAAAAAGATATTGACTGCAAAGGTGTTGGCTGCGTTTGACCCAATCTCAATGCTAAAAAGGTTGTTAAGTAGGCACAATGGAGATGACAAAAATACATAGACCAGGCATAATCATAATATTTGAACACTTTAGAACAAAAACATTGCTAAATTGGTAGCAAGGGCTGCTCTGGCCTCTCTGCTTCGTGCTGTTTCTACTGTGTTCTATTTTACAGTGGTCTAATAGCCCAACACCTTCTCAGTTTTACCTCTGTGTTTTCTCTTTTCTGAGCTCATTGCAACTGTCAAGCAAACACATGTTGATTACTGTGTACGGAGTTCACTTTCTCGTGAGCATAAATAGTGGTAAAAATCTCTTTCTGTCCTAGAGGAGCAGAAAGGAAATTTTATTCAGTTTCGTCTTTAAAAGACAGAATTTAACAACTTCATTATGATTGTTCAGGGCTTAGGGGATAAGTAGCCAGGGCACAGTCCCAATTTTTGCGTCTCTTTATTCTATGCTGTCTGCACAGAACGTCTCGAGTTATTCCCCGAAGGGGTCAGGATGCAAGACTGAATAGTCACAGAAAAAAAAGAAGTGGGACTCGCTTCTCTCTGTAGCTGTATTAGTTAAAATCAAGATCTGTGCTCTTTAAAATACATTAAAATTAACCTATATACTATTTAATATTCCTTAAAGAGAGGGTTGAAAAACAAGTGCAATGTTCTCTAAAAGTTTTAAGTTCTGTTTATAGAAAACATAGTGGCTGTTAACATATGAGTTATCCTGTATACTCATGTGTTATCAACTCCATTCATTCCTTACAATGGAAAAACACAGACTGCACTCTTCAGAAAAAGTAATTACTCAATAATTTTCTTTTAAATTTTGTCTTCATAAAAAAAGAATATTTTAATTACTTTCAGGAATCTATTAGTATGTGAAATCATCAGCTCTCACTAACCTTGCAAAAGGACAGAATGACTGAAATGCTGATTTTCTGTTCTAATGAATTCACCTAAGTAAATAAATTAGCACTTTTATGAAGTTTAAAAATTTAAATTATTATTGGCCAAATTCAGAACATACTTGTGAAAAAGTAATCTTACTCAGTGCTACACTAATTTCTGCCATATCTATTTGCAGTAGGCCATCCTGCATGAAATATATTATGAAAATAAATTCCAATCTAATTAAAATTACCTATTGGTTACTGAATGTTGCTTTAGGCTGAGATTAGTAAAGAATATACTATGGCAGAAATAGTGAGAGCTTTCAGAGTGGTTCTCAGAAGTGCCAGCTGATGCTGGGAACTCACCTTTCACAGTGAGGAAGGAGAATTTTAGCTCAGGAACTAGCAGTGCTCAACAGCACAATTTTAAACTAGACGTGATGAGGGAGGGGGACAACATCAGTCATGTCCCTGGCAAGCTGTGGGAACAGATGCAAAGGTTACAGGCACAAGGTGCTGACAAGGGCCTTCTGCCGGTGACTACGCTATAATGGAATGACTCTATCAGTGGACAAGGGAAGGGCTACAGATGGCGTTTATCTGGACTTCTGTAAAGCCTTTGACTCCGTCCTCTACAACATTCTTATCTCTAAACTGGTGAGAGATGAACCTGATGAGTGTAGGTGGATGAGAAATTGGTTCTGTGGTTGCATCCAGAGAGTAGCAGTCAATGGCTCAGAGTCTCAAAGGACATCAGTGACAAATGGTGCTCCTCGGGGACCATATTGGGACCAGTGTTATTTAATATCTTTGTTAATGACATAGACCACAGGATTGGGTACACTCTTAGCAAATTTGCAGATGATACCAAGCTGAGTGGTGCAGCTGACATATCCCGAAGGACAGGATGCCATCCAGAGGGACCTGGGCCCCTCAGTTCGGGAAGGATATTGAGGTGCTGGAGCAGGTCCAGAGAAGAGCAACAAGACTGGTGAAGGGACTTGAGTACAAGTCCTGTGAGGAGAGACTGAGGGAGCTGGAGTTGTTCAGCCTGGAGAAAAGGAGGCTCAGGGTAGACCTCATCACTCTCTACACCTACCTGAAAGGAGGTTGTAGCCAGGTGGGAGTTGGTCTCTTTTCTCAGGCACCTATCAGTAAGACAAGAGGGTACCATCTTAAGTTGTGCCAGGGGAAGTTTAGGTTGGATATTAGGAAGAAATTCTTTCCAGAGAGGGTAATCAGGCATTGGAATGGGCTGCCCAGGGAAGTGGTGGATTCTCTGTTCCTGGAGGTTTTTAAGATGAGACTGGATGTGGCACTTGCCATGGTCTAGTAACCACAGTGGTAGTGGATCAAGGGTTGGACTTGATGATCTCAGAGGTCCCTTCCAACCCAGCTGATTCGATGATTCTATGATTCTATGACCTGGACAAGTTCAAGATGTGGGCCTATGGGAATCTCATGTGGTTCAACAAGCATGGGCAGCAGATCAAGAGAGGTGATTCTGCTCCTCTACTCAAGTTTCATGAGACTCTGGCTGGAGTACCTCATCCAGCTCTGGGGTCCTCAGTACAGGAAGGACATCAAGCTGTTGGAGTGAGTCCAGAGGAGGGCCATCAAGATGATTAGAGGGATAGAGCACCTCTCCTATGAGGAAAGGCTGAGAGAATTTTGGTTGTTCAGCCTGGAAAAGAGAAGGCTTCAGGGTGACCTAGTTGCTGCTTCCCAGTACCTGAAGGGAGCCTACAAGAAGGATGGAAAGGGACTTTTTAGAAGGACATGTAGTGACAGAACAAGGGGGAATGGCTTCAGACTGAAAGAGGGCAGGTTTAGATTAAATATTAGGAAGAAATTCTTTGCTGTATGGGTGGAGAAGCACTGGAACAAGTTGTCTAGATAGGTTGTGGCAGCCCCATCCCTGGAAGTGTTCAAGACCAGGTTGGATGGGGCTCTGAGAAACCTGATCTAGTGAAAAATGTCCCTGCCCACAACAGATGTGGTGGAACTAGATGATCCTTAAGGTCCCTTCCAACCCAAGCCATTCTATGATTCTATGAATGGATAATTATTGTCCTATAGAGGACAAGTAAAAGAAAGTCCTTCAAAATCCATAGAAAATATTGGCAATAGAAATGTAGAGAGGGAGAGTTACATGGCACTTTCCTTCTTCTCATCTCTAATTTATTATTTTTTTTAAGAATAACAGTTTAATAATTATTGTTATGTGACTGGGCGAGTCTTGTGATGTCTGACAACCTCTGTGGTAAAGGTTCCTGACTGGACCATGTCTGCAGCTCCTCAGCCTTGAGCAGGTCAGTTTAAAGCCAGGTCACCTGTAGCGCTTATAGTTAAGCACTTACATCATTCTGCATCCATAGTTATAGACTATCTTTTGCTGACAATGCAAACTAAAGGCACAGTCTAGTCTTCAGTATTCCTCACTTGCACTTTAAGAAATGAGAAGAAACACCTGCAAAAATGTTGAAAGGTTGTTGCTGTTTTTTAGAGTCCAATACTCTTACACAGTATTTAGAGTACAATGACTGGGGGAATTCTACCTTTCATTTTGGATATCTGGAGACAGGAAAAGCAAAAAGGTGTTCCTACACTTTTCCAGAGGAAGAGGGTGTATGCCCTGCTTTGGTAACTCTAAATGTGTAACCCACTTCAGAAAGAAAATTACCAAAAAAAATATGACTGAGCTTATATAATAAATATACACAAGGAGTCACAGCTCTGTAATAAGAATACAATGGCAACTGAAGTTAATCGGAGTAGTCTCTCTAGCTCTAATTGAAATGGAAATAGATTTCTCCCTCTCATTTACAGTGTTAAGTGACACTTGAGATCCTTTTCAGTGCTTTAGGCTGTTGAAAACCAGAGCAATGCCACAACTTGTCTAGACAACTTGTTCCAGTGCCTCTCCACCCTTGCAGCAAAGAATTTCTTCCTAATATTTAATCAACACCTGCCCTCTTTCAGTCTGAAGCCATTGCCCCTTGTTCTGTCACTACATGCCCTTCTGTTGAAAACCTGTGCAATGAGTTTGTACTCCACAGAGGAGAGAGGTCAGTTTATAGCTGTTTCTTTGAGAAATTCTTTTGTTTTGTTTTTCTTTCTTTCACTAACTCCATTTCTCATCACTCTCTGGTAGTGAACAACCATATGTTATGTCCTAAGAAACTCCTATATGTGATTTGATTTTGATTTGAAGTGTATCAGCCTTTTGTACAATGACTTCTACAAAAATATATTAAGATTTGAATATTCCTACAAAGATGTTCACTGGTATTTGGTGTGGGGAGAGAAAAGGGAAAATGGAGACATAGCTTGTTGAATATGATATTCTTTATAGTGAGAATATTCTGTCTACAAACCTGAATATAATATTATGGTTGAGAATATAAAGTACTATTTTCAGACTTTTCACATTAAGATTTCTTTTTACTTCATTGTACCTGTTGAGGCTTTACAAAGTTTTCATAATAGGCTTTAACACTTTTTAAAGGGTAAGGATGTTACTTGATATGTTTTGTTTTGTTGCTATCTTTTATCCTTCCCCCAAAAATATAAGTTAAGTATTTGATAAAAGTTCAGTAGAAACTTGGAAATGATTCCCTCACAGATCACCAATCTCATGTCTCTGCAGGAGCTCCACTCTAGTCTATCACATCCATCTGGGGTCACAACACAGCTAGAAATGGAAGCTACTGGTCTCTTTGGGTTGTGTTTGTGTACTGGTTTTGGATGGAATAATGTTCATTTTCTTCATAGAAGCTTTTATGGGCCTATGGTTTGGATCTGTGACCAAAAAAATTGTTGGTAACACACCAAGACTTTTGCTATTGCTAAACATTGCTTACACAGCATCGAGGCATTTTCTGTTTCTCACCCTTCTCCACCAGTGAGTCAACTGAGGGTGCACAAGAAGCTGGGAGGGGACACAGCCAGGACAGACTACACCAGTTCAACAAGAAAATACCCCATACCACATCATGTTTTGCTCATCAATAAAAACTGAAGAAGGAATGAGAAAGGGTGGATATTCGGAGTGATGATATTTGTCTTCCCAAGTAACCATTACATCTGATGAAGTCTTTCGTTTCTGGAGATGGTTGAATCTTTGCCTGCCAAAGAAAATTAGTTAACACAATTTTTTTTTGCTTGCATGAGCAGCTTTTGCTTTACTTATTAAACTGCCATTATCTTAACCAATGAGTCTTCTCACTTTTGTCTTTCTGATTCAGTTTCCTATCCCATCAAGGTGAACAAGTGTCTGTGTGGTGCTTAGCTGCCTAGTAGAGTTAAACCAAAACAGTTGGTATTTCATTTACTGGTAATCCATTTATTAAATATTTTATGAGAATTCCCTGCTATTTAGCATATTTGGTATAGTGGGAGGATCTATACGTGCTCTGTAAGTAATATTTTCTTTAATTTTTTTGGAGGTCAAACACATTGGCATTTTCAAACCTTTCCAGAAACTTACTTAAGGAGGAAGGCTGCTTTATAGATCATCTTCAGATTTTTTTATGAAGGGTAAAAGAGCATTCAACCTAATCAGTATAAGGTTGCTACTGGATATATGCAGGAAAAGCGTAAAATATCTCATGGAAGGTTAGGGTTAAAAAGAGAGATAGCTAAAAATGTGAATACCTGTGGGTTTAGATAGCTGCTAAGAAGTGGATTTTTGTAACTATGACCTTTGTACCTAAACACCTAAAGTGTGACTTGGAATTTAGATAGCAATTGCCTTTAAATATATGGCACATATTTATAAAAAATATTATACTACAATAAATGATAAATATGGAATCATAGAAAGGTTTGTGTTGGAAGGGACTTTTAAAGTTCATGCTGCAACCTCCCTGCCATGAACAGGAACACTTTCCAATAGAACAGGTTGCTCAAAGAGCCCTCTTACTTGACACTGAACATTTTTAATCATGGACTGTACACAATTCATTTGGACAACCTGGTCCAGTCACTCACATTCCTCATCATAAAAATGTGGTTTTCCTTATGTCTAGTCAAAACCCACTTTCAGTTTAAAACGTTGCCCCTTGTCCTATCACTACGTATCCTTGGTAAAAAGTCTTTCTCCATCTTTCCTGTAGGATACCTTTATATACTGAAACACCACAATAAGTTGTCCACAAATCCTTCTCTTTTCCAGGCTCAACAACCACAATTCTCTCACCCTTTCTTTTTAGGAGCGGTATTCCAGCCCTCATCTGGACCTGCTCTAACAGGTACATGTCTTTTCTGTGTTTGGCACCCCAGAGATGGATGCAGTACTCCAGGTGAGGCCTCATAAGAGTGGAATAGAGCAGAGAGAATCATTTCCCTCACTCTGCTGGCTGCACTACCTTTTATGTAGCTCAGGATAAAATTGACTTTCTGGCCTACACACTCACATTGTAGGATCATGTGCAATATTTCATCTGTTGGTGTCCTCAGCTCCTTCTCTGCAGGACTGCTTTAAATCAGTTAATCCCCTAGTCTGTGTTTATATTGAAGATTACCCCGATCCAGGTGGAGGACCCTGCACTTGGCCTGTTGAACTTCATGAGCTTCACATAGGCTCGCTCCCCAAGCCTATCTAGGTCCCTCTGAATGACATCCCTTCCTTCCAGCAAATCAACTGCACTCACCTTGGTGTCATTTGCAGTCTATCCCATCACCTATGCCATTAATGAAGATTAAAAAAATACTGGTGGCAGTAGAGGCCCTAGAGGACACTCATTAGCGGTTTGCATTTAGACATTGAGCCATTGACTGTAATTTTTTAGGTGTGGCATCCATCCAATTCCTTATCAATTTAACAGTCCATCCATCAATCTCATATCTCTGCAATGTAGGAGTAAGAATGTTGTGGGGGACTGTTCAAGTAGACAGGATCTGTAGCTCTTCCCTTGTCTACTGATGCAGTTACTCCACCTTAGAAGGCCACTAGATTAGTTAGGCACAATTTGCCCTCAGCGAAACCATGCTGGCTGTCTCTAAGCACCTCCCTGTCTTCCAGATCTTGAGACATATCTTCCAGGACAATCTGTTCCGTGATATTACTGGACATGTAGGTGAGGCTGACTGGTCGATAGTTCCCAGAATGCTCTTGTTTACCCTGTTTAAAAATGGTCATTATGTTTCCCTTTTTCCAGTCAGTTGTAATAGTCCAGTCTGGCTGCAATATTGTGTAATTAAAAAATATATGTTTATAAGGTTTAACACATTGCATATTAAATACTTTATATAGTGTATGACTATATGAGTACATAAATGCTATCATATTACAAGAAATATTATAAATTATATTTTTATAAATTTATAAATATTATAAATATATAACAATTATATATTATAAATTATGAATAATATAAATTATAATTTATATGACTAAAATATAAAATATTATAAATTATAACATAAAGTATGTGTTATATAGAGTATATATAGACATATTTCCACCATAGCATCTCCAGGTATCAGTTATTTTATATACACTAAAAATATTATTTACTTCATTCACATGAAAATATTAAAAAAAATCTAAAATTTAACAAATACATAGATGATGAGAAGGGTTGATAACTGGTGTTCTTCAGTGTTGAGAAATTAGAACTGAGTATTTCAAAATCTCAGTCTTTTCCATCATTTCCTAGTAGTTTCAATTTAAGTCAAGAATCTGCTGTTCCTGCTTATGCTGAAAAAAATAATACACTACCAAAATATTCAGTATAATGAGATTGCTCAAGGAATATGGTGGTTTTTAGCACAAGTACAGTCTACAGAATATCAGCATGAACGGTATTTCAAAGTATTCATCTCAAAGGAAAAAACAAACTCTGACAAAGACAGAAAAATTAAAAAACTGAAGGGAAAATTATAAGCCTATAAGTAAGACTGTTCAGTATATGTATATGTGCACTTTCATTAAGCTGAGAAAAAGGAAGGAAGACAGTTACTAGAAAACATAACCACAAAGCAATGGCATAGAAAGGATTTCTGAGATGACTGATAAACCAGAGCTGAATAAGAAATGGACTTGAATGGATCCAAAAAATCCTTGTGAATTAAAATACATTTATCTAACCATTTGAAATACATTCATATTATTGGTATGCACAAAGTAGGTAACATATCGCTATCCTGGCAGGTTGACAAATAATCACTTAGTTGATCCACTCTTTGTTTCTCTCCAAAGAAAATGGTGCATTATTGGTTATAAGAATTATCAACAGATTTATGGGATGCTGTAGTTTATTCAGCATCAAAGCAAGTGCAACTGAAGCACTGAAGAAAAACTGCATCACAAACACTATAAAATCTCAGATGATAAAAACAAAATATCTGTATACTTTTGAAAAAAAGAAACTTTTTTTGTAATAATTTTGCCATTTTTCTTTCTTTTCAAAAATTTTTCTCACCTCTATGTTTTTTCCCATGACAAGTTTAGAACCAGGATTACCACCTCTGAAATAAAGCTAATAATATATTTCATTTTATACTGTGTAGAAACTCTCCTCTATCAATAAGTACTAAATTAAAATAAAACATGACACATAAGAATTGTGAAACTGCCATAATATACCACACACTTAGGCATTACTTTAATTTAATTTATTTAAATATTAATTAAGAGTCTCAATCTTTATATTTTAGCAGGCATATCCCAGTAGATAACATTTTCACTGATAAACTAGCATTAATTGCTTTAAAAAATATTGTTGTCTATGAGGGGTTGCCTTTGTTGCAGTCATTTTATTCTGACTATTTTACTGAAAAGCTGACCCAATAATAATTCTATCATGCAACTACTTCTCCCATTTCTTTTCCATCAATATTGAGGATGCTTTGCTTGGCAACCTCCCACAAAACATCATCTCCCTGCGTTGTTCAGGTGTTTTCAGATTTGAACTTAGAACATCATTTGATTTCAATATTTCTTCTCATCCTCCCCTTCTAATTCTGTCTATTCACCCTTTCAGGTCATAATAATTCTTTTTTCACTTTCAATTCTCCAGGCTGTCCATTGCTGTACTTATAAAACACCACCTTAGAAAAGTCCTTACATTCATTTCAAGTTGTGCCTACACTGTCAATCTTCTCTTTCCCAGTAATTTGCTTCTCAACTCTACTTTGTGTCAACATCTAATTTATTTTGTTCTCCCTACATGCAATTGCTATTACTTTCTATGGTCTTTCAGACATGTCACTTGTCTGTTGTCACCCTAAATCTCCCCTTCAACTGAATTCTCAGACTGAAAGGTTCTTTCACAGCTAATATTTCTTCACAGATCTAGAGATAATGAAAGGTAGTCAAAGTGCCGTTTATTGTTCAATACGTATTTGACAGAGGAGTTCAGATGCTGCATAACTGGGTGAGTAAGAGCCTATTATATTGGAAAACTTCATTAGTAAAATCAAATCTTAGAAAGATAATGAATGTAAACATAAGAAAGTCTAAAAAGAAAAAATATATTAATGAGTGTACGTCAAAGAGTCAGATGCTACCTTTGATGATCTGCATGTGGGAATTAATAGAAAGGACAACTAGATGGACAATTTGTTTTTATAAGAATATAATTTACTTGAACATAGACCACGTTAGATGTTAATGACTTTCGCTATTTATTTTTTCTGGGTTTATTAAATAACTACAGTGCATACTCTTTAAAAAAAAATATGGCGCAGGAATCAGTAATTTCCCTATGTGTTGGATGGAGTGCCATAAGTAATCCTTCAGATAAAAAAACCCTGATACTAACCCACTAGAAATAAGATTCTTTTATCCTGACAATCTGTTGACATTGCCTGTGCACAGCCTAACACTGAAATATCAAAGTAAATATGCTTTTATAGCCTCTAAATATGTTGTTCAATTCAGTTGGAAATTTTGCATTATGGAACCAGTTATTAATTATTTATCATTTTCCAGAATTGCAGATGAATCTACTAGAAGGTCTTTTGCTTTTGCATCTCCTTTGTAACAAACTATGCTATTCAAATGCAAAATAGGCCCTGAGTATGGTGTATTAAATCAGATTTGTTGGTCATAGGCAGGCTTGTAAAGCCTGAAGAAGAAGTATTTAATTCTTAGTGTTAAAAAATATTACCAATCTATATACCTTCTCTATGTGAACAATGTGTAATTTCACTTAAATAAGGATTTCTTTCACAATATTGTGTAAAACATTAAGGTAATTAGGGCTCATGTCTTCTGGGTTTCTTTTACAATTGAGATATAAATCCTAGTTGTAGCAATACAAATACCAAATGTGTCTAAGGAAAGAAATCATCTAATCATTTTAGTCAAATCTCTTATTAGCAGCACTGACTAAAATAATATAGCCTAACCACAATATAGAGTTGTAAATTATTTCATATATAGGATGTGAACCAGTGTCTGCTCAAAAAAATAAAGAAACCATTTTTTTATTTAGTTGGCTCTTATTAAAGTAACTTGTATGAATGTTGGCCTCCATTACCTTAAGTGGTAATGGAGAGTGCCTTTATCACACAATCCTGACCATTGCATCTATATTCCCCCTCTACTCTGAATTAAATTTCTATTTCACACTTCCACAATTTATTTCTTTGAATAAGTCCACACCAGAGATATTTTGTTCTTACCACAAATATACAATTTATCTTCACATACACAACAGCTTTTTGTAACTGTATTATATTTTTCTTGTGTGAAAAAAAACCGAGTAACTGAAGAACAAGAAGCGATATCATCATCTTCTGGACATAACAATGAATACTCAACAAATGAAAGGAAGATGATGACATTATCATAAAAGTTGCACCTTCTCAACTCTGAAATTATGATAAATGCCCAATTTTCAGTTTCAGAACAGAGACAACTGTGTTCTGGTTTCTTTTCCTAGCTGCTTTGTATTGTGCCAATAATGGAACAAAACCCTCCAGTCTCGCAGACCTTGGTGCCTTATAATTTACTACTTGGAGAAAAGCCTCACAAGGAACCCAGGATATGTTATGGCAACTCTTATTACTTCAGGTACTTAATAACCTCCTGGGAGAAAGAACATGCGGGGGGAACCACGTGATGTTCTGTAACTTCAGTGGTTTGCTACAGTTTCTTACATTTGTAAACAAAAATAAAAGTTGAGAGGACAGCCTAAATTGTGCCAAGAGTCTGGTTTTCCCCAATAATTGTAAATTTGATGCAAGTTAACACTGTTAACTAAACTATATGTTTAGTGTAGATCAAAACATGCACTCAAATATCATGTGAGTTAATGAACCATTTACATATCTCACAAACTTACCTGAACTCTGCATGTTTCAGGTATCAGCCTTTGAGAGTTTGTTTTTCACTCTTTTTGTTTTCCACTAAGAGTCACTGTCTTCTAGTTATTTTCATCAATAACGTTTACCACCTACTTGTTCAGAATGTGACTTTAAATTATTACAAACACACACACATATACAGAGAAATATAACACAAAGATATATAATTGGTATTTTGACCGGAGATGTTACTACTTTAATATTTTGTCCCTTTACTGTTCTGAAGTTACCAAAAAAATACATTGATGTATTTTTTATATGTTGGGAAAATAAACTTATTAATTAAAAAATAAAAAAATAGGATAAGTTAAAGCAATTTGATGAAGATACTACCAAAGCAGGAAAAATAAAAAAAAAAAAAAATAAAGAAAAAAATTAAGAACACTCCCCCACTGTTTTAGTTTGTAATAGTATTCAAGAATACATAGTTTTACTTTACCTTAATTTAAAAATTTCTTTGCTGGAATTTTGAATTTTTAAGTAACAAATTTTAAAATTGTAAGTTGCATCTTTCAATTACATTTTCTGTACTGTAACATACTATATTGTGGGTCCAGGTGCCTAGGCAGCGGCAGTGGGGTCTTCAGGTTCCCCTGTGCGGAGCGCCAGGGCTGCCCCGTTTAGAACACAGCTGGTGCCGCAGGTCACCCACTGCTGGGCATCGCTGAGCCCGCAGCCAAAGCAGTAGTGCCTTGGGGTAAACAGGTTTTAGAAAGGGAAAAAATGCTGAACAGCAGAGAGGAGAATGTGAGACAAAAGTGTGAGAAATAAAACTGCAGACATCAAAGTCAGTGAAAGAGGCAGAGAGGCAGAGAAGGTTCTCCAGGCACTGGAAAAGAGATTCCCCAGCAGTCCGTGGAGAAGATGGAGGTGAGGCAGGCTATGCTCCTGCAGCCCATGGAGGAGACTACAGTAAAGAAAAAGTCTCAGGAGGAAGAGGCAGAGGCAAACTCTTATGTATTGACTGTAATCCTGAAATCCACTTTCGTATGTACTAATTTCAGCATTTTGCAGCATAGTCTATAAACTGTTCCATTTGTTTCTTTCATCATTCACAGCAGAAGGTAATGATGTCAAACTACCCAACCCATATTTATATTTGCTTAATCAGAGTAGCAGCATTGTCTGTATTTCCCCCTCTCATATCCTGAGAAGCCTGACTGCAAATACGATTTCCCAAAAGACTGTTAGGTAAGATAGTGAAATTAACAGGGGAAGCCAGTTTATCTTTCTCTCTCTCTCTGACAGATGTTTTGCCAGTTGCTCAGACACATGAACGTGAGAGTCCTGACTAAACACTGAACCGCATGCCCTATTGCAGGTATGTCAGATATACAACTATCAGAATGAATGTTTTATTCAACTGGAAACAAAGTGCTGCCTGTATTCCAAAACTGAACTAAAATCTTTTATAAGAGGTTAATGAAAAAACCCAGGAAGGTCCATAGTGACATAAATATGGAGCAAGAACTAAGTTCATAAATGGTATTGTCCTACTTATTTGCAATAAGTATTACAATACTGCAAATGACAACTCCAGCACTGTCAAGTACTAACTTACTTCAGATTCTACCTTTCTGAAAACAATATAATAATACAGCAAAACAAATACTCAATATTTAGTGTACTGGTGTTATTTGCAGTCTATAAAATACTAAATTTAGTTTCTTTGCAGTTTTTTATTTTTAGTGTTCAGCTGGAGACTAAAGTATGGGCTTTTCTGTGAACATAACATAGCTTCTTGATATTTCTGGAGAGCACATATGATAAAATTTACTTGAGTTTATATAATTTTACATAATTCAAATAGCAAGAGACTGGCTGAAATTTAATCTATGCAATCCAAACACCATAAATCATCTAAGGGTTTGTTATTTTGGGTTTTTTTCCATGATAGAGTGTAACTTGGGAGAATTCATGTAATGTGATTGTCAAAATTTAAATATGTGTCAATATTAATACATATCTCTTAAAAATAATTGAGTACACATAAATGTAATAAACTGGCTACTGACAAAAAAATTAAAATTACATATAGCAGATAGCAATCATGTAATAGGAAAAAACCTCACTAATTTTTCTCAAATTTAATATTGGCTAGCTGGCTTTAGTCCCATGCTGTTCCTTATAAGCTTAGGAATTATTTAGGATTGTAGCTGCAATAATTTGGTAGCTGAGTGAACAGATGAAAAGCCTTCCTTTGTCTTACTGAAGTTGTATAGAGTTTAATATTGAACAATAATTCTTGTCAGGAGGCTGCCTCATGTTATTGAAAACACATAGTATGATATGTGTTTTTTCAGTCATCATATCAAAACATATTAAGATTCTAAACTTCTATAACTACAGATAAAAATCATATTACAGCAAAAATTAAAGTTCAGGTCAAACTGAGGGAAGACAGAATGATACAGTGAATATAACTAACCAATTGATTCTGAGCACAGAATCATAAGCAATGAATGTAGCACTAAAATTACAGGCAATTTGAAATCAGAAAGCATGCATTCAACTCTTGTCTTTTTAACAGCAATGAATATAAATAAATAAAATTTTATTTAAATAAATAAAATTTTATGTTACAGAGTGACAGTTCATTTTGTCTTTTTACAAAAGTCACGTTGATTCCTGCATATTGTTTAGTTTAATTGCTATTGTTATTTCATGTCTCAGTCATTAAGTAGGATGGACACAAGATTTGCAGAAAAAAAATTCCACTTAATCAGTAATAATACCTTACACTATGCAAAATTAAACAAAATTACTTAACACTAGGACTACAAATATCTGTATTACTCTCATAGGAACAAGACACAGTTGTTAATTCCCTAAAGTAATTCAAAGCAGTGTGATGTATTTGGCTGCCCTCTAAACAGTGTGACAAAACATTTTTCATTTGATATTGAGATGCAAATTAAAAATATTCTTTCTGGGCAGCTGTGAAAGCAACATAGTGAAGGATTTATTTGAGGAGCATAAATTTAGGGGCCTAACGATTTTATCAAACTAATTTCCTTTTTCTTTTTTTTCCCAGAACAAAATGCTCAATGACTAATTTAGTGGGAAAACAGTTCAGCAAACAAATTTTCTGTCCCTAAAGCACTTCTTTAGATCCAGGCTCCGCTGTATTTTAAAATGACTTATGCCAAGGCCATTGAGATTTCTATTGTTAGAACAGTAATTTGTTTTTGCATAGAATTACTATCAACTCTTGTAGTCTGTGAGCTATGGAAGCAACAATAGAGAAACATTCACATGGACTGTGTTCTAGATGAGGTTGCATAAATTCCATCTGATTAAGTATAAGTGGTTATTAGGATAGGATCTCAAACAAGAGTCACATGAGAGTTCTAAATCCTCAAACTGTCTATTAAAGAGTCATTTTATAGGATCTGTGGTTTTACAAGTATTGAACACTTTGTTGATGATGATTTCTGCTCAACAATAAATGACACTTTTACAGGCTAGCTTCAAACTGTACAGTTCAAGTGCCAAATAAGTCTCTATTTTTAAATCAGAAATATTAAAAGCAAAAAGGAGAAATAGTTATTGATAACACCAAACTCATTTGGGGCTTGAGAGAATGGAAATCTTAAGCCTTGGCAGATTTCATGAGGCGTTATGAAGTTCTGAAGAGAGATATGTTTTCTTATGAGAACTGAATGCAGTAGTTTATCAGCATAAAGCTTTGAGTTTGCATAGATCCTTTTGTTGTAGCACAGAGAAATGATTGAAAAGTTACTCATACCAGGGGACAATTTTAAAACTAGTAATTTGTGTCATATTAAGACACAAAGGCCTGATATCTTTAAAGTTTGCTTGTTCATTCATTCATTCTGTTTCAAGATCTTTCATCCCTACTGTAATCCAGGATCAGAAAGGAGTCTTAGTGGGGCAGAAAGAAATCCTATGGTGCTAAAAAGGCTTTGAGGGAGATCCTATTACTGAGAGTATTCCAGAGTGCAAAAAGACATAGATCACATTTAGAACTTTGCACCTTTAAAATACCATTTAGACCTTACTGATTAAGGGTGACACACTTGCACTATAGTTTCAAACCTTTTCTTTTATGCTACTCATGCAGTGAAAATTGTGGACATATGCTTGTGTCTTTAATTTTCCTTTTTCAATTTGAGAAGTTTGTCCCTTTTGTGTGGAAAGTTTATGAGCAATTTTGCCACTGGCATCATTCTTTACTTACATACAATCAAATATTTATTACACTTTTGTATAGATGTTTCTGCTTTTTAGTATCTCTTATGAAAAATAAACCTTGGCTAATAAACACTTCTCTTTCCTGGATAGAGATAGAACTTCAGATTCAAACCTGAGACTTGGTATGGCATGAGCAAAAGCAACTACTTTTAGCATGGAGGAAACAGAATCTAAAATAGATTTGAATTTTTATTAGGTTCAAAGGAATCATGATATTTTAGGTCATAAAAAGAGGAAAATACCTTTACTTTTGATTGACTGTTATTTTTTTCCTGAATTTAAATTTAGATTAGGGTGCTAAGCCAAACAATTTTTTTGTGTCTTGATGGATATGATATTTGGAGGGATTCAGATCTACTCAATCTTTGAATCTCCTCTGAACTTCAGTATTTGCATTCATGATGTTTCAGAATGAGATTGGATAAAAACCAAAACCCAAAACTTAAGAGCTTTGAAGATAATTGATTATATTACGGTTTCTTAAAGAAAGTTGAGAATATCACTTACAGTGAAAAATTAATATCCAGCTCATCATCAATACCATGAAAGTCATTCAAGAAACTATCTTTTTTAATCTTTTCAGTGAAGAAATATCTCATAGTCCATTTGAATCACTTCAAGATCAAACCTCAGCATGTGAAGCAGAACCCCATCGTTTCCTATTAGAGTACTGTTATCTTGTCTAAGAAAAATTATAATTATCCTTTTCAGACTGCTAACAAGTTACCCTATTTCCTGAAATCCTGCCCCTTGACTGATATCGGAAGTGTAGGTAGGAAGCCTCCCGCATTATTCACCTCCCGTATTATTCTGTAAGATCGTGCTACCATTGTGGAGACAAGGTGTGTCACGACTTACTAACATTCAAAAGGCTTTGGCACTATTGGCTGATGCTAACATGACCCATACATTAAATGTCACTGATAGTCTGCTGGAGACATAGGATCACTTATGATCCTGTTTTTGCTGTCAGTGACTGGGTGAGTCAGCTTATGGGTGTGCTGTTCTTCATTTTTCTTACTGTGTCAATAACAGTTTGTATTATGATATTTTGTCAGACTCCATTTCTGTTCAGACCACAGAGTGGGAATGAACAATGTAGGTCTTTCACAGAGAAAGTGGTGTCACTCTACAACAGAGTTGTGCCTACACTGTCCATAGGGAGCTATCTCCTTGGTATAGAAGCTGGAGAGAGAAGCTCAGAAAATAACAAGATTTAATAGATGTAATTTGAAGGCAGACGAATTAAACTAGAAACAAGTTTGAAAATAAGAAAACAAAAGAAAAATAAATCACAACTATTTGCAATCACTTGGAAATTTCCAAGGAAAAATCATTGTGGGAATTTTTGGAAGCCAGGTAATGTTTTGTGTTTATGCAATAAGTTAAGGAAAAAATAAAATAGAAGATTTGCTCCTATTTAGGCAGGAGCAAATAACCACAGTGGGATATTCTTGCTTTATAATCTAATGGAATAATTACTACAGCTGAATGGTGCTTCTTTTTGTACTGAAAGAAAAAGAACAAGAAGGGCAGAGAATAGCACAGATGAGAACAGTAGTATCACAATAATGCAGCCAGTCTACATTGAAATAATGAGGGGGGTCCATGCTGTTTGGGATCCTAATTGGACCACAGAGGTCTGCTTTATCTATTTAGGTGTATTGTGCTTACACTGCTTAGGAGGTCTGTATTTAATTCCTGTAATTGATCTCCTCCTGGAATCATCTCCAGTACTAAGACTTCATTACTGTTAATATTACTGTTCCTCCTCAGCTCTTGTCTCAAGATAGATTGATCTGCACCAAAACCAAAGAGATTTGTACAACAATGCAGAGTTTTGGAACCATTTTATCATTTTCATGCTGCATTGAAATCTTTCTTAATTTCATTCAGTAAAAATCACAATTGATCCTTGAAAGGCTTGGTACATGCCAGCTCTGCTGCACCTTAACTCAAAGCTGCACTGATAATGAATATATTACTTTGACTTCTTCTCAGACAGTTCTGGAAGTCCCTATTTGAGTAGGCCTAGGATAGTACCTGGTCAGGAGAATAAGTTCTTTACATGAATTGCATTCAGAATTTCAACTTTTCAGCTTTTATTACATATTGGTGAAAATATTCAAAAGGAGGTACAAATTATGCTGTTCTTTTTTAAACAAATCCCTTCAAATCATCTCTGTGTCTGGTCAACTACTCAGATATCAATAGCCAAGATAGTCGTCGCATCTTCTGAAATTCTAACTACTTCCACATATGGTAGCAAAATATCAAAAAAACCATTCTATATTTATGCTTGTGGTCACTAAGATCGCAATCAGAGCAGAAGAGTCCATCTTCCTCTGATGATAGTGATTTAATATAGCCTTGGAGTGACTTCTTTCTATCAAATCACTTTGCATATTGAAATACATTGTATACTGCAGACTTGAATCAAACACATGGTTTTATTCATTGAAAAGTCTTGCTTGGGATTACATTCAAATGGTAAAGCAGAAATGGACACATAACAAAAGTCTTGGGTTTGTTGCAATTTTATTTCTAAGGATTTTGAGTTTTAGCCATTAAGCTTAACTTCTCCTTCAAGATCGTAAGATTTTATCTCAATCTGTATATTCTAGAGGATTTTTGCCTCCAAGTCTAAATTTTTAAGTAAAGGCACTAATTTATATTTTCAGAGCTTTTAAAAAGAACAGAAGAGACATGTCTTACTTGACTTTAATATTTTGTTTCTGTAATAATACTGAATTGTCTTCTCGTTTGTCTAGGACCCATTGTGAAAATGTGATAATACATGTAAGACTGAAGCAAAACTGTACCCTATTAAATTTTCGTATCAGTTTTTGTATTTGTTTTAAACTACTGATTTCAACTGCATATTACTGAAAGATGTACTCTTGCTTTACTTAAGAATCAATGATCTCAGATCCTATTAACCTCTGTAAAAAGATTAAGCATGTAGATATAGGTAGGTATCTAGAAGGGAGCTATATAAATCTCTATTACAGTTAAAAGAGGTCAACTTGGCTCATTTACATAAACAGAGATATGTCATATCGTTTGACATTGTCTAGATATTCCTTTGTTTTCCAGGTGTTAGTCTACAGCACTCTAGATCTTCCAATGTCATATCAGTCATATTTCTCTGGCAATTTAAGATCACATTAAACTTTCACCTTTGGGAACCTGAATTAAACCAAATCAGTATTAGTCAATATAATGAATAGAGTCTAGACAGTTATTCAGATAATAAATTCCTGATGTAGAATGAGCTAAATACCTCTCTAGCTCTATAATGAGCTAACCCAAACTGTCATAGGTGCTCGGAAACCTGGTTCATATGTGTAAGGTGATAGACCAATTTAAGGCCACACTGACAGTCCTGAGTGGTTACAGGAAAGACCCTGGCACCTGGAGAGGGGCATTCCCATAAATCCACTGTAAGGTGATGAGGCTACAAAAAAAGGGACAAAGAGACTCCTGATGGCTTCCCAAAAGACCCCAGCACCTGGGTGAGACTTCCCAGCAACAGACTGATAGGATAAACGAAGGATGGAATGGTATGGAGAAAGCATGACCTTTCTTCACAAACATCCTACCTGATGGGAACTCAGGAAGCTGACACTTAGGCCTATGTCATCTGTCTATCACCTCAAAAATTAAGTATGGTCAGTCTTCACGAGCGAAGATTTGGGAAAGGTCATTAACCCTTTGAGCCTGCGCAGTGGATTTTTTAGGTGAGACACAGTGTGTGCTGAACTGAGCGCACCCTTTAATCCTAAAGTTCATCTGCTGGGGCTGAGCGAGCTTGGACAGTGGCAGTGAGGTCCTCAGGACGTAGGTTTGTTTAGAGTGACCTTCTCTTAGATGGAGGGCCTTACAGGGCTGACGAGCTCCATCTACCCGGGGGAGTTTCCCTGACCGGGAATGTGAACCTGGGCCACAGCGGTGAGAGTGCTGCATCCTAACCACTAGACCACCAGGGGTCCCTGACCTCAAAAATTAGTTTATTGACTATAGTCATTCAAACTGCCTAATAAAAAGAGATGGAATATGAGCAAAAATCGGGGAGAAGTTCCATCATTTCTGTGGGAGTAACTGACGAGCTGCCTTTTCTCTTTCCACTCATCAGGATGCTGTGGGCTGAGCAACTATTTTTATATTTTATCTTTACCTTATAGTCTAATTGTAGTTGGCTTTTTATCTTTTACTTTGCTTTCACCTTTCCTAATATCTTGCGTTCCTAATTGTACTTTGCTTATTTTATTTTGCTTTCACCTTTCCTTATATCTTGCCTACTTTGCTTTTTTATATTTTACTTTTCTTTCACCTTTCCTAATATATCACTTTCACCTTCTCCTTTTACCCTATAGATATTAATTGTACTTTGCTTTACCATATAGATACTAGTTTTCCCTATACCTTATAGACCACCATGTATTTTATTGCCTTTGATCACGTACTCAAACTTGTTGTAAGTGATTTACCTTAAAGTGTGTACTTCTTGGTCTTAGTGAGTTAAAGTGTGTGTGAGTGAGAAGCAGCTATATTCTTTCCTTTTTGCTTTGTGTTAGCAAGCGTGTTTA
Organism: Manacus vitellinus; assembly: GCF_001715985.3. NCBI lineage: Eukaryota > Metazoa > Chordata > Aves > Passeriformes > Pipridae > Manacus > Manacus vitellinus. Next base: position 20,688,245 of record NW_021940208.1, on the reverse strand, counting down.
GATTTTGTCCTAGTCTTTGTAAATTGATCTGTCATGGAGGGGGGTTCCTTGAGTTTTGTATTATTGTGGTATAGTGATCTATTGCTTCTTAGGGAGTTGTGTTGTTTTTGGAGAGCATGCTTCTGGTTTGAGGTTTTATTAGTTAAGGAGAATATTGCAGTTAGATATTATCACTGACAACAGGAACCCTATAAATTGTCACAGATTTGTACTAATAAAAGATATTTCCTGAGCTGCTAAGAGTTAGTGTAATAACTCATAGGAGAAACTTGCTGAGAAGGTTCTCCATTGCTATTAAGTGCAGTCCCCATAAATAGGGTATCGAAAGTCCTGTCCATCTCAGTGAATCTGTCAAGTGAAGGGTCTCCCCCTAAGGAGACGCTGACAGACTGTTTTTAGACTTTAAAGGCTTTCAAATTCCTGGAGGGAGACACTAATAGACAAAAAATATATTAATACAGGTGAGACAGAAAATCCTTCATTTCTGCTACTTTTCACGTGACAATATGCACTCTTTCCTTAAAGATCCCTAAATGTCCCTATTTGAGAAGCAAAATCTAATATGAAACCTTATGGAAGGGGAAGGCGATATTTGCTTTCCAGAACTATAAATAAGCTTTACTTCTACTGGTCCTTATCCTCATAAATTGACTGCCCTCAGTGAGTATGGAACCACATACACATTTCTAATGATCTGGCCAAACACCTCTTTGTGCCATAGAAGAGTATGGACACAACTAGAGACTTGTTGCCTTTCTGGGATTCTTCTTGGTAATGGCAAACTAGTTTTTGGACAAGTTTTTTATATCCTTTAGGAATCACTATTTCTGCTCTGCAGAGGTCCTTTTTATCAGAATCTTCCTGTTTCATCCACAAATTTTAGGGTAAATTGCTACCCATTGTCTGCTTCCCTGATTTGAAATATATGTTTGAAATATATGTCTACAGCCTATTTTCCATATGAGCTAATGGAAAATGCCCCCCCCTATATGCATAGGATATGCCGTAACCTTGTGTCCCCCTTCTGCTGAGGAGTGTCAACACACTAGATTATTTATAAAATCTCTGGTCTCTTGAAGGAAGGATATAGAGGCCTCAGTCTTACAAGGAAATAGTTCACACACCATGATGATCCAGTCCATTGCTTCAGTAATCCCTTAAAAACCAGCAATATTCTGACCACTCTGAAGCTGGAAAAACAACTCTGGAGGCAAATATGCTCAGTGTGACTAATTGCTGATGCAACAACTGGGGCAACAGGTTACAACAGCTACTGAAGGAAATGCTCAGAGTCTGTAACATGTCTTCTGGCTGGAAGGAGGGAAAAAGAGATTGGTGGGGAAGGGCATGGATATCGATTGTCCTCAAAACTGGATTAAAACTCGCAGTACCTTTAATTAGAAATACAATAGAAACTATGAGTGAACTCAGACTTCATTGTTCCTAGGAAGCCAGATGACTGCCTATTCAATACTGTTTCTAAGCTCACAATAAACTCCATAAATGAATATTGAAACTACCAGAATTTCCTGCAAGAACTTAGACAGAATAACTTGGATTTTTACAGCAACGAAGTAAATAGTTCACCATTATCTGTACAAAAGTAGCATATTACCCCTGTGACCTAAAAACATATCGGTATGGATTAACTTTTTCAGTTCATTTTTATTAAGCAAAGATCTATGTGCTGTAACTAGGACCCTAAAATTTAATGTACATGATTAATTGTAAACCTATTAAGCATTCTCCACAACAAAAAAATCACATGGGAAAAATAAAAGTTAAATGGCATGGAAATCATAATAAATAAGTTAATGTGCCTAATGAAGTTTTGTTTATTATATACAGTAAAACTACATTCTTAAAAATTATAAGAAAGGATGAAAATAAAAGTTAATGTGAAAGGTATATTAATTTCATAATTCAAATCAATAACGAGTATTGTTTATGGTGTGCTGCTATATGTTGAGTGAAACATCTGATTCATAAACTAGAAGAATGAAGCTGCAGAAGAAGGTAATTTGCACCAAAATTTTCAAGAGTGACTAGTCTCTTTCAGTGACAAGTACTGTTGGAGTAAGACAGAAAGATAACATTTAACTATACATCGAACTAGAGAATAAAAATCTATGACTGACATGAAGCAGTAGAATGTGGCACTACCTTTTACCAAGTCCACATCACCTCATCAGAAACACCTAGTGAAAATGACACTTGGTCCTCTTACCTCTTGTCGCACACAAGCAGCATCATATTTCAACAGCAACACTATATGCAGTTATTTTTACCTTTTGTGATACTATAGATTTGTTTTTATTTCTAACTCCTGGTCTATCTGCAGTTCTGGGTTTCAAATGGCTGTGACTCAGAAAAGAAATGTCAGACTACTAAATCCGCTCAGGAAGATATCTGACACTTTGATTGGATGTCATCTTGCATAGCAGAAGGATGCTATCGGTGGATCAGCTACACAGAAAGAATGTAATGAATCCAGTTACTAGGGATTCTAACTTTAGTGCTCTACTTAGAACAAAATAGATTCTGGCCTCACACCACAGCTGGGCCTGCTACAAGCATGATTTATTTCAACTGGAATTTTATTTTTAACCACACATACACTTCTACAATAATATAATCTTTCTTTGTTAAAGAGTACATGGATTGTGAGTGGTAACAAGAACTGAAAAAAAACAAAACAAAACCAACAAAACTTTAGTTTATGTCTTATGCTACATAATCCATGCAGCAATAACTCTCCATTGTCATGGGAAAGTGCCTAATATTTTGTATCTCTGGCCATCAGAATATCTCTAAATGATGAATTTTTAGTAATTCCTCTTGTTTCTTCTCCTGTGATGCATTGTTTACTGTAAGTCCACAGTCCATTTTATCTGAAGAGAGAGTTTTCTGCATTTTGAAAAAAATTGTCCTATATAATTTTTTTGAGTCACAAAGTCTGTGTAACATCAGTATGATACTGACACTTCTTCAAGTTGATATCATGATGCTGCATCATATTGCTGTAATTATAAACAGTCGCTACACTTGCTGTTGGACTGCATTTGTCGTATTTTCTGTATTTCAGGAAAAAAAATCAAAGTCATGTCTTCTAGATCAAAACTGTCGAAATAAACCCCCAATATTTTGCTGGCATCCTCAGACAGAATGTATACCATGTGCAATCAGTTTCACACTAATCTCAGTTTTGCGACATTATCTCACTAGCTTCCTTTCACATTACTATTTGCCTTGTCTTGAGATTATTCAGTTGTTTCAGTCTCTGTAGGAAGAATTTATTTCATTCTTCATGCTCTAATTTTGCAAGATGTTTATTTGTAAGAGCATTTGCAAGCGCGGTTACTTTTTGAACTAATGGTGTTCCTAAAAGTTTAATTATATGTCTGGTTTTTATCTTTTTTTAATGACAATTCTCAATACCTCAGATCGCTGAAAGACATGTGGCCACAAGTATTTGCACTAAATGCCATTTTACTAACCAAATTTTAAAATATTGTAGTACATTTTCAGTTTCTTCATGTACATGCAAAATAGAAAGTTACTGATCTCAATGTTCCCATAAATACTCTACTTTAGGTTGTCACTAACTACCAAGCTGCCTTTGCTTGTGATTGTGGTTACTAATATTGTATTGATAGTGTAGAGGTACTATAATTACACATGAAGATCTATGATCCCAAATCGGTAAGGACTGACACAACAATAATTTCTACTTCACTAGTCCACTTACTGTAGTCATGTAGGTAATTCTTTCTGTAAGGTATATTCTTCTGCCATTATAGAACCTATGCCTGGAATACTAGACATACAACATTATTTTCCAATGCACAGACCCAAGATCATAGAACAGTCATTTTTTCTGGTCACTGTTGTTGAATGGGAGATTTATAGCTGTGCACAAGTCTGCAGCTATAAAGTCATACTTTCAACCATACTGGGTTCCAATTTCAGGATTAATTTCCACCTATACAGCCAACTTTAATGCCCACTTGTATGTGAGTTTTACCATCACTGAGAGTCTTAGGTTTTCTGTTAAATTCTCAAGTAATTCACGTCTATATTCAGTGCAACACTGGGTAGTTAGGCACATTAAAATAGCTGAAACAGTCTTAACACTTGCTAACCAACATAGTGGTGATCTGTTGCATGACTAAGAGATTTTAATATCTTTTCTTTCCAAGGCTGCCTCAAGAGTTACAGACTCATAATATATCTTCTATTTATTCTCCTTCTACATGGTCACTACGTATTAGGACTTCTCTCAGAAGACTTTTTGGTCTAGGAGAAAACTTACAGTACAATACACATTTTAAAATTTCTGGGCTGTATTTACCTACTGTTCACAATTCAGTAGAGACTCACACTTTCCAGTGTTTCAAACAGATAAGTGAAAGCAATGATTCTGTATTTTCATATAACAGATATACTGTGAAAGAGTATTATTGTTCCAATTCAACATTTTTTCAAAAGACACCTTTTTTCTTGAGAAAAAATCCCAAAGTTCCCTTTATGAGGTGAAGGTTCTTCAACATCTTCACAATTATTCATACAGAGTATCAAGTAACAATTTTAAATAATTGCTTTAACAGAGATGTCTGAAAAATATACAGAATTCAAAAACACTCTCCTTATTTTAATCTTAAGAGACTCTAATGAACTAAACAAAGTACCTAGAAGTATCATTCAGGCCCCAAAGTAGTCATATGAATCACATCATTCTGTTCTGATTCTGTTTACCTGACCTGACTTTTCAAAACAGGAGGCATTCCATAACTCAGCTTGATGAGGTTTTGATTCTCACTAGGAGAGGATGGACTCAGCAGGGAAGCAGGACTCGTAGAAAGAGCTGCCCGGAGATAACCGAGACCCAAGGCATTGTCAGTCAAGGCAGTCTGTTCTGTACTGCTGTGTGCAAGCAGAAACCTTCTCTAAATTATATATTCTAAGTGAAATCTGTAACTTAAAGTTCTTCCTGAATGAGAAGGCAGGAGAGAGAGAGAAAAAGTTTTGGCTTCTAAACTCTCTACTTGAGTTTAGTCTCACATTTCTTACAAACCTTTATCTCTGTAAAATAAATCTCTTGTGGAATATTCTTTCATGTGGTAGTCTTACAAAGATACATATTTTTTGTATCTACTGCTTTTAACTGCGCTGTACCTAGTACTTAATGATGCTCTGGTACTTTGAATTTTAGAGGAACAAAATATTCCTTATAGCATTCTACGATTTTTTAAATAATATATCTGTTTGACTTCTTGTTATTTTTCATTAAATCTTTTTTCAATGGAAAATTTCCCTTAATTTGTGGATAAAACCAACAAAAATTACTAAAAATCTAGAGAACACAGTAATAATAATTTTTATAACAACAATTAACTCATTCATTGGACTTAGATTGTGGAGTTACATTTCATTGTACCTTACAAAGACCTGTTCAATTAAATGACTATAGAAATATATTTTCATTAGTTAAAAATCACTTCATCACCAGACTTGTTAAACTTTGTTAATCAAAAAATTCTAGGGCAGAAAAGGGGTTTCTGTTGAGAGTTTGATGGCTCTTGTCCTCACCATTCTGCAAGCATCTTAATTACAGGCTGCATACCAATCCCATCCAATTTTGTGACTTTTGTCAATAAAGAGGTATACTAAGAAACACCAGTACTGTAGTGCTTAAGTGGTGTAATATTGGTGCAACACATAGGACAAATGGAGAGTGAAACAAATCAGTATAACATGATCAAGCAAACCACAGGCAACAGTTTGGGCTTACACTGTCGAATGACATGAGGCTGTACCTTACATTTTTACTCCTTGAGAGAGTAGATATTTATTTGAAAGGAATTAAGCAAAGATAGAGCCTGTATGTCCAGCCACTTAGTATTGTGTGCTAATTGCAACTGATAACTGCAGTAACTGTTCACATAAGAATTGCAGGCCAATCATATTTTTGTGACCTTTACAAAGTAATCCATCTTCAACCAAATTTTGTTCCAACTGATTCATTATTGGATGTGAGCCTTCAAATGTTTGACTGTTAATTTAAAATAAAGCAAAAAATCTTTTATGTTATGTGAATGGCAAAGTCAATAGAAGTTTTTGGCTACAGTTTTTTACAGAGTAGGACAAATTCACTTTTTCACAAATTATTACTACTATATAAAATTAAAAATAAAAAGTCTTCTAAGACCAATTAAGAGAAAATTATTTTTATACCATCATATTGTAACACAGATATATTTTTATTCAATAGACCACAAAAAAGATTTTTATGAAACTATACACAACAGGAAATTAGACCCTACCACTATTCTTTGTGTTTCATTTCATTTCATTACACTGGGGTTTATGCTATGTTAAAGGTTAATACCAGCATTACTGCCTTCACTGTCTGAGTTTATTGAAAGCCTTGGGACATATAATTTAGTAAAAACTACTTGTGGGGGAAGAGCAGATTCAACTTTTTTCAGTGTAATAAATGAAAAACAGATAAAGAAGGGGAGTTTTTCAATAACTAAATATTGCAAACACAACAGCAGGAGATTGCAAATACTTATACAATACTACCTTTTCACAAGTGGTCAATGGAACTAATGTAGACAATCCTCATTTTGTGAAGTCATGTGATGATCAGTGTTAAAGCTCTGCAGAAGAACATCTTGTTCACTTTCTAAAAAAACAAGTTGCTAGCCCTCATGACTGCTGAGAAATGCTTGAAAAATTAACCTAAAGTCATGACGAGGCTGAAAAGACAGAAGCCAAAACCGTCTTTTACATAAAAGTGTTACAAGTTTTGGGGCCCTGACTCATGCATTTTTAGCATTTTCGTCTTACCAATACATTTGATTCTGATTAACAGAAGGTACTGGTTCAGAATCTTAAGGTGGAAGCTAATTAGGGTGAAAGTGAAAATGAAATTATAGAGTCCATGATTGTGAGGTAAGAAAGGAGTGACAGTACCAAAAACATGACAATGGATTTCAAAAAAGAAGCAGTTCATCACACTCTGGAGTCAGTTAGATGTGGTACTAAGGGAAGGATTTTCAAGCAAAAATAAAAAAAAAAATGGAATTGCAGGGCAACTCATAATTTACAGGATGCAGAATAGCAAGAATAGATGTGGAAGAAAGGTAACTATATACGTACAAATATATATATATATGTATATGGCAGCATGAAAAATATTCAGTGATCTGACATTAAAAAAGAATCATACCACCAAAAATGGAAGCAAAAGTGTATAAATCAGGATAAGATCAAAAGGGGAATATGAATTTAGAGGGGGAAAATAGATATGCAAATGAAAAAAAAATCACTTGAAGCTAGTGAGTGATTATCAGATACAAAAATAAATTGTTGTCAAGAAAAGATATTGTGACTCAATGGGAAAAGTAAACAAGTAGCAGATAAGAAAGAAAAAACTGAAAAAGTCCATTCTTTTTTAACAGCATTCTTGAAAAGCAAGTTTGACTGTGATGAAATGCTTGACAAGTAGAAAATCGGCCTGAATGAAGAAAGATTAAAGATTATGAAGATACAGGTATTTGAGATAACAGGTTCTGATTAAATGTGCTATAGTTAAAGAAGGCAACCCAAACCATTTCTGAGTCATTGACAAGTATTATGGAGAATTCGCAAAGGAAGAACCAAATCTCAAGACAGTAAAACAGCAAATACAGCATCTACAGGGGATTTATTGCTGGGAATTACAGCCACTTTTGGTATCTGAAAAGATAGTAGGACAGATTATTAAACAACTCATTCGTAAACACCAAGAGGATAATAAGATTGTAAGAAACAAGTAAGAGATATATCAAGATTGAATAATGTCAAACAAATCTAATTTCCTCTGCTCTAGATAACTGACCAAGGAAGCAGAAGACACACTGAAGATTTTTTTTCACTTTGGTAAGACATATAGCCACATGAAATCTCATAAGCAAATTACAGAGAAATGGTGTAGAGCAAATAAATATAACTGTGGCACTCATAGGGATGAAAACCTTTCCTCAAAGAGTAGGTATCACTTTCTAATTGATAGCCTTGGTGGGCTACTGAGGTGTGATTCATGTAAATATAATAGTAAATAATTAAGTAAATAATTAAATAGTAATAAGTAATAAAGAAAATTTGTGTTCATAATTATGTTCAGAACATATAATGGAAACTCACAGAGATGTTTTATAAGGGAATTCAGCAGAACCATTAAGTTTCTATATATTCTAAAACTTAAAATAAATTTTTTAAAAATATTTAAAAATGGACTGCTTAATTTTTCATCGTATTGAATAAGGATGATACAGTTTAATTTGTAGCTATGAGAAACAAAAATAGGTATCAGATATAAGGAAAATGAAATGGGCATGCAGCAAGAAGAGCTATTAAAGGAATTACCAGAAACATATTCTAGACTGTTTTAGTGCTTTCAATCTTGTGTTAGAACAAAGAGCGGGTTAGATTCCTTTGTGAAACAGTTTTGCACTTCATTTAGAAGTCTCTTTCCCTAGCAAAAAATATAGATGTCTGTGTCTAAGAAGCTTTATGTTTTGACTGTAGACAAATTCTCAGTGAAATGGATAACTCATTTTTCTTTATAGCATTTTTATTATCACCCTCTATGGTTAGTTATTTGTTCTAGGACAAATAAAGTATATCAATTGTTAGTAGATATTTGATTATGAGATTAGCTCAGTTGGTTACAGCATGGTGCTAATAACACCAAGGTCACAGGTTTGATCCCAGTACAAGCCATTCACTTAAGAACTGGACTTTTGATAGTCCTTGTGGGTCCTTTCCAACTCAGAATATTCTGTGTGATTTTAGACAAATTCAGGAATATAATACACCTTTGTAAAAAGAAGTATGAGGTCACAAGTGGGACTATTTAGCAAGCGATGTGAGAGAAAGTTGAAAGGCTTTAAGTCAAACTTTAATAACCTCTGTTGACAGTTAACCACGGGAATATAGCTCCCTTCTTCTGAAAATCAAACAAAACTAAAAATAAATTAAGTGTAATGTATAAAAGGATTATTTAGTCATCTTTCTGCTAAGTGGATAGTAACCTCTTCCATAGTTTTACTATTCCTACTCATAAGAATAGATATTTATAAGAAAGAGGAATGTGTGAGAAATGAGAAGTTACAAATAGAAGTACTCCTCACCACGATAGCAAGGATAGACAACAATAATATTCTAAAAATCTCTATAACTTTTCATAGTATTTCCCAACACTGTATAGTTAATACCAATCCAGAAAGGTATATCCAGTCAAGTAGTTGTTAAATACTAACTATATATACTCTCAAAAATTATTTGAAAGGAATAAATGAGTACCAGATGACAGAGATGAAAGTATTAAGAAAGGAGACTTTAAAAGAGTATGAATATTGATAATAGGAAAGTAATCAGGAGTCAGGTACCTACAGCACAGCGAGAAGGATTAGAGGAGTTTATCATGTGAGTTATCCACAAGTATAAAAAAGTGCCAGAATTCCTCTCCCAGCATGTCATCTGGAACTTCTATTCCCCTGTAGGTCAATATATAACCCTTTGAAAACCAGGAGCACAAAATTAAGTTTACTTAGATTTACTTAGCAGCTAGCTAGAATTAAAAAGTGGCTTAGAATAGCTGACTGGAAGTGTGAAATATTTCAATCAGGAAGTGAAATTGGAAGTTGTAGAGAGACCACTTAAGTAGAATTCCATTTAGAGCAAAACTCAAGGTATTTAATATAGAAAACTTACAGCTTTCTGATAAGCAGCTTCCAGAAGAGGTATCAGACAGAAAGCTACAGCTTCTCTATGAGCCTGTAGCTTCTAAAAAATAAATTACTTTTTTAGAAAGAAAAAAAAATTAGCTCGAAATTGTGGCAGGTAGAACTGTGTGTTTAGTGGGATATAAAAGAAAGAATAGTACAGAAGAATTCATGCCACTGCTCCTAAGAGTTCTGAGAGTGACTGTAATTACCATCTACTAAGTCATTCATGAAGCCATATTTGCCCTTGCAATTACTAACTACATTAACATCTATAACTTACTAGCATACATATATTACATTAACATCTAATCACTATATCTCCAAAGCTATATCAGAAAAAGTTCACACAAGGAAAAAGAAGAATCATAGTATAGAGGGGAAGGTGTATTTATGATTTTTAATTTCTATAAAGACGAAACAAACTGAAATAATTAAAATGTTTTAATTACAAAAACTAACTCTGAGTAACCTGTCTTGCACTATGCTTGGCAAAACTACAAGTCCTAAAAACTAGGAAACCCCATGTTCCTAGACCACCGAGTATTTTTTTTTGTTTATTTTTATTGGATGTAGTAGCAATGTCCAGATATGCTCTTCTTCAGTCTATCTCTGTAGTATAAGTGCCAGCTATCTGAATTCCAAACAACTCTGAAGAATTACCATTTTGCTACATGCTGCTTCATCATGCTTTTATATTCAGTACTAACACTCTTAGTCATGATTAAATAACCTTGCCTCATTCATATAATATGTATTTTCTACGTCTCCACATCAAGATCTCCATATTCTCTTGACAAAAGTTGTGTGGCATAGAACTGGCATGAAACTTATATGGTATTAATATGCATGTGTACCTTCATCTGTCTTCTTGCGCACATAGGGAAAAGCCTCATTCTAAAGCAAGATGTTTTTGACTTCTTAATCACTTTGCCATGGTCTCAGCTCTGGCAAACTCCTCCAGTGAATCCACACTCTTCCCTCACACTGCTAGGTAGATAGTGTACTTGAAGGTAAGTTCTATTATCCATCACAGGAACAAGAGATGGGAAAAGGAAGAAAAAAATGCTTCTTGCTACCTAAAACGACTTTTACCTCTGTTCATATTCATTTTTCAAAAATATAAGTTCTGTGAACTCATATATTTATCTGTTGTGAAGCAACAGATAAATTTTTTTGGCACAGATTATTTCTTTGCTTGTTTGTTTGGTTTTTTTAATTATTATTTTGCTTTTGAACTATCTATTTGATGATTTCAGTATAAAGAATGGAACAGTTGGTTATATTCTTGGCCCATTTGATCGCATATGAAACGTATAGCATTCCCAATTGTATCAATTGACAGTTGAATAATATTCTGAATTGGCTAAAATTATATCATCATTCTGCCTGAGGCATATAAATGATCCTGCAATGGTATGCATACATTATGATAAAAGTAATTTTTATTCTGGGAAAGAATCAAATAGATAATGGGGGTGGTGAACATATTAATCAATTTCAAGCAATAATTCACCCTTCAAGTATTGAAGAGAGAGAAAATTGTTTTATAGGTGCAAATACTAAGAAATGGAATCCTCATTAACATTGTCTAATCTTTTTAGTCTGAACTACATCATTTATCTGAACTGCATAATTTAAAGGTCAGGCAAATCTTCCATTTTTCAAATAAGAATACAGACCTGAACTTTCAGAACTTCAAACAGCCGAAAATGCATCTTGGACAGTAGCCAAAACTCTTGTCAGAGTGAAGCCTTTGATTTACAGATGCTGAAAACTGTTCTCAGTCTCAAATGACCAGGTTTTACTGTCTTTATAAGAAGGGATCTCCTAAGACAAACATTTCCTGAGCCAAGAAATTCTTTCCTCTTTTAGAGCTTCATCTGATAATTCCAATGGCCAAGATCTCAGGGCAGTTTGTGTTGTGTTCAGCAAGATGTCATGTTTATCAGAACTGTAGAAGGCATTTATGGTTTCATACACTGTGATCTCTTCTGGGATTCTTACTGAAATATATGCCATTAAATCACCTTTGGCCAATTGCTGCATTCATGGCTTTGGGGTACCTGCCAAATAGCAGAGCCTCAGGCTGAATGTAATTTCAAATTATTTGGTTTCACTCTGACTGTTCTCAACTAACTTGCAAGAAAAAAACAATACACAGATAATAAATTCTAAGGTTTAAATTCTTTAGTCAGATTCCTAATAACAATAAAATGTGTTTTAGATATGCACACAAAATTTGCTTCTAAAATATGCCAAGTGTGTTTGATGTATAATATTTATAGGTTTTCTAAACCAAAAAGCAAAAAATCTATTCACTAAATTTGCCAAATAAATACACTTTACTGCTCTGACTTAGGTATTATTCTGTTTGTGCTGGAATAAATTATTAAATTAACATTTTGAGAACACTGAAGGCATAGATCATGATACTGGTCAATGCAATATACACACTACACATTTGGGAATACTGGGGAACTGGAATCCGAGATTCTTATGCCTACCCTTCTGATGAGTAATACCTTTTATAAGAGGCAAGAACAACAAATCAAAGATATAACATTCTTTTTTTCCCCCTTTTTGTGTCATCCGGGCAGCAAGAGCAAACTACCTCTCAAATTTTTTTTGGTTCTCATGTGATTTGATTTCAGAGAAAAGATTCTCCGTTGTACTGAAAAGTCTCTCTTTATCTTTGTATCTCTACTTATGAAGCAGGTTGCCTCTAGAAATTCTTTCCAAACTAAAATATTTAGTGATTCTTAGATAAGAAACCATAGTGAAAAAAATACAATAAGTTACTTTGAAAAGAAACTTTATCAAAACCAATAACGTGACCACTAAAAAGATTACTTAGGGGAGTTGTATAACTTTGACATCAAAGTAAATTGCCATGAGTTTGAAATAGCTGATAAAGTAAAGAATTAATGGAAAACAAGAAAAATGTATGCAGTGTTTAAAATGGTGTAAAAGTTGATTCTCTCTAGAAAGTGTCACCAATTTAGATATAGTCACTAGGTTTCTATCAACCTGACCTTAGCCAACTAAATGTTCATCCAAGTTACAAGGATGGTCTCTGCAGATCCTCTTATTGGTTGTCACTCAGCCTGTCATCTGTCCCATAGAAAAACATGTGTATCATGGATAAATACAATCTAGACAACTAGCTTAATCTAGACATTTAATTCATAAACAAAGTTGAATGAAGTGGGTGCTGCACATGCTACCCAGTTTAGTCAATATAAACCATATGAGTCCCTTTGCTTTCTCTAAGGTTCAAGAGATATGTGTGTTGTAACACAAGAGAGTACAACTGCTGTAAAACAGCACCTGATAAAATATTCTTGATAATACAAGAATGAAAAACCCCAGTACTTCCTTCTGATCTGTAGAAGAGGAACTGAAGCCTTGAAACAGTGCCATAGGACAGTGAAAACACTCCAATGATGCATTAGTCAGATTAACCAAAGTTTAAAAAATCTGGCAAATGAAACCCTTACTTTTATTTTAATATTTTGGAAACGATATTTTTCTATAAAATTATTTAATTCTTGTTGTTCTTCTCTCTAAGTCATGTCTTGAGTATATACTTGTATTTCTTCTAGAATTGGTTGGAAGATCACTTGCTGTCCTATAAAGTAAGTTTCAATACTGTTTCCAATTCCTTGAAGGAATAGAAAACTAAATTAATACACTTTATAGCGTGTTAATAAAAGAGTGAAAAATATTTTCTAATGAGACTACTGAATGTGACATAATGAAAGCATTTTTCTACAATCCCCATAACAGTGAATCCATAAGCATAGTATTTTGGTGAATAGATTCCCTTTTGACTGGTTTAATATTAACTTAGATTTGCAGAAGAATCTCTAACAGAATTCATCCATGGGAACTGTTAACTGTAAACAACTTCAGGCAACAAGCAGGTAAAGGACAAACTGATGTAATTACATGAAATTAGAAATTAAAAATCTTAAATTTCCTCATGCAATATCTGGCATTAATTCAGGGCAAGTAGTAGCTTACTGCTAGATCTTTGCACTTAATTAAGATTAAACGCATTTTTCCTTTTTCTCTGCCTTTTATTTTTTTGTGTGTGCGTGCATACAGTCTGAACTATGACAACGCAGGTTGATAGGTTACTGAACTGGCAAGACCCACGACACCTCCTCTGCTGATTGTTCTCAGCTTAGCTGAACATGTATAACTATGATCTTTGTGAAGACTCACAATACTCAGGCATCTCCTGTTTACAGCCCAGCAACTAGATGTGGGAAAAAGTTGACTATTTTCAGCTAACTCTAAAATTGACTATACTCCAGCTTCTCAATTCTTTCAATTTTTCTGTCTTCACAGTTTAAATGATTACAAATTTACTTACCATTCAGATTCTTAAGAGTGAGAAAGACTTCCTTCAGTGTCCTTACATTTTATTTTATCACATCTGAAAACAATGGCTGAGCATTAAGATGATATCTTGGTTCAATTTGCCTCATTGACATCATCTCAGGTCTCCTTTTTGTCCCACATCTTTCAGTTTATCTAAGCCAGTTATTTGTCCATCTTTTTAGTTTAATGTGTCATTCTGGTAGATATTTCTCCTAGAAGCTTTGATCACTAACTGCCTTTTTACTGTGGCTGTATTTTGCATTAGAGTTAGAGCCAGTGAAATGATTAAGGGATTGGAGTATCTGACATGTAAGGAGATGCTGAGACAGCTGGGACATTTTAACCTCAAAAAGAGAAGGTTCAGGTACATTTTATCCATGCATATAGATACCTTATGGGAGGGAGATTCAAGAAGACGGAGTCGGACTTGTCTCAGTAGTGCCCAGCAAAATACAGTTTGCAATATAAGAAACTCTACTTAAATACAAGAAAAACTTTTTTTACTGTGAAGAAGATCAAACACTGGAGCAGGTAGCCCAAACAGATTGGGGAATCTCAATACTTGGAGATATTCAAAACCTCATGGTACACTGCCCTGATTAACCCACGCTAACTGACAAAATGACCTCCAGAATTCCCTGCCGACCTCAACCATTCTGTGACTCTGTGATAGTTTCCAGGAGAGTCTTTTGGTCCTTAATGAGTGTTCCTAGTCAATTTCAATATATGTGAGTGTGGATGGATAGATAGACTTAGTATCAAAGAAAATTTACACACAATTTTGAATTTTCATTGACAATGATCATGACTATTAAAGCTTAGGCAAATTTATGTTTAGATTGGTAATAGTATTGTAATCACTACAGTTATCATTATGTTGTAATTTTTGCTCCAACCTTAAATGCTCTGGATGAGATTCTTCTTGTATGCCTTTTTGTAAAATGAGATTTCTTTCTTCTGGAGATGCCTATTTACCTCCACTACTACAGATGGTAGTCAGGAACTATCCTAGACAACATATATGTTTATATGTCCAAAGTTAGGAGAGATGAATTATTCCTAAACTACTCCCAGAAAAAAAAAAAAGGAAAAAAATTAATAAAAGTTAATCAAGTTACTGTATAACTCAAAAGGCAGATTCATTAGTAATATTTCGAAATACAAGGAAATATTTTCGGAGGTGTATTCTGAAGCAATATATTTGTCTTCTTAAACAATCTTAAAAAACTCTTATATATAATTTTGACCACAATATGGCATAGGAGGTACATTTTCTTGTAAATAAGAAACATCTCTTGAGATATTTTTCTTGTCAAAAAAAGAAATATAAATCCCTTCTGGAGGTACAGAAAAGAGAATTTTAATTACATTAAGCTGTGTGACAGTTTGCATTTGATAGCTTGACTTTTAATTTCAGTGGTTACTCACAGAGTAGCCTGCATTTGCTCAGCCATATGACATCTTATTTCAACTACAAAGACAAAGTTACATTTTCTTTTGCAAGGTCAAATTTCTGAGGAGCAGTACTGATAAAATTAGCTTGGCATCGAGCACAAGAAACTATCATGCTGTGCTAACCAGTATTAGTAGAATTCATGTGTTTTTAATGTAGCTGATATACTATGTAGTGACTGAAGTTGTTCACAGCCTACTTACAGATTTCCTATTTAGTACTTTTAAAGAAAGAAGAGTGTAAAAGAAAATTCCTGTAAAAAATTTTCCTTCTCACGCAGGACAGCTCTAAAAATCTCTCTTTTTTTTTTTCTTTTCTTCTTAATAAACTAGATTTTGCTAGTCTGTATCTGATTTACCCAAAACTTTTTTAGATTGTATTCTTGGTATTTCACAGGCTTTTCATAATAACAAAGAATTTCTGGTCTTCATATGTATTTTAGAATTTTATCACTATTAAAAAGGGTAACTTTGAATGTTGTTTTAGTCAAAGCTTTTGCACAAATGTTTTTTCCTTAATAAATATTAATATTGCTATTGTTGTTTACAACTAGAGTGAGCATTGTTAGTACAGCATCTGGGGAGTCAAAATGTACAGTCTAGGTATCTAGATATCAAGCTGTCATCTGTGCCTCACATTTTTTATTTTTTTCATTTTCCCTTGTGCTTCAGGAGCAACTATTTGTCTAGCAAGACTCCCAGACCATTTTCTGGCAAGCTGCTTTCCAGTCAGCTGGCCTCACAGTCTATCCTGGTGCCTTGGAATGGTCTTACCCAGTCATAGGACTTCATATTACCCTTTGCTGAACTTTGTAAGACTCCTGTCAGTCCATTTCTACAGCTTATCAAGGTCACTCTAAATAGTATCACAGCCATCTGGTGGTACCACTCCTTCCAGTTTTGCATCATCTGCAAGTTTCCTGAGGATGCACTCTGTCCCATCATCTGGTCATGAATGAAGATGTTAAAAAGTACTGGGCCCAGCAGCAGCCCCTGGAGTACATTGTGAGTGTCTGGGATTCAGATGGAATTTTTGATGCTGATAAATGAGCCTCTGAGGCCAGCATTTCACTTTTCAATCCATCTTCATGTCCTAATCACTTAAGTCCAAATCACTATGCTATGTCAAAATAGCTTTTACTGCCATATCACTGAAAACCTATTAAATCATTATATATAAAATCTGCTTCAGTACTTACAATGAAGAGCAAGACTAATACATTTGAACTTTTGTTAAAAGATTGGGTTTTTTCCCTTACATGTAGAAGTGCTTTCCTGTGCCAAATCGTTAAAACTGTGCTGTTTAAGCTATATGATACTATGGCTAAAGAATATAAGATCCTCCCCATAGTGCAATAGACTACATAGCCAGATTTCATACTAAAGAGATGTAACAGTAGTACAAAATCTGTTAAAATCATAACTTTTTATTTTACCTCTGAAATTTACCACTGATTTTTGAGTAGTGGAAAAGGATACTACACACATTTCTTCAAAATATGGCTGATCCTCCTAAATACATAGGAAGAAACTCAAACAAAAAACCATTGCAGAGCTTCAAGATTATAATCAAGACCTTCTGCATATGCTGAAAAGTCCTCAGAAACAAAATATTATTTTTATTATTCTGGGAAACTGTGCTTTAACTGTCTACCTGCCCACTTTCCAGACATCTCTTTCCTTTCTGAAGAATGCAATTTGTGGCCTATTGAGTTATTTCAGAATGGCATTTGAACATTCATTAAGAAGTATTGAGTATGTTATGGCTACACAAAATAACACTTGAACATGACATGCAAAATATAGGGAGTACCTTAAAACTTAGGAATATCCAGATCATGAACAGTTGCAGCAAATTTTATATAAAGAAAATATCTTTCTGAGGGAAACATGAAAGTCAGATTTATTTTCTCCCACACCTACCCTTCAGACAGAATAGCAGAGAACAGAACTGTTTCCAAGACTCATATACCTGAAAGCTACTTTGGTATAAACAGTCACTTCATTCCAGATCGCCCATATAGGAGTAATACTAAAAGGTGTTTCAGTAACTTTTCATGGTCTGAAAATCACTAGTACAAAATTGGAGCAGAAAAGTCCATTTCCAAAAGCAGAAAATAGAGCAACTGAAATGCACTGCTATCTTGCATAGTGACCTGACTGGGAAATGCTGAAGTGTGAACCAGAAAGATCCACTGGTATGGGGCTAAAAACCAGTAAGCTCTGAAATATGACTTGATAACTCACAATTCAGCTGCAAGAGTAGATGGATGTCTGAAGTTAAAGTTCTACTAAGCCCAGCTGTGAAAACAGTGTTCATTTTACTCAGCTTACAGGATTACTATCATTCAGTCAAAAGGTAGACACTACATAGAAATTTACAACAGGTAAAACGGTCGATTCAAAGCTAGAAATTCATTTGTTGATGATTGTTTTCTAACCCTGATGTTATTTTCTATTTCTCTGCTCAAAGAAGTCAAGCACAAATGGTAGTAGTGCTAATTGTTATTTGGTGGGAGATAGCTCAGCTTTATGATTAAGTGAAAATGAAATATTAAATTCTCTTGTCCATCATTTTTTCAAATCTCTATAAAAGCATTTAAATTGTTAATTATGCTAAAAGACTATTTCAGTATTTATAACTTGTCCTGCAGTCATATTCCTGTACTTGACGATAAAGACTTCTTGTATAACCGGATGATCTACACCCACTCTCTTCAGGAAAGCAGATAAGCTTTTTCATGTCAAAACATTTAATTATAAAACTGATCATGTTGCTTTAGAAAAAAAAAAAAAAGAAGAAAGCTTAAATTTTATCTTGAAAAGTCTTACACATAAAATAGGAAATAGACATGTAATTTAGGAAGAAAGTAACTTGGCAGTTCAAGGTAATTAATGAGCTTCTTATACTCCCTAATGATGAAAATGACTACAGTACCCAGAAAAAAATATCTTTAATATGCTATAAAAATATGGCAGATAATGAAAAGCTGCTTCTAAAACATACGCAATTAGTAATTGTGGTTTCATTTCTGCTCATGGTTTTGCACTTCCGAACAGTTGACAAAATAATAATGCAAGATAAATAGGCATCGTAGGGTTAGGTAAAAAATAGTTTTCTTTTTGTTCAGTAAAATAATATTTTTTTCCCCACATTTTTTTGCACTACCATTTGCTTACGGATACATGAATATGAAACTAAATGAAGTAAAATGGAGTTTTCAAAAAGAATTTATTTATATTCCATGAGAAGAAGATGAGGGTTTTTTCCTCGAGGTAGTTAAACTGGATAATTGGAGGTCATACTAAATTTGGGATTGCTGTATTTAATGTGATGTCGAATGTCCTCTAGGGAGGACAGGGGAAATTTGCAAAGTTATGGAATGGTCTGAATTTACCAGAGAAGTGTTGTGATTTTTTGCAGTTGTGTGAGTTCTTGGTAGGAATGTAAAAGTGAATCAAAGTGTATTAAGTGCTGCCAGCAAATGTAAGGAAAAGGTGCATTGCATATTTCAGACATATAATTGTGCTCTAAGCTGGAAGTTGGGGAGAATTGCAGAAAAAAAAAAAAGCTGGGAGATTGGGAGATGGAAGCAAATGTGTGATGACAAAAACTATTAGAATTGAAGGTTTTACGTATTAATTCATCACATAAACAAAAAGGGCACCCAGAGAAGGATATTTTCTAGAGTTAGAACAAGCTAGAGATTCTGTGTGTGCTGAAAGAAGAGTTGGAAAAAAAGGTTACTAAGGGAAATTCCTAAACTGAAAGTCCAAGAAACAGCATGAGCACAAAATATTCTCCAGTCAGAATTCCAGGTCAGTATTGGTCAACTATTACATGTTGTGCATCATAATGTTTTCTGTCCCCAGTGAAGAACTTGCTTTGCTGGCATCAACCTTTTAATTCCATTTACATACTGCCTGCATTCTCATAGTATGCATTTGGATTACATAAAGATTGCAGTTATTTCCTAAGCTAAATGGGTGATAAAAATGGGACACCAGTTTAGGCTGACAGTGCCATCCAGTTACATTGTTGAAGAAGTAGTTGCAAACTCAACTCATCACTATTAAAACTTCAGGTGATGAAAAAATGCATACTACAGTAACGTTGTCAGTGATTACACTTACTGCTAAATTCCAGTCATATGAGATCTTCTAGAGTAATACAGTTAAAGGAAAAACTAACTATTGTAAAAAAGTTTAGATATCAAAATCAAGAAAGAATACCTACCTGCTTAACAAAGTATTGGCTGAACTTTACCTTGGATAGGAGATACATATTTTTGTTAAGAAAAAATTAAATATGCTTTGGATGCGGCTAAAGGACATTTGCAAAGGCAAAGAAAAACATTAAAAATGAATAGTGATCTTGAATTCTTACCTGAAGGAAAGCTGCCACAAGTGTAGGCATTTGAAATAATAGTGAAAAAGCTCTATTTCTAGACTACTGAAAAAGGGGGTTTGGTAGAATACCAGGACTCCAGCCTACACAAGTAAAACAAACAAGCCTCATCTACCATTGCTTTAGGCATAAGAAATCTTGTAATTGCATCCTGTGGATAGAGCTGGTTTGTTTGAGCAAAGTTGAGAATAGAGTATTTTAGAAGTGAGGAAGAATTTGAAGATGGTGAAGAAAAGTGGTGATGATTAAAAAGATGAAGTATACAACTCTAAAGACAAAAGTAACAGAGCTCAAGAGAAAAAACAGACTAAACAATTACAGATAAGTAACAAAAAGGGTTTTTCTGCATACATTGCTTGGTATCTTTGCCTAATGTTTTGTCCTTGGCTTGATAAAATAGTTGCTTTATGAAAACACTACCACCTTTTGTTTACTCTGATCCAAGTCACCCACTAGTGTAATCTGTTACCTATCATATTTTAACTAACAAAACAGAGAACAAGCATTCTCTATTCACAGTCTTATGTTCACAGATCTCTTTCACTATATGCCATAGTGTTGCCCGTAAACAAAGACACAAACCAACAGAGTGCCGGTTTATGGGTGCTTTATTCGGGGCCCCGGGAACCTGCGGGCTAACGCCCCAAGTCAGGATTCCGACGACCCTCGTTCTCAGTTCAACTTTTATACACAAACAAGTTTACATGTATTCTCACGGCTAAAACAATTACAGTTTCTATAGCAACCCAGGTGCAGTAGTTTATAACAATTAACAATCATCTACTTTAATCATAAATCTTGCTTAAGTTGCCTTACCCCCCTAGAAACTGTTTAACAGACCCTTACCACATCTAAGGTACAAATCGTTACGTACATGCTTGACTACATCTTTTGATTATTGTTTCTACTTCTTCAGTACATTCTATTCCCACGAACAAGGCTGCTGCTTAACTCACTACTGTAATGTGTTGCTTTCTAGGCCTACCCTTTTACTTAAGCCTTAGCCATTCTACTACTAAATTTAAACTGCTTTGCAACAATAGGATGAATGCAAAGTTACCCTTTAGGCACTGATCATCTCTGCCCATGTTCTTTGTTTCTGGTTTTGTGGGGGTTTTTGTTTGGTTGGGGTTTTTTTAATGGAACATAGATAGAATTAAACACTTAATTCTCAAAACAGGTGTACATTAACATTTTCAGCAGTATATTTTGGTTTACATTTTTGTAGGAATGAGGCCTAAAGCCATGAGATATGTGGTAAGGGGATTTCCACAAGAAAGGGATTAACATGGTCATGCTAGCCTGCTGATGGAAGTGACAGGCAGAGAAGAGATAACCCTTATCGCTGCTTCAGCTGGGTGGAAGAGGCAGTGATATGATAGCAGTGTGTCATGGTTCTGTTTCACCCTTACAGAGGACCCACAGCTTTTGTAAACAAAACTCTCTATATTCCCTCATTCACGTGTAAAATGTCTGCCCCCCCCCACCATTTTGACAGCAACTGGATATTTGACTACAGTCTCAACTCTGCTTCACCCAAAAGTGTAAATTTGACATTTCAAATCCTCCGTGTCAGAGGATGAAATTAAGCTTAATAGATGGCAAAACTAAACTTAATGAATTACCAATTGGTTGGGGTTTTTTTAATATATATATATGTAGTGTTAATGCAGAAAGTGCATTTATGAAGGGAAATTCCGAATTTGTATTTCTTTTGCTTCAATAAACCACACTCTTGGTGCATCTGTGATTGTGAAAGTTCTTACTGAATGCAACCAGGCTGATAGTGTCAAATAATTATAATCAGAAATTAAGCCCAGCCATGTCCACCCCCTGCCACATTTCTGTACTCTTAATGCAACCATTTTGGAATTAAAAAGGAGTTGTCCTGTTTGCCTAACATCATTTATTTTAAGCTATCTATTTTTTATATGTATACATATTGTTGGAGATTAAGTTTACGGATTATACTGATGTTAAGAATACTGAAACTGATGAGTTCCACTAACCTTAATCTGTCATCATGGGCAAGGCAGATGTTAGGAAGACAGAGTGATGAAGAAGAATTTAAGTGTGTAAAGAGAATATCATTTGTACTACATCTGTACTGCAGCCTAGTCTCATAAGGACCTCATAAGTGTCCAGCTCTGCAATTAGAACCTTTTGTTAAATACTTTGCAAAGGCAAATGTACTGTATTTACCCATTGCTCTGTATATTCTACATCTTTTAAAACAGATTGCCAATGTAAAAAAGAATGTAGTTTCCAATGTCTTAACATTTTAAAGAATAAACAATTTGATTAAATATTTAATCAGAGTGATGTATTTTGTTTGTCTTGGCAAAAATTGATGAAATAGTAGAATATTACTATTAATTAGTAAATCATATATTGCTTTAAATTGAAGTCTGGAGAGTAAGGATGAAAAATATGTATTAAATTTTAAAAACTATTCTAAATGTTAAAGTATAAATGTTTTATACCTCGGCTTTATTTTTTGAGATGAAAATAATGTCTCATGATTAAGTTTCATGGTAGCACCCTGTGTTCCTCTATTTTGAAAAACAATGTTCTAAAAAGGGAAAGAATTCCAAGAGCTAACCGGCTCCCTTTAGTAGATAACATTGTCCACAAACCAAAGAATCTTCCGGTAGCTGAAGTACTCCAACACTATGCTTTTATAGTAGGGAATTTAGAGTCTACATGAGTAGTCAGAATTGTAGATGTTGTGGTTTAGGAATGGTAATCCTGAGTTCAGTCCATGCACCAAGACTCTGCCAAACCAGACATCACTCACTCACTCCCCTCTATTACCTGCTCCAGGGACAGAGTTGAGAACTGGAGACACAAAAGGTGGAAATCACAGGTTGAGATAAGAACAATTTACTAGAAGCAGCAATGAGGTAAGAAAAACAGTAACAGCAACAATATTAATAACAAAAGGTATAAGACAAAGAAAATATTTACACTGAAAACCCACAACACATAACAACCAGTTCTTCCTGACCATGCTTTCTCCCAAACAGAAACTACACCCTTCTTGGAAGTGAGAGTCCCTTTCTCCCACCTCAGCAATGATGTAAGGTGGTATTGAATAACATTATTCAACTACTGCAAAAAATTAACCCTGTCCTTGGCTGAAACTGGGACAACAGAAAATGGGAAGAGAAAGTAGAGTCTCTTAAATTTGTCAATATAATAGATAGAGTGAAATTAGTACAGTAATAACAGTCTTCACCCCAAGTCTATCATGTTTGTATGATATGGATATCTAAAGGTGGATCTTTTAGACATTGAATCCAGCTTAACCCAGTGACCATGTATTGTGAACCATGATTGCAACAGAAATTTGAGGTAGACAGCATATCCTGTGTAAGTCTGTTTCTTTCGTGAGAATGGCTTAGACATTGATAATTCAATGTAAAGGATTTTAGTGCATATTTTTCTCAGAGGTCAAGATAGAAGAGTAATGGCTCAGATGTCAGTTCTTTGTTGTTTGAAGGCAATATTAAATGTAATACTACCTTAAAAAGCTTAGTCCAGTTCCCATCAACAGCATTGCTTTGTCATATAACTCATTTGGCAAGTTTCTCAAAAGGTAAATAAAATATGGTTTTGCCTTTCTTCCTATAAACTAATGAAAAAGGTATCATAGTGAACAGCTACATAAAATAATCTAATGGGGGATTCAGTTGCATAAACACTGCTGTCTAGTGGCATGTGAGATGACACCAGATTGCTTGAAGTATGTACCTTTCTGAAGCAGTAGCTGGCAGGTACTCACATAATGTCTGCTTTTAGGGAACTGAATTCCAATCCTGACTTCATTTTCCTCTACCTTGCAACCTGAGGTTCACAATTTTTACATCCTTGATGGATTATATTATTTCAAGTTATGAAACTTTCTAGGTAACTTTACGTATTGATCTATTCCCCCCAATGATAACTTCACAGTCTGCCCTTATCCTCCCTTCCCTTTTCCTCTCTGCCCTTCCTTCTACCTTTTCTTTCTTCTGCCCTCCTGTCCTTTCTCTGTAGGCCAGGAAGCCTAAGTTTTGTCCAAATCTTTAGATGAAGTTGCCAGCCTTTATACTCCATGTTCAAAAAACATTACAGAGACCTTAATTTGTTTTATCCTGTAGTATGTGTTTGATAAACTGACATATATTGGCATTTAGGCATATTTGTGTCAGTATTGTCCTCTTACTCAGAGCTGTATGATAGATTATCCTCTACTAGCTGCTGTTACCTTAAGCTACTGATCATAACTTCAGGTCATGTCTTTTTCTAAATAGTTTCTAGAAGATCTATCAGCTTCTTATCCATGTTGCCTCCAGAGTAGCTGTCTGCCATGTATCAGTGAAGAATCTTAAGATCTTTCTCTTAATCTTTTTCAAGTTGCTTTAATCAATCTGTGTTACTAGGTATTCTGTTTCATCTTTCTATGTCAGCAAGAAGGTGATCTTTCTAGATTAGCCATGAACAGGTAATTTTAATTCTGATGATTGCTGAGATAGTTCTGCAACTGATATAATCACTTCCAAATTCACACATACAAAACTCTTCTTCACTTTTCTACAAAAAAACCCTACATTTCTGTGTGTTTTTTCTTTCTCCAATTCATACACCGACATATACCACACATTCGTGTTGCACAAATTTTTTTACTCATCGCGATTAATGGGTCCTACTAATGCAATAGGTGTTCTCAACTTTCCTTTTTCTTTATTTGTTTTATATATAGCAGAGTGCTTACTGTGCTCTTTTTTTTTGATTCCCTCAGTATCCCTGATGCATCAGTTTACTTTCCAGGACATGTCTATCTTAAGCAATTATTTCCATTCTGTGACACTGACAAACAGTAATTTTTCTCTTCTGTTGCATGTGCTATTGGAACATAAGCCTGAATTAAGGTGAAGCAAAGGTCTAGAAGCAATTATCCTCTTTCTGTTAGCAGATTAGACTCATGCTGCTGACTGGTTATTATTTCCTGATTTAGAGACTACCATAATTCATCAAAATTCTCTATTTTCTGTAAACTCTGTCTTCCAAATGATCTCACATATCATTTTCATCCTTCAAGGCTTTCTTTTTGTTTCTTTCCATTTTTATTTAACCCTAGAAGCAGCTCAGCCCAACACAGCCAGTCGCTCACTCTCCCATGGTGGGATGGGGGAGAAAAATGAAAGGGTAAAAGTGAGAAAATTCATAAATTGAGAGATAAAGACAATTTATCAAGTAAAGTAAAAACTGTGCGTGAAAACAAAAAACCTCAAGAAATTCATTCCCCACTTCTCATGGGCAGTTGTTCAGCCAACTCCAGGAGAGCAGGACTCCATTGCCCATAACAGTGACTTGGGAAGACAAAGGCCATCATTACGAACATCCACCCCTTCTTTCTTCTTCTCCCAGCTTTACATGCTAAACAAGGTGCCATATGGTATGGAATATCCCTTTGGTCAGTTGTCTTGGCTGTGTCCCCTCCCAATATCTTGTGTACCCCCAGCCTCCTCACTGGTGAGGTGGGGTAAGAGGCAGAAAAGGACTGGACTAAAACACAGTCCAATAGCATCCCCTTGGAAGAAAATTAACTATGTCCCAGTCAAAACCAGAACATACCTTGAGTACACTTTTGAAAAAGTGTATTTCAGGGCAGCTATGGAAAGACATTATACCACAGAAATGAGTCAGTTTCTAAAACAACATTTCTGGTGTTAGAAAAAATTCTCATGTTGAATAATTCTTGAAGTGTACTCTCAGTTCTTATTCTCGTATGACTATTTTATGATTTTCATTGATAAATAAAATGCCACTGGATTTCTCCACTTTTTTATCTCATAAAGATTTTTACATTATTAAAGACAATACTGCAAAATTAGTTCTGAATCTGTTTACATAGTGTTTGTCAAAGTCAAATTGCTTAGGAAAGTAGATGATCTAGGAGATTTAAATCAAACTAAGTACAATAGAAGTAGACTGATGTGAAAATCTAGACTGAGATCAAAACTGGGGCTTTATGCTTCTTTTATGAACTTCAGAATTGAATCATGATATACAGAAAAAAAGTTAGCAATAGAAATATGTTTTAAGATATACTAGAGATTCAAATAGCAAAACCTTAATCCTAGAAATTCAGATTTTTATCAAACTAAACTCAGAAGCATAATGTGTATCTTGTTTTGTCAATCACACAAACTTTCCTTTTAGGTAAAAGAAATATCTTTATTAGCACTTTTTTTCTGAGAAGAATTTTCCTATCAAGAACATAAAAGAATGCAATTATTACTAAATAGCTTTTTTTTTCAAGATATACCAGATCTCATACAAACGCTTTCCTCTCTTTATTCATTAATTATTAATATTGACATTGGAAAGAAATGTAGAACTGTATAGGAAAGAGAACTTCCTTATCAAACATATTGATTTCAATTTCTACCTTAAATTTAGAAAGATATAAAGGAGAAAAAAAAATAAAAATTACCCCCCTACAGAAATAACTGTGAATTGTTAAGGAAAAACATCAATTACAGATAATATTTCAGGGTGTTCAAAGTACCATTCTGTACCTTCTGAATAGACTTTGAAAAGAATAAATACGTCCTATTTTGAATTTTGTTTTTTACTCTATTGCTTCTTTCTCTTACTGAGTAATGTTTCACTGAGCTACTGCTGTTGGGATATGGTCATCCTAAACAGGTTTAACAATAATTGCATTTTTGTTCTTGCTTCTAAATAAACACATCTAAAGAAGTAAAAAAATAAGGCCATAGTCACAGGGTTTTTTGAATTTGAAAAACAGACTTATCTGGCCCTGGACTAAACTGGAAACCACTGCGATTTTCCAGTTGAAAATGTGTCAATATTTTTCATTTGTATACATTCAGTTATGCATTTTAAAGGGAATTCTACACAGCATATATAAAAGTAAATATCTGAAAAGCAGAGTTAATATCAGGTATTTAACCTTAAATTGGTTTACATCACTTATTTGCAATTAATCCCAGGGGATTTTTGTTTCTGATTCCAGGTTTCTATTTGTTTAACTATTTGTTTTTGTGCCACATTCCACCATGTGATAATGTTCAATTGACAAATTCAGTCTTCCTACAATAGGAAGGTATGAAGGTTTCTCCTCTGAGAGGAAAGTTTCTCCTGTGAGCTCTGTAGCAAAGTAAACACCTCATTACTTTCAGCTTAGGTGCTTGCATGAAGGCTAGAAAAAAAGAGACAAGAGTTCTCTTTCATCATGGCCAGGCTTTGCAAACGAAGATTTGGGAAGGGCTCTACCCACGTTTGACACAAGCACGCTGGTGGCTAAAAAGGCCAACATGAGACAGGCATGTCCGGTTGCAAAAGGCACAGCAGAAAGACTCCTTAGATGGTAAATTCTGCAAGGTACGATTCTTTTCTCCTCAAGGGTGATCCTGCGTGCGTTCTCAAAGGAGACAGCAGCGTTATAGATGGTGTGTCTCCAGACCTCCCGATTGGAGGCCAGAGTAGACCAGTTGTGCTGATCAATATGGCCAAGGCTGAGATGTTGTTTCAGGGAGTCCTTGGATCTTCTCTTTGAGGCTCCTCTCATGCATCAGCCGGTGGCAAGTTAACCATAAAGCACGATCTTAGGGAGGCGGTGGTCCTTCATCCTTGAGACGTGCCCTGCCCAGAGCAGCTGTATTCTCAGTAACATGGCCTCAATACTTGTGACATTCAACACTTCAGGTAAATGGAATCAGGGTACTCTAGTATCACATATCACCAGGCATTCAGTAATTAAAAAAAAAAAGCATTACTTAAATTACCTTTTAAGCATACAACTCTTATATAACAGTGAAGTTATTTTAAATAATTTATGATTCAGATGTTGTTAAGTATGTCCCCTTGAATTAACTACACTAAATCTTAACAGAATAAAGTCTTACAATGGTCTTCCTGAATGAATTTTTAAGGTATTACCTTCCAATGGCAAGGCAAAATATTCACAGTACCTAACAGTTACTGTCAAGAGAATGCTTAGCTCTTGTTCCTTGCAACCAAGTGTGGCTTTTGCTTTGCGTTTTACAACTGATAACTCTCTGTTTACCACATTGGACTCTGCACTTGACTGATTTTGCTCCAGTCAATGTCATGCAAGTTTGATGGCTGACTTTGATGGAAGCAAAAATTAGAGTAGTGCTGAATGTGTAAGAGAATGACATATTTATATAATCATTAATATAAAATAAAATTTTAAAAAGTTAAAAATTGATGCATTTATGAGAGCTATCTTTTCATGCTCATCCTTCACCAATCTAAAGAAATACAGAGAACTGATTAATATTCAAATCTGAAATCTGTAGATAATGAACATGTTTAGAGCTGTTCACTTCTTATATTTGAAATTACAAACAACAGCCAAAACAAATATAATAAAATTATTCCCAAGGATCTTCTACTACATTTTCTGCTTCTTCCATGAAGTTCCTATAACATAATCAGGGATATTTTAATATCATCACATGTAGAAAAATAATTAATTAATTAAAAAAGATTAATCAGAAGTTTTCTTTAGAGTTACAATATTTATTAACGGGAAAGGTCCATAGATATAGTTTCTATATAGTGCATAGATATGAAACTATGGTAACTATGGAATTATTACTTGAGTAATTCACTAATGTTTTAGTCCTTTCTGCCTCTACTTTATAGAATGTAAAAGATAAGAGATCAAGAGAACCTTCTGACATTGTTACTAGGACTTTGTGAAATGACTGAACCCTAAGTATTTTCTTATCCACCTCCATGGTAGCAAAAATTCTTTCCATTTTATGAGAGAGGCTGAGAAGTGTAAATGTTGTCATTTTTGGGGATGAAAGGGATTTTTCCTGAAATGAAAGGAACTTCTCCTTTATGTTCTGTCACCAAGTGAAGGAAGATATCTAGACATAACTACATAACTAGCCATGGCTCAATTTATGCTCTTCCAAATGAAACAAA
The DNA here is from genome assembly GCF_001715985.3 of Manacus vitellinus. Lineage (NCBI taxonomy): Eukaryota > Metazoa > Chordata > Aves > Passeriformes > Pipridae > Manacus > Manacus vitellinus. The sequence goes on along the minus strand of NW_021940208.1, from coordinate 20,659,250 downwards.
GTTCCTAAAAACTCAGAATACAGCTCAGAGTATTTGCAGTGCAGAGACATGTATCAGGACCAGTCATCTTTAGAATCATGCATTTCAGTATGCACTTTTTCTTATCTTAAAGTGGAAATGTAAATAGGTCGATAATTGTTACTCCAAAAGTGCAATTTTTGCCCACTTAATTTAAAAGGGTTTTATAGTAGTAACCTCAGATGTAGGTAATAACATAGTACAACATGTAAAGTTAGGTGAAATTTATCCCCTTCTCTGACTCCTTACATGTCCACCATCTGTTGTGCCTGAACAGATTCCAGTTCCATCTTCTCTTCATGAACATTATGTGTTGGGGTTTTTTCTGTGTTGGAAGGTCTCATAATGCATAAAACTAACTTTTAGGGAACAAGACTTTTACTGCTAATAAAATTTCTCTCCGACTGTGAACTGCCAGAAATACATTAAGTTTTTTTTATGGATTTATACTACTCTTGTACAGAAACAGATCTGAGAGTAATTCACTCCCATAAACTGGACAAAGGATATAGACTCAAAAGGTTTATCAAGAGGTGAGGAAAAAAACCACAGCTGCTCTGAGATGCATGATGATTATGAAAATCTTATCTTGAGAGAGAAAAACTTGACATTTATTTCTCACAGTGGTATTGGCAAATGATGGCAATAGGAGCATGTGGAAGAATCACCAGCAAATGATTAAAACTGCAAATGAGACACAAAGGAGGTGTTTTTTGGACAGAAGTACTACTGATATTGGAAGTTCAAAAGATGAAAGCCTGAAGTGTGACTTTGGTCCTCTTTTTTTCATTTAGTTAGCCTTCCTCAAGATTTGTTTTCTTTGATCCAGTATTTGTCTAAAAAGATCATAGAACAATATAAATAAATCTCAAAAGATGCCGAAGAGATTATATGGATAATTCCCTTTCATGAAGAGGATCAAAATACCCTTCAAGTATTTGTTCATATTGAAAGGTACATTTTAAAATATAAATCTCCCATTCTGTTTCTTTTGCATTACTTGCAGATTGATACATGGTAAAAGTTGCACAAATATATACACATACATATATATGTACTATAATATTGCACATCTTCTTCATAATCTAGCAATTATTAACCTAGTGAACCGCTCCTAATATTGGTCTGTCAACATCAAATAGTGTTAATAAAAACAGAAATGGTTTTCCATTATAAGATTATTAGAATATTGGGGATTTTAAAAACTTGTAAATATATGAGTTCAACTTTAGTCAAAGGCATGTGTGCTAGATTCAGTTATCAAAACAATTTTTTTCCCAGAAGATGATGAAAAATAAATACCTATATCAAAGGCTGAATATTTATTTAGTTGAATTTGAGCCTTGTCACTTATTTATATGCTGTTTTCTCATGCTGTCAAATACTTCCCAGCAGTGTCTTGTCATCATCCAGTATATGATTGGTTCCTCTGCCAGTGCATTGTGGTTGCACCCCTTCCCTCGTGGTGAGGCTTATCTTAGTCCTGTTGATGCTGTGTTTCTAAGTCTGTTGGAAGCCTTTCCTAGATCTAAATCCAAGAATTAAACCACACATAACAAATTGCTACTACAGGACCACCACACTGATACATAAATATGCATATCTCATGGTATCACAAGAACCCAGCCAATGCAGTTGTTTTTTTGAAAAGCGAAGTAGATAATTTCATTTGAACATGCTAGGAAAAGCTGAAGTATATTAGAAAAGTTAAGAGTTTTAACAGACTGCTTGGTGCAGTCCTTGTTTTTCTTTAATTTCCATTATTTACATGGGAATATACTTGTTTCCAAAGATCCATACACAGAGTAACTAGATCCAGCTGCTGTGTGAAAGGTTAAGCATAAGGCAAATGGATTCTGCATTACTGCCTCAAGGACACATGATAGGGCAAACTCTTCACAATCCAACCACAGAGTAATCAATATTAAGCATGCAGACATTCCTATAGAGCTTGTAGAATACAAATACAAGTCTAGTTTTAAAACCCTTCCTTATTGAAATAGCTACATCCTGCCCTGAGATAACAGCACCTGACCTCTTTGGACACAACAGAGCTGTCTGCCTTAGTGAAGATTTGTCAAGATACAGGAAACAATCCTTAAAATATTATCAATCTTTCCTTAAGACATATCTTGTACTTAACAACTACTCCCCTAAGACCAACAAAACTAAATACAACTCGATTTCCTAAGTCACATAAACATTTCTATGAAAATTATTTAATTAGAGAATTATGAGGCTCAAATATTTTTAGTTCATGAAAATGGACAGCTCTCTTATTCAGGAATATGTTTCTACTATACTACCATACAAATAAATAATTACATAGCTGGGGATAAAGTTGTGTTATGCTTAGAGTAATGGAATAGCATTACAATTATGTTTGAATTATAATAGAATAAGGTAAGAGAAGCTGGTCTGAGCTGTTAAAATATATCAATCCCTATCATTTAGTTCAACAAAAGTATTGGGCATTCAGGAGTTGATCAGCTCTCACTTTCAGTATCTACAATTGAAATTGTTATTCTTGGAATTTCAGTTTACTTTTTGAAGGCAGCTAAAACTTATTAACTCTTATGTTTTCAGCACTGGAGGACTTTAGGGATCAAAGTACTTCTTTATAGACATCTTCAGAGGTCTGTTATTCATAACCACACAAAAGCAGTTCAGTTTCTCCTTATATCTACAAATACAGTGAGATAACAGACAAAGTATTTCTTCATCTGTGTGACCCTGAATCTTGATCTGGTCATCATCAGTTTGATCACATACTGAAAAGCAGACCCTATACAAAAGCATATGAAAAAAGGGAACAATCTGGCTTATTTAACTAACATGTTTTGGCTATTCACCCAGGACACAGAATTCCAGTTTTCTCTAATCACACATTTGGTATCTATGGTACAATTGTTCTGTAAAGAACATTTGGCTTATCAAGTTATTTTGTTTTGCACAAAAAATTAAAATATCATAGAAGCAGAAGAATTCTAATGCTTTCTCTATTGGTATTTCTCCAATTTGAAATTAGATATTCTGGAAAGCAAAAGTTTAAAACCAGGTATTTAACTAAAATATATTGTACAACATAGTCAGGAAAAAAACTAAAATGCCATAGAAAGTCATACATGAATGAACAACACCTAATAAAAATCATACATATATTCAAAGACTCAAAATAATGCAAATATTGCAAAAAATCACCTGAAGAAATAAGCTGAAGATTTGAGGTTTTCTATTTTTTATCTGAAATTTGTTGACAAATACTACTTACTGGAAGACTGACCAGCTGTCTCTGAAACAGCTCTGCACTTCAGCATGAAACATATGTGGGGCTTTGTCATTTGCTTTGCATTCTCTGAGGCTTGCAGCCTGTGTGAGCTTTTTTATTTTGGCTTCCTCAGACCATCTTTTTAAAATATGAGTTACTTATTTAGAATGTCTTAAAAATGCATTTCACTGAGTTAAAAACCTGCTTCAAGTTCATAGCTGTGAAAAGTCAAACCGGGGATAAAGTCTAAGCCTTAAGTATCTTCAAAAAATTTGGAGAATTCTCAGCAATCTAGGAACATAAACTGATGAATATTTAACTATGCAATAAACATGGGGGGGAAAGGTTTTATTCCTGCTGTGACTACTATGTGTGTGATATAAGCAAGTTCTGTGACAGTACTAAGTACAGAGGAGGAAGAGAGAAGTGCAGTGAAACTACAGATATCACTCTTTTTCCTTCTTTTTCACCAAGCTGAGGGCAGAGACCAGATTGTATCTGCTTAAAAGGAAGTTAAAGGTGTCAGTGCTGAACTAGATTATTTAAGCCACCCTGAGGCAATTCTACATCAAATCAACCTTGAACGGAGAATAGATCTAAAACTGAAACTGGGTTTGGTTCCTGCTTGTATTATACAATCCTGAGATAAATGAAACTTAAAGCAGAATTGCAGTTATAACACCCTGTGAAACAATTAAGGGCATATAGCTAAACTGGTATACATTTCAAGAATGACAGTGTAATGCAGCAAAGCACTTAGAGTTTTAAAATGCTCCACGGATGCAGAAGTTCAAGAGTGCCACCAAGAGTCTCCTCTAACCGACTAAGGTGACTCCAGCCTCCATCATGCATCAGGCTTCAAAACGGACCTTTTCTGGAATACGAAATTTTACTGGACTAAATGTCCACACCCTTCTGTCTATGCAGATTAGAACAGTAGTCATCTCCTGTGAAAAGGCACAAAATAGTCTTCCCTTCACATAGCTTTCTGGAAAAGTCCAAATATATAGTCAAACTTAGAACATGTTCATTCAATCAGGCTAATGGTCAAGATAGGAAGACAGTAAAAGGGTAGTAATCAAAGCTCTTTTTAAGAAAGTTAAGGGATGTAAGATTTTCTCCTCTTATGATGATTTTAATTTTGCAGAAATAGTCTAAGGTTCAGTCTTTAGTCTGCTCTGCATAAAACCAGTCCTCACAATTCTTTTGGAAGCTATACCCCTGGATTGTCAGAAATCAATGTAGCAGACTAATATGCTTGTTCTGAGTGCTTACTCTTCTAAGACGGTGAATCAGAAGAGTCTGGAATTTTGTCTGGAAAGAGACAAAAGAACATTTTGTTCTCTGAAATGTTACTGGATTTTTATCTGGCAGTTTTCAAAAATTACAGGAAAAGTACATGCACTTTGTCAAAACTGATCTTGTGTCTAAGTTGTCATTAAAAAAGAGGCCATCAACCTTGCCAGGTAGCACCCTGATGCCAAATCAAAGACTTACACCTACCTTAATGGAAAGATATTTCTAAGAACTGTAGAAATCCTATCCCCAAGCTAAATGGGGTATCATCTGCAGTGGTAGGAAGGTCTAGAAATCACATAAACTCAATTATTTCCTGGATCTTGGATTTTGAAGCATATATGTCTTTATCTTTCTGTTGGCATTTTGGCTAATCTGGATATCTCCGCAAACAATAAGCAGTGTGTTATAAATCTCAAACTTGTTATTCCATCTTCCTAATACAGTCTGCACTACGTGTAGAAATCTCAGCCAGTATTGGCAAAGATTTGTTTCCAGAAATGGGTAATTCCCTTTTAGCCATTTAGGCTCAGATTCAGCTCTTCTTTTAGTGTATAACTTTTTGCTGAAATCTGCATGCAGCCCACTTACAATTTATTTCTGCTGTTTTCAGTCCAGCTTTTCAAACATAAGGAAAATAAAGAACCTGCAGAAAAACAATGCTAAATATTAAGTTAAATCACTAGAAATGTAGATTGATGTCACTTATTCTTCACTGCACCTTTAGATCTTTAATTCAGAAATTTTTTTGGTTTGTTAACTGTTGTTATTACATACCTAGTTCTGAAAGAAAACATAAAGTAAAAGTTCAGCTCTTCTCTAAAAAATACCTACCTAGGTTGCTCACATTGTTCTAGTTATTATCAGAACTGCAATCACAGAAACAAGAAAAAAGGCCTTTCAAAGAACATCAAAGTACTTGCAGTGGGACCTTTTCTGTAAGCATGGTTGTCTGGCTGAGACAAAAGTCAGTATCCTCTCAACTTTATATGAATTCAAAAGAGGACAAAAACATGTCAATAAGTTGCTGTTACAGAAGTGAAAGTTGGCTTTGGGGAAGGTTTTTTCATACTAATTCTTACACTTCTTTTAAGAAAACTTTTTATTTTTTCATGGCAGTCATTTGGAGAATTCAGTCAGCCCAAACAGCTGTTAGCAGCTGGTAGGCTTCCTCTTTCAGATAAGCAGATCTCTTGCTGTAGCTGAATCCAGGAAACAGAAGGCAGAAAAAAGGGCAGGCCATCTGGATACTTCATAGTGTGGTGATACTGAAGACTACTGAAATATTGTTCTAAAACCTCATATCTTGACAGTGAGCACAGAATAAGGAATATCAGGCCTAAATCCTTCAAAATTAAGGCAATTTAGTTTAGCAGGGGTATTTACATTAAATCTTTTCAACAAGAGCTGGTACAGCAGAGTGCAGAGTCACTGCAGTTCAAAGGAAAAGCTGAATAGGCTGTTGGAGAATGATTAAAGAAACTGTATTCCCATCTCTAGAATTATGCAAATACAAACACTTTTAGCATTCATTGGGTGCATAAGATGTATTTAAGAATAAAAATATGTCTTAATCCGTAGAGACTTCGTTTTGTACAAATAATTGTAAAGAAGATTTTTTAGGATATTCTAACTTATCCAAAGTAAACCACAGTTAAAATATAAAATGCACCACATATAATGAAGAACTTTCAGACAATTCTGCTTAGCTTGAAGACTTTAATATTTTTCTTCAGATGTTTTCTGGGGTTGTTTTTTGATTTTGTGGTTGAGTTTTTTTTGTAAAGTATTTTAAATTTAGGATACACTTGCAGAAGAACAGAAGAATGTACTTTCTCTGATGAAAGGATCTTTTTTCCTAAAGTGGTCTCTCATGTTTTTTTTCATTGACAGGTTTGGATTTCAGTTCATCAAAAATAATTGGTTTACATGATGTCTGTTGGCTTAGGTGTGATGGTTGAAATTAAAGGCAGTAACAAACATCTTGTATTAAACTCATCAACATAAAAGTAAATGAATGTCAGGTTTTATGTTTTGAATGTAATGTACAGTTCAGTGTTTGAAAAAGTTTAAAATGAAATGTAAACAATGCCCACTGAGGCAGAATGTAATGTTTTATTACACAGTCAGTTAACATCTTGTTGACCGTTTTCTAAGCCCCAAAGAACCCTCATGGTGGAGTTGAACCATAAAAAAAAAAAGAGATTGTTTACCTAAACCTAGACCTTATGAGGTTTTATCTGGTACAAAAAGACTTTCACTGACCATTAGCCAATTGTCTTGTGAGCTGAAAGAGAGAACTTATGCATCTGAATTTAAAGTATGTTGGCTAAGATTTCTTTTCTCCTGCATTTTCATCTGTTTCTCTGTAGTCTTGTAAACGTCTGCAGACAGCAGTTTTGTAAATAAGAATACCTATGCTTTGCCGAAAGAGATCTGGGCACTTCAGAAAGGATTACACAATTACCTGCATACAAAATAATGTATCAATAAGAAACACAGAAGAAAATTTGTGTCTGAAAGCCTTTCCTTCCAGGGTTTAAGTGCCTGATTTTAGAAGCTTTAGTAATTTTCTTATGTTGATTCAGGATTCATAGATCAGACTCATGTTTAAAAGCTGAAAAAGAAGAAAAGTCTTTTTTATTTTATCAGTAGCATAAATTTGGAAACAATATTTTTTTAAATTCATTCATTACTTTTCATTGAAAAAATCACCGCATCCTACAAATATAAGAAAACGTAAGTTTCTTTGGTTTGATTTGATGATGTTACAAATATAAGAGAAAGAAACCAAGAGTAAAATAGTTCCATTTTTACTTTGTTTTGGAAATCTAATATAAATGTCTCTTATCATTGTCATTCTGTAACTATAACAACAATATTGACAATGAACAAAAAAAACCCAAGAAATCTTACTTAAGGCTAATCTCAGTGACAATTATCTTATTCATCTTGCTTACCCTTAGTCTTTCAATTACCTCTCTCTTCCATCTCTAACCCATTTCTAGGGTGAACTCAGTTTGAATTATGACAGCCTATTTCACCTGAAAATTAGAGTAAAGGTAAATTAAACCTCATTCTATGGCATTGCACTCTACACGTGCACATTTTTTTTTCCAAGCCATACATGTTTAGTCATTCCTTTTAGTGATGTTGTCACAGTTCAGTTTAGTTCAGAATCTCCTTACACTTAAATTTATCCTCTCATCCATTGGTAACAAATCAGTTTACAGACTTAGATACACATGTAAAAAGAAGTCTTTATTCATCATCATCATCATCATCATGGCTAGGCTTCGCGAATGAAGATTTGGGGAAGTCTTTTTTACTTGAACTCTAAATGGGTATACTGTTTCTAACTAAGCAGATAAAATCATACAAAGTATAGCTGAGAAACCAAATACATGCAAACCATAAATGCATGAAAATTCTTAGACCATACTCTATGTTTACTATTCAACAAATTTTGAAGCAGAATTAATTTGAAACTCTCCTCCAGAGCCAAGGGCACAACTTGCCCTTCCCACGCTCCAGTGTATCTCACATGACCATTTTTTTAGGGACTGTGGCAAATATGTTGTAAATAATTTTATAATAAAAGACTTTCTTTCAGCTGTTACCACTTAGTCAATAAACCACACTGATGACAGAAGCCAAATCTCATTTTATTTAGCATGGTTAGCTAGAAACGGGTAAACAAAAACCTTTCAAACCTCTTAAAGGCTTTGAGACTGATGAATTCACTTGCTGCAGTTCCTGCCCTTTGATTGTACATTTCAATCTTTGCAATGTGTTTTTTCAATCTTAATTTGGTACAGAATACTGGCTCAATGATGTAGTCTCAAGAGACTTGAAATGGCAGGTTGCACTCAATAGACCAACTGGGAAGCCTGTTTAATCTTTAGAAGTGATTACAAGGTTACATCAGAAATTACTGTCTTCTGCATATACTTTTGGTTTCAAAGGTGCAGGGTGCCTTGAGAAATGTGAACACATGTTCCTGCATTTTCTGTAATTAAAAGTAATGTTATTTTGATTTAGCTATGAGTTTCAACCTGTTCTAGCCCTTTTATTGGACAAAAGGCAGAACAGAGGACTGAAAATATGGACTTGTCAGGCACCAAACTTGCGGAAGAAGTAAGGAGGCGAAGAACATTACAGATGACTGTAGTGGGTCTGTAACCCTCCCTGGGAGGGAAACAGAACTAGAATAGGTCACCTGATGTATATTTTACCAATAAGCTATTCCATACCATATTACATCAACTCAGATATAAAGAGATGAGAAGGAAACAACTCCCTCTCTTCCCTTCCAGGACAGTTGCTCGGGATAGACGGCTGGTTTTGGAGGAGGAAAACACCTTTCGTGTGGAAGTAGTCCTTATCGTTAGTTTTCCCTGTGTGTATGGTGTTTATAGTTCTCTTTTTCTTCTCTGTGTAAATATAAAACCACCTTTCTCAGCAGCCTTGGTTTTGCAAGTTGTTTTTTTCTTTCCCCCCTTCCCTCCTTCTTCTCCCTCTGGAGGGGGCTGGGCGGAGTCTCGGTGGACACTGAACATTCAGCCAAAGTAACCAATAACAATGACTGAAAATTAGGTTAAGTAGGGAAATGGATAATAAAGAATATATACATAAAAATGCTTATAAGACAAGGAACAGGAAAAATACTGCATAACAGGGTGATGCAAGATATAATGTGGAAATTAAATCATACATTGCATAACTTGACTTCAATAAGGAATTTGCACAGTATCCCATATTATCCTCATAGCAAAAGTGATGAAGCATGGACTGGATAAGTGGAAAATGAGATGAGCAGAAAACTGGCTAGACCATTGTGATCAAAGTTGATCATTACCGTGTTATGAAACTAATAAAAGACTAGATTGTAACTGGAGCTTCCTCTCAAGGATCAGTACTTGAGCCACCACTGGCTAATGCTGTTACTAAAAACTTGAATGATGACATGGAGTGCACTCTGAACAGTTTTGCAGACAATACTAAATACAGGGGAGTGGTCAGTATGCCGGAGGGTAGGGCTGCTGTTCAAATGGATTGCAAAAGGCTGGAAAAAGGACTAAAAGAAATCTCATGAAATTCAGATATGGAAAATGAAAAGTCTTGCATCTGGGCAGGAATAATCCCATACACCAGTACAGGTAAGAGACTGACCCTGGCAGATGAGCTGAAATATGACCCAGAAATGCATTATTGTAGCAAGGATGCTTACCAGCGTCTTGGGCTGAATTAGTGAGATGGTTGCCTGAGAGTTGACAGAAATTACTTTTTTCTCTATTTACTACTTTTGAGGCTACATCTGGAGTGTCACATCTAATTTTGAACGTCCTTACACAAGATAAAAAGACACCAACGTATTGGAGTTAATCCAGCAAGGAGCCACCCAATGCTTATGAGACTGGAAAGCATAAAGTACAAGTAAAAGTGAAGTGAATTGGATTTTTTTCAAACTTAAAAAGAAAAAAGGGAGGTATTAACGTTAATACCTAACATCACAGTTCGTGGAGGTTGACCCCAAAATCTTCTTAGATGTGTGCCATAACAGCATAAGCAACAGACAATGGTTAAAAGAGAGGATATTCTCGACTGTTGCAGGAAGAGAGAGTTATCACAAAGATAGTGGAATACATTGAAGGGTTTCTGAGATATGGGTGGAACTTCCATCACTGGTGATACACAAACGTTGTCTGGGCGAGGCCCTCAACAACTTGATAGAAGTGACCCAACTTTAAAGAGTGGATTTTTGGTGGGTTAACTTCGTCCAGCAGTGAGATGCCCACACAGGGGAGAAAATGTGATTAAAACACTTATGGGGTGGATAAATATGGGGACACCACTTACCAGTTAACATCATGTACAAAACAAACTTAGGAAAACTAATTTATTGTTAATTAAGATAGATTTGAGTAGTGAGAAAAAAAAAGATTAAAAATTAAAACACCTTCCCCTCCACCCTCATCCTTGGTTTCAAAGGCTCATTTTCACTCATTCCACTCTCACTGTATCCTACAGCGGATCCATTTTGGATGTGGTCCCTTCCAACTTAAGTTACTCTGTGATTTTGTGATCCGATGTTAATGTCAGGCAAATGGAAAGATGAAATAAAGAGACTTGCACACACAACAGTAACAACTTTATGGTACACGTAGATGTATGGGAACGTGGACAAGGACGAGGGAAAGAAGAAAGCTGCTCTTCAAATTTTTTTCAGTATATATATGAATACCACAGTAACACTTATCCTGGAAAAATTACAGGAGATCATTTGTGTGTCTATGATCACACATAATATGTGCTAATAAATGGTCTAAAAATAAAACACATAATTTGGAATGGTCAGGATTGCAATATTTGAATATTTTCAGATAACATTGTTGAAAATTTGTAAAGAAGTCTTCATTAAGTTGAAAGGATGATTTACAAGACTGATTAATGCATTAAATAAGTAAATATGTTAAGGCTTTTTGTTTCCTGATGAAATGAGAATTTGAGGGACAAAAAGTATGTATGTATACACATAAAGACATTATTCTTAAAATTATCAGTGAGTGTTCAATGAATTATCACAATTTTTATGCATCTATGCCACAGGAGACTGTATCAGCACAATGTAAATCTTTTCATAAACAGAAATATAGTAACAAATAAAAATAGAAATATTGGAGTGAAATAGTTTCTTTTTTGAAATACCAGTATTGTTTCCTGATCTTTGTAAAAAATAAATGCAATCAATACAAACTTTAATTATCTATTTCCAGATTACACAAAAAGTATGGTTTTCCTAAAATAGGTAATAACAGTGCTCTTCTCTAGCTTAGCTCTAGTCACCACTGTGATTCTCAATTTCTTACTGCCCTCCAGGGAAATACCACACACTTGTCATCTGGACTAGAGTGCAGTCATCACTACAGAGAACCGTTTCTCATGCTTGTCACTCAGCTCTTGAAAAGTTACACATCCACATATTATATGTCACATACATTCCACACACTGTAAACAATCACCTCACACTTTCGATCTGCACAGAAAAATGTGACTGTTTGCAGAGCTTCATATTGGGATTTAAATTGAAATACAACTTAGAAAGTGCTTAGCTCTTGAAACTAGTTTAAATACGCTGTCAAAGGAATTCCATGTATTTTGCTGAATACAGGGGCTCTGTATAATTTGCCTAATCAACTGAAAGTAATGATTTGATCTTATTGATGTTTTATTTGACAAAGCAACTATTTAAATACAGACTTCTACATCTGTAACATATAGGTGTCTTATGAGATTAGGTTTTAAAAAAGATAGAAAACCATCACAACTCCTTATGGGAAATAGACATCAAAGGTTACCCTGTTTCAAGCATAGGATTTCTAATATTCCATTCACACTGGAGAAAACAGTGGAAATTTTATTACAATCATTCAAGGAATGTAGACCAATTTTGCATCGATTCTTCACACAGAGTAATTTATCTGCCCACAAATCTATCCAAAAGAGATACAATATTATAACTTTTTTTCATTTACTTACTTGTACGTACAAATATTCTCAACATCTGGACACAAAGCAGTATAGTACTCCATACGAAGCTGGAGTGAAGCTAGAATATTTGTTCTAAGGAATTTATTTTACAACTGAACCTAAAAGTTTTCACACTCTTCTTCACATCTATTTTCTACCCATTTCTCTTTTCTTTCCCAATGTTATCATTCTTTTCAAGTTATGTAAGTGAACGGATATGCTACTCCATTCCTTAGCTTTCACTTTTCAGTTTTTGCACACCCTCATTTCTTCTGTTGTTTAGTCCAACCCCACCAGATGCAAAGGTACATTTCATGAACCTTCAAAAATACACAGCACAGTACCATCTGTCTCCTTTTGTTCAGCATAAACTAAACTCATCAGAAACTGTGAAAAACTATAGCATTAAACAAAGCATTAAAAGATGGCTGAAATATTTTGCCACCAATTTGGAGTAATTATTGTTACCCTAGTAGATATTATTCAATTAGGACATGGAGAGTGGAGTTCCATACTTTCTTAATGTTCAACATTTTTTTGCGCATTCTTGGATGCTTATTTTTCTCTTTACTATAGTGATTGCTGAACTTGATATCATTTATATTGTCTGTGGTATTAAGACCTGTGTTTTCATCTTTTGCCCAGCAACTATCAGTACATTTAATTATAAGACTGTAGGGATTTACTTTAACAGATAGTCTATTTAGGATCCTATATAATCTCTGCATAAAGTAGATATAAAATTCTTATAGAGTAGATATAAAACAGAATATAATGTAATTCCAGAATTATGTGTACTAGAAAATCACAGAACTACTATTTTAAGATTAATATGGGCATTGAACGTCAAAATGAGGCTGCACAGACAGAGTTCAGTTTCAGGACTTGTCCACCAACGCTTTCCAGCATTCCCCTTTTATTCATATTCTCTCATAAACAGCACCCAGTGTTTTTCTTTTAGTCAACCAGAATTCCCAGGATCATCCCAAACCAGTGCCCTGATCCCACACATTCACACTCACATCATGTGGTGGCTGTGTTCAGCCACCAGAGAAAAACACACACTTATCATGCAGGTTGTTTAAAGTGGTTCTCGACTTTAAGAAATAACATTCTCTCTCTCAAAGCACTTAGCCAAGGTCAATCTTACCTTTTAATTCTGATTAACTAAATGCAGGTGCAGAGTAACTCAGTTTCCTCCCACAATTAATATAAGTAGGAAATTACTTATTTCATTTTAATGCTTCAGACCTCTATTAAACATATCCAAAGATGACAAAGTTGGCATTCTATAACTTTGAAACTAGGAATCAATTCCATACATATATAACATACTTTTAGGACCTGAGGTAACATATATGTTCATAATGCTTAATTTCAAAAATAGTTTTAGCGAATGACTTACATTTGTATTTGTAGTGCAAAGGAAATATTTGAATATATTATTTCTACTAATACTATCAAGGAAAAGAATTGTTATTTACTTTTTAAGAAATGGAATCTAGGGAAGGTATTGTAAATGCTAATATTAAGGAATATGAATGTTTGACTAATTAATAGGAAAGTCTTTTCTGATGCAAATAGGCAAAACTTCTGTAACAGCATTTTTGCTTTAATTGTTAAAGTAATCTTGTATTTTTTTTAATCTAAATGGAACCAAATAGCACCCTGGCTTGTATCAGAAAGAGTGTGACCACCAGGGCTAGGGCAGTGATCATCCCTCTGTACTCAGCACTGGTGAGGCAGCACCTTGAGTGCTGTATCCAGTTCTGGGCCCCTCAATTCAGGAAGGACATTGATGTGCTAGAGTATGTCCAAAGAAGAGAAAAGCTTCTTCCAAAGAAGCTGCTGAGGGTTCTGGAGCACATATCTTATGAGTAGCTAAGGGAGCCTGGAGAAAAGGAGGCTCAGGGGTGACCTTACTGCTCTCTACAACTACCTGAAAGGAGGTTACAGCAGTGAAGAGGTCAGTATCTTATCTCAAACAACAAGCAATAGGACAAGAGGAGATGGCCTCGAGTTACACCAAGGGAGATTCAGATGGGATATTAGGAAAAAGTTCTTCACTAAAAGAGTGGTCAGGCATTGTTAATGATGAGTTCCCATCCCTGGAGATATTTAGAAGTCATGTAGACACGGGCCCTAGGGACACAGTTTTCTGATAGAACTTGGTTGTGCTGAGTTTACAGCTTGACTGTAAACTTTAAAATTCTATACTTTTAAAACAAAAATGTCTTTTGTGGGTTTTTTACTTCCCCTTAAATCTCTGATACGAGACCACTGCCAGAAGCAGAACAATACAACTATAGGTTGTATTCAACTGATTAAATCAGTTCTACTTTCCACATTTTGTAGGAGAGTGTGTGTTGATATTTTCATATTGCTTTCCAATGAAACATCTCAAAACATATTCAAACATTAATGCATGACTATTCAGAACAAAGAGAGATTTAAATATTAAAAAAATTACCAGCAGATAAAAAGATTGCATGATCCCAAACTGAAAATGAAACAAGTTTCTTCTTAATTCTAGTGGTAATCTATACCTTCAAATAAGATTTCAATCCTGAAATAAGAAATTGTGTTAGACATTAAGATATTTATTCACTGACTTCATAATCAGTGTGATCATCATCTAATCTACTCATTTTATCTTTCACATTTATTAATTTTAGCTATATTCCTATCCTCTTATGAAATAACTAGTGTTTACAAGTCAGTCTTATTTTCTTTTAATTGGCCTTTGGACATCATATAAATCGAAAGAGTCTTTTTCTGATTCAGATTTGCTGGTTTCATTTTGGAAACACCACAGAGAGGCTTCAATAAAACAAACACAGACACACAAATTTCCCCAGTCCCCTTCATCCTCCATCCCTCTTTCTCTTCTCACTGAAGAAAAAAAGGAGGGTCACTTTTCATGTCTCCTTGAATGAGTTAACTACGTTTTTTGCCTGTCTCACTTTGAACATTTAACTGTCATAAGGGCAAAGCAAGGGCCTTTTCATACATTTTGAAATAATACATTGTCTCTTTGGAGATAGCAGTCATTTGTTTTCATTTCACCAGTACGTCACTCTTCAGATTGAAATATATATTAAAGGGAAAGTCCACCTTCTGAGAAATGCAATGAAATGGATGAGTTTTCTTAAACTGCATTTTATCTGAAACACAATCCTTTTACAACAAAGAGTTTGATGGGTTATAAAATATATTCTGAAATTCAATGCTGTTATGTTGATTGTATTACTGTAATTCTAGAGGAGAACACAGGAGACAAGTTGTCTCCTTGTTAAAATTTCAACTTCATTTTACAAGCTTGTCTATATTTATACATTTTTCTCAGAAACAATAGTCTGAAAGAGTATATATAAATACACAAAAAGTATGATTTTCCTCATATTTATTCTTATGCTATATGTTATTGAAAACTTTCTTTCCCTGCAATAGCAGAGGGAAGGAGAATCAGATATACTTTTAGCTTTGTAGAACTCAATGACCAATGGTTCGAATATGACTTACTATTTACTTGCACATTTTAAGGCAATTGCTGAACTATAATTCATTCTACAAACAATCTCAATGGCTGCATGCATGTTGGTGTGCTTCTATGTCTTTACAAGTTCGCATTACCAAAATCCAGAGACTACAAGAAAAATTGGAGTCAAGGATCATTCAACATTAAGCAATCCATAGACCATCCAAAGGTTTGCATATTACTCATCCAAAGAGGTGTGATAAACCATTATTTTGATCCAGCAACAAAAGAATGGTGACTTGCAGAATGCTTCAATGAAGCACGAAGCCAAACACATTTGGAATGAGATTATTAAAAAATGTCAGTTATGTCTTTTTTTTTGCTGTTGTTGCTGTTGTGGTTTGAGTTTCTGTTTCAGTTTTTTGCTGTTTTGTTTTTAGGGGGTGGTTATTTTTTAAGATCTTTCAGAAATGTATGCAAATGTATCCAGTGCACACAGGTCCTGCATCTAGACAGTATAAAAACAATAAATAAAATCTCTGGGTTTTTTGTTAAAAGAATTCTTTGCAAATTGACTTAATCTATTTTAATGGATTCCAATTTGTTTTGGTTGCATCTATTTACATTGTCTTGAGTATATTTCTTTCTTGTTTTACCTAACTATATCTGCTTACAACAATAATCTTTTTTTATCTCTCCTTAGTAAATATTTTTGACTGAATTAATATTACATTGTTTTAATGTTCATTAGAAACTGCATAAGTTGTTAATAGTTTAATGTCAGACCTCTCCAATATTTTATACCTCCTCTCGAATTAGTATATATGTGATATGTTGAAAATGCATAGTAAGTGGAAATAATTTCCTCAATTGCATATAAATGTGAGTGCGTATCTGCACACATAAATAAATTTAATATCAACTCTACAGAGATTTTTACATGGATTTAATGCCTCATCACAGTAGGTAGGAAGACCTGCAGATGTATTCTAGAGGAAAGGAGATTTAGACAAGTTATGGACCAAGAACAAGAAAATTGTTTTGAAATTTACATAGATTCTGTATTCTGAGTCAATGCACACTTGAATTTCTTTGCTTTATTCTACTGATGACAAGTCATATTCTAAGTTCTCAAAGTAAAAGGGCTTCTCAAGACAGAAAAAATTCTTAACAATGTAATCCTACAGGGTCTTTTTTTCCTGGGGAGAAACCTTAGACATAATTTGGTGTAGTATGAAAAAAGTTGGAGTAAGTGATCATTTTCAAATTATTCTGGGATTTGAGATTTTTAATATAGCTGACATAATTTATCATTACTCTGGTTAAAATTATCAAAATATTTATCACAATCTTTTGAAACATCTGTATTATTAATGCATTTTTTTATAGTACAGAATATTTTTTTTTAAATTATTTGATTTCTGAAAGATACCATCATTAAATATTAAGAAAAACCCAAACCTGTACGGTGTGTTGGAACCTGACATTTCTAACATAGTTTTTTCCTACATCTGTTTCTTTCACTACAAATGACGAGACTAAATTGCATATGAGGAAGACAGTAGAAAAAAAAGGCTTTTACAAATAAGTCTGGTAACCATTTTTAAATGATTCCAGCACACTACATCTGTCAGAATCTCAAATTACTCTAAAACATTACAATAATTTTCACAAAACTGATGAACGATCAAGTGAATATATTAGCTAAAAGAAAAGAAGCACAAACTATATATAGTAAGGGTATGTGATTGGACTCAAAGTCAGAAGAGGTTACATGAAAAATTTTTCCATTCTTTGATGTGGTTGGAGTATAATATTTCCGGTCTTCTTTCACTGTCCTGTAAGTATGCTTGAAAGAGCACAATATGTTTTTCCAGACTAGGACTCATACAATAAGAAAAAAGTAACTTTGAGATGCTAACTACACTGAACAACACAAGGGTTTTATGATATTTTCTCTTTTTGTAGCCACTGTATTCTCTCTGTGTGAAATGTTTCCACAAGTGTATGTGAAACATTTGCATATATATGAATATGCAAGAAGGCACCTACATCTCTGCTTCTTTAGGCTTCTTACCTTATTACTTTTTAGAAAGTGTTATACACCAGCTATTGCAAAGCAAGCCTCTCAAAAGTGTCTCTGCTAGAATTGTGTGTATAGATTATTTTGCAATTTAGAAGGCAAATGGTGAGAAAGGATAATGATTCTTTTCCTCTTCTTTTTTTTTTAATTAAAAAGTAAAATAGTACTTTGTCACTTTAAGCAATGAGCAGTTAGAGAAAATGGATGTATGCAACCATAAGTACTTTTGTGAAAATGTAGCCTTTTATTTTTTATTCCCTAACCATCAATATTCTGTGAATTTAGATCAAATTATGTGATGCAAACCACATTTTTATCAAGATCACCTTTAACCAAAAAGAACAAAACAAGGCAAAATGTTTAATCAAGCTTTAATCAGGTAAGTTCCACAAAACTGAAAAAAAACTAAGCAGAACAAAACAACTTGTTTTTCCAGAAAGGCATCATGCTCAGACTTTACTGGTGATATAGTAGTCTTTCTTCCCCAAAATTATTTTAACTGAGCAGTCCTAGAATTACATTTTTCAAAACCGCAGTAAATATGTCAGAAAACATGTGTGGATCCAGCATAGACCCAGCCTGTTTAGACACATTCTAATTTAGTGACTATCATTTTGCAGCCAGCCAAGAGGAAGAAAAAGAGGTAGGTGAAGTTGTACTGTTTCTGCTGTGCAAGTCACTTAAATCAGTTAGGTAGACCCTTACTAATGGAGGCTGAAGTGTGGTTTTTTCTCCACTCTTTATAGTTAACCATGAATACGCTTTTCATTGTTGGGGGAGTGCACAGTGAAGAGGTCCTGAGCGTATACCTGCTTGTTATCATCCTTATTGTGGGGAGTAGTTCCTAGGGAGCAGTGGGCTTTTCTAATTAGAATTCTTGGAAGGCATTATTCAGCTTAATAATCAACTGCTGAGAAATGTGTTGCTTCAGCTGGCATTAATAGCTCTGAACCTTCTCTTTGCTTTAGGTGCAGAATTCTGCCTCCAAAGCAAAGAGAAATTTGATTTCTGCTAGTGGAAAACTTAACTTCAGAAAAAAAAATAGTTATAAAACTAAGAAAATCAGGAATGTAGAAAACGTTAGTTTCTTTTCTCTAGCTCTAATAACTGTCATAAGATTAGCTTAGTAACTTAACTGGATATGGCAAGAACAAGCATCTAGTATGAGTACCTGCTGTAGTGAAGAAATCTAGCATTTACTACAGAATTGCAAGGCAAACAAGTTTTTAGAACACAAACTAAAAGGAAAAACAAAAGACCTTATTAAAAATAGTGTATAAGAAGTGCGGTTTTTTGGAAATATATAATCTAAGACAACTTTCTACCAATTTTCTGTAATTTTGAGGCACTATGGCTGAAATCCACAAACATTCTTGTTTTTATTTCTTATGATTCTCTTTTCCTGTACTCTACATCTTTTCCTGTACCGACTCAAAAATAAATACCAGGGTTGCACTATTTCTTTCTTTTTGCTGACACTGCAAACCAGGATTCAAGAAGCACAGAAGTGGAAAAGTTTTATGTGTTGCTACCATCATAAAAATATCAAAATGTGGTGATACAATTTTTGAAGTACACTGTCCTGCAAGGTATATTCTATTTACCTTAAGTTTTACAAGGAATTTTGACCATATCTTTATATGAAATTTTAAGAAGTATCATCTGTTACAGTGCAGCAACTTCTCAGAAGATAATGATGATAATAATTTTCTAGCTATTTCCTTTCCAGTTCTAAGCAATATATGTGAAGAAGGTATCTAGATGGTACATATGAACTGAAGAAGTTGGTAAGAGATTACAGAAATCAGACTTACTTTCAGTACATGCTTACAGGATGTTTTACTTTCCCCCGTAGCACACAACAGATAATCAAAGTTAGTTGTAACAAAAAGAGAATATTTGTCATTCATCAATGCATAATGAATCAATTACACACCATTTCCATAAGCAGGATACCTAAGCCATTCCTTCTTATAGTTGCTGGTTTTCAAAGTTTCTCTCTTAAACTACTGTTTACTGAAACCTTCTGAAATTTAATACATTCTGTATTTGCACAAGATTTATTATTTGTGTTTTTTGCCATGGATCAGATTGAATACTGTAATTTAAGTTTCCTGAATGAAGTTCTCAAAGCATGTATTTTCATGCAAAGATTTTGAATTAGTTTATTAGAATTTTTGACTGTAGAAAAAACTTGAGATAGAAAGGAATATGAGGGAATTCATTTAAAATTTACAGTCAGATCCTACAGCTAGCAAAAGAGTTTGCCTACTAATGTCCCAGAGTGGTGTGTGTGTGTGTGTACATGCACTTTTGACATGGGGGAAATGTCAAGGAAAGAACTAAAAAAGATTAGTTAAAAGTTTCTGTGATTGGTTGGATTACATTGACATTTACTGCACCAGAAAATTATGGAAACATTAGAGCTATTAGCTGTCAGTCATTTCTGTGAATAGTTCTAAAATAAGGTTATAGAAAAAGGATCTGTGTAGCTTATTTTTTAAAGTGAGTTTCATGGAAGCCACAGAGGTATTTAGAAAGTGCTGTCATAAAAATCTTTTATTTCTTTCCCCCTCCAAACAGTAAAGTGAGGCATTAAGAACCACAGTATTAGCCCAAAACATTGCTGTAGAGAAGTGAAAAGGAAAGAGGACTTGAGGGTCAGAAATATAGAGCAATTCAGTGAGCAACCATATAATTTAAAAAAACTTTTTTTCTCTAAAACCTGAATTCTGGAAAGGTCAAACTTATTTATACAACTTATTTTTCCTAAAAAATAAACAGTTTTACCATAATGCTAGGAAATGTTCCTTGAGAACACTCTGCCCTGAAGACAATTTCTGTAATGCATTGAAAGACATGCTGGAAAAAGCAGAGAGAATGATGGAAATGCAAGCACCTACGAAGTTAGAACGTGTGTGTTTGAAGCAAACTCCTTAAAGATTAGTTATTTAACCTATCCCATAAACCTTACTCTACTGATTACTGTTTCTTAAAATGGTGAAAACATACCCTGTTGCTATCTTTTCATGGCTTTATCTTTCACATTTGGATTTTTTTTAAAATACATAACACAGGGATGTTAAAAGACCCATATTCACAAATATTTCTATTGCAGGGGAAAAGACAGTCAAGGTGTCTGAAAATTGATCCTCATTTAAACCTTACTATTAACTTGAACTGAAAGGCTGTTGTGCCAACCAAATGATTACAGGAGAAAGACAGTTTTATAATCCTAAGGTAAAAATAATATCAAAAGAAGTATGATTGTAATGCATGACAGCTAAACTGTGAAACAAATTACACTACCTTTTTATACCTTTAAAAAATTCTTATGTACACAAACTTAAGGGTACTTACTTAAAATTCTATATAAAAGTACATTATTATGAGGTCTCTAGTATCTGACCATGAATACAGTATGCTGGAAGGTGATGTGTTATGCATAGTCAGCAGGCAGGCTATGAGTGTAGCATGTACAGGTCTAGGCACAGTAAAAATCTATCATATCTTCACATCAACACTTGCTACATAAGCCTGTTTATTGCTGTAGGCACAGCTTCTGATGCCTTTACTGATTTTCCTGCCAGAGTACATGATGTTTGCTGTTCATTTTTATTTGTCTCCTTCCTTACCTTGCTGTTTTGTTACTATTATTGGCTAGGAGCTCAGGTGGCTAGTTTCCAAGTTGTAGTAAACTTTTTATTTCTCATGGTATTTTGAAGCTGTTCAGTCAGTCAGTCTCACTTCTTCCATCTACAGTCTCTGCCCATTAACCATCATACTTGGCATATACCTTTTGCCATGGTGAAACATGTTTGCTCACTGCAACATGGGCCTTAGATGAGGCATGTGGACAACCTTCTTCATTCTGAAAGACTTTGCATAATGCACAGTGTTAGTCTGATAAAATTTTGAATCCACTACTGCTAGGGCCAGCTTCAGCTAGCTCGTACTATGGAAATGCAAAGAACTGTCACTGCATGTTCCGCTTTTCTATGCCACTTGCAATTCATCTATCTTCAACATTGAAATTCTGATCTGAGTCTAGTTGTTCCTCATATATGGAAATTATGCTTTAGCCCCAGTCATCCTGTTCACCTTTTCTCCTGTCACATACTTTTTTTGTTGAAGGATTTGAATTGCTTACAGTCTTTGGAACAATCTGAAACATTCCATTTGTTCTGTTTTTAAATGTGTTCACAGAGTGTGTGCATTTGTAAACACTCCTAACACTGTAGCAAAAGCCTTCCTTTAGAGCAAACACCTCATAGCACCATAAAACAGGTTGAGAGAACAAATTTTCAAATATGTCAAATTAAATGTGTTTTCCTGACCTACTCCATAAAATTTATTGCAAGAGAACACATCAATTTCAAGCTTTAAGTATGAAATGGGTGAACAAAGCAAAGCAAACAAAAAGAAGGGGAAAATTATTTTAAAATTTACTGTATAAAATGTTTCATTATCTGAAGACAGTTGTGTCTTCAAACAGACTCAGGCGGGGGGGGGCTCTTCTGGACAGATTGCAGATTATATGATGAGAAAGGTGACCTGTGGAGGCTGTCTAACCCAGCACTTCTGCTCAAAGTGTGGTCAGACAGAACAGGGTGACCAGAACATTGTGCAGTCAGATTTGTATATCTCCCACACAGGACAGAGATAGACAGACAGAAAGGCAAAGAGGTAGGAGAAAAAAAAAAAAAGTTTTATAGTCAAAGGTCCATGTACTCCCTCTGTTCCCTTTGTTCACATAAAAGACAATTCCCTTCCTCCCCTGGTCTATTCTTCCTGAAGAACCTGTGACCCCTCCACAGCAGCAGTCCAACCGTGTGAACCATCTCTCCATGTCTCTTTGAACCCAATGAAATTGCAATCCTTGCTCTGTGCACAGATCTCTACCTCCCCTCATTTGTTTCCCATTGTGTGCACATTAGCATACACACACTTCAGGGAGAACTCCAGTCATATTAATTTCATGGAAACTATTTGAGAGCACTTTCCATAATGCTGTCCTACAGACACTTCCTGATTTATGTGTATAGACTCCAGGTGACCCCCCTTCAGCCCTAGAGAAATTATGCATGCCCAAATCATCTTCATCTCAAGCAGAAAGGAGTCTGTAAATGCAGAAGGTGGAAGAAAAAAGTAATTTTTGAAAATCTCTGCAATATACATAACCACGACCAGAATGAAAGAAGGAATGTTCTCAGTGAAGTAAAACCGTAAACTTACTCATATATCTGAGCACATACTTTTAATTCATTTTATTGTAATGTTTACACCCTCAAATTATACTTTGCTTCAACCAACTAAGAAAAAAATTTAGAGAATAAATTACACATGCTAAATTATTCCATAGTGCCTTTCCATCAGTTCATACTAATTAATTAGCTATGAATAAGTCCATTGGTTCATAGGATAATTCAGGTTAGGAGGGAGTTCAGGATAGGAGTTGTCTTCAAACACCGTGTTTCTGGAAGGTAGAAAAAGTAGATTTTTACCATAAATTTTTTCACCATTCTAATTCTGAATTTCCTCTATTCTTCTAGTGTTCCTACACAAACTGCTTTTACCTAAGCTTGGCACAATCGAACTAGGCTGTGATATTTTATTCTGCAATAGTAGACAGCTATGTCACACAAATAGCTACCTGTAATTGCTATCTACTAACAGTGGGAATCACAGCACATGATTGTACCAAGTTAAACTAAAGCTGAAATAAATTTTAGCAGTAGTTACCTGCTACTAGACAGTCTCTATGACTGCAAAAAGGTAAGCTAAAATTACTTCCATTCAGTATTAAAGATGTTTAGGAAAGCTACTGAAACCAGCAGCCTTTGAGGACCAGGGACTCTTACTTCCTGACGTCTGGACCCCAGCCTGCACACCCTGAGACACAGAAGTCTCAGTCCCAGGATGTTAGATGAGACTGCTGCTTTCTCCTTTGCAAATTCATCCAGTTTCAAGGCTGAGTGTGTTCCCCAAAGAAACATATGCACATGGGACACCAGTACTAACAGCCACAGAGACTGGTGTTGACAGGGCACTGCATTTAGCAGCACACACATGTAGTACTGCCAGAGCTCATAAAGCGTAAGTAGAAATGGCCAAGTTCTGCTCCTCATCTCTGACTGATCAGGTTTGAAGTTCACAAATGTAAACACGTCCCCACACTATCTAGATGCACAAACACACTCATACATAGGTCCCTTGAACATTAGCAGGGGTCCTCAAAACATCTAGTATCCGTATCCAGACCCTGGACCCACTTACCCTGCATGCAGGTCTCATCCTCTTTGCTGGCTAGTCCAGTTTGAAATTCACTAGTGAATTGCACATATACATGCCCAGGATGAAGTCCCTTGGTTCATCTGTGTGTGTGTTTGGATCCCAAGTTAGGGTGGTCAGAATCATTAAGTTCTGCTAGTTCCCTCAGAACTTTGATACATGCCATCTGAAATGCCACTGGCTCACTTAATCATAATGAATACATGAAATATGTGATGGATCAGCATTTAAATTAAACTTTTTTATCAGGTGAGACAGTAATCCAGCTTTACAAAATAAAAGCAGCTATTATTCACTTACTTAACTATTCATGGTGGCAAAAATACTTATTTAATACACTAAGCCAAGAAAAATCAGAAAATAATATTTTTATAAATAATATGTGGTATTATAAATATCAAGTCCATAACTATAAATAGTGAAAATGCCATGTTCCAAACTCCAAATCCTATTAATCATACAGTAGCTTTCTTACCAATATATCTAGAAGAACCACAAATCAAACTCTATCAAAAATTTTATAAGCTAAGAAATTGTGGAATTAAAAGTATGTGCTCTGTACTACACTATGTGCTCTGTTTATTCACTTTCATCTTGTTGCACTCAGTTATAGTTCTGTTCTTTAGGGACCAGTCTGGGAGCAGATTTTTGCACTTGAATATCAAGAATATAGAACATTTCTCAGATGTAACACATAATAAATGAACATATTATAATGGTTATGACCATCTATAGCAATATTAATTCATGGGCTGATGACTATTAACAGCATTAAGTGAATGAAAAAAAGTAACAAAAAATGTTTCTGCTCTGAAAAGCGCTACTTATGTAGTTGTTGTTCTTCTGTAGCAAGTCATCTAACAAAGTCTTTGCTGGAAGCTGAATGGGGCTACGATGGTCTCCTCCTGTATATCTGCAAACAGAAGTGAGGAACGGCCTTTCTCTCCATTTTTAGGTCAATGTATGACTGGCAAGATGAAAATCAGGATTTTGGGGAGGAGCAATTTTTCTGATAATCACCTGTTCTTAGGTGTTACTGATGAATGCTAGAAGATATTATAAAAAATGTGAAGTTTTCCAAGCTATCCTTATTTCTAAGGATCATTATGTATTTATGTATTTATTTATTTATTTATTTAATTACCAGGGACATTGCTGCTCAAGCCCTATAAAGAGAATTCATAAGAAAAATTATAAAAATATGATTAATTACAGGATCATAAAACTCCGAAAAATTAAGATGTTGTGAGAATATATACCTTTGATTTGTTCCTATAATTTTATTGAAAATTACTTTCATAAAAAGGAAGTGAAATTGAATATTTTAGAAAAATAAAAAGTAAATGAGTCTTTTTTTCTTTTTCTCTTTTTTCTCTTTTTTTTTAATACCCATAAGAGCAGTATCACTGGTGAGAGCTCAAAACTATGCTCCAAGAATGAGATCTATTATCATTTTTGCACCTATATGACAGTATGAATAAGCTAAATTACCTGAAAGCTCAAAAACTTTCTTTAATAAAGAAGATTACATCATTTTTGAAAGATGAATCCAAATCTTTAACATTACACATCAACTTTCTTTTCTCTGAATTTTTCAAAACAAAGTGGATTTTAAGATCAATCCCTAATTTTAAAAATTCTGCTTTGTTAAACAGATAATGGCATTTATCAGGTACCAAAGTAAAAAGTTGTAGAAAAGCAAACAATGGTCATTCAGATGAGAGTAATAAAACAGACATAATTCTCTCTGTATCTTGTGTCTGTTCTAGCAAAGAAAAAACCCCATGGTTCTCAAAAATTTCATCCAAATTCACAAGACTTCTTCAAACATTCCTCTTTTCAAAATAAAGTTGAAGTGCAGTCAGAAATTACAGCAGAAAGTATCCTACTATCAGTGCAAGATATTGAAATTGGAAAGGTTATTTTATTTTTTATTGCAGTTCATTCAGATAAGGTCTGTAGAAAATTCTTATGTTTAAAGTTCTTTGCTCTCTCCTCATAAACCCTCTGACACTAAGTAATTGGAATCTATAACATTGATTTGCTTTAATTCATTGCCTTTTTTGTGTCAGCTTCTGAAAGGTATGTCCAGTTTGCATTTAAAAAGGCTTGATCACTGATTCGGGCTCAGAGAACCAAAAATTTTGCATGTGCATGTTTCATGTGTGCTTATTTCAGGTGCTTACATAATAAATGGGTTTCCAGTTCTAAGATATATCTCCTTGCTCTTACAACTGTCAGGATTCAACCAAATTTTTTAATACAAATTTTGCACCCAGAAATAAAACCAGATAAAAATTTATTTGTAAATAAGATGCAAGATTATGAAGTAGTATCAACAGATTTTCTTTTTCAAATGTCTGTGAGCATCACTTACTATGCATGGTGTAATACATGTTTTACATTTTCAATTAACTTTACAGTACAAAGTTTAATTGACTACATTATGTTGCATTGTTTGTGCAGCACTATCATAGGCAGGATGGAACAAAGATTTAATATCCTTGGGTTAAGAAAACTCTTATGAGTAAAACATTTTCACTCTTCATCTTTGGAGATTTCATTTATCAGAGGGAAATGTTCCTTGGGAAAATTTCAGATGATGTCAAAAAATGCCAAGATGAATCTGAGATTAAGTGGGTTTGATTATGTTCTCACCTTTTGCAATAAGAAAGTACTGTCAATTTTTTTTTTTACTTAAAATTTATGGACTCAATCCCACAGAATATACAGATTTGAGAAGCACAATCCTTAGTTACAAACTGGGAAAAGACACTCCCGTGGCTCCTAAAGAAACTGCTTGTGCTGAGCAATATGCTGAACACGTGATTCACGTCTACTGCTTTTACCATCTGCAGCAGCACCATTTGTAGCAGTTATCACTGCATCTGGAAGAAAGGTGACTGAAAGTGGAGAATAAATGAATGAAAATGAAATATCCTGACATGAAAAAAAGTTACTGCTACTCACAGACGTCATAATGCTAATTGATCAGGTTAAGGTAGAATTCTTCCCCTCAAAACAAAATGTGATCTCTTCCTTCATTGCTAAGATTGTTCATAGAGAACGATAAAGAAGGGTGAATTCATTGTCTGAGCAGCTTAGCTTTTCTCCACACCCAGTCAGCAAAAGAAATGATCAAAAAATAATATTGAAACCCCTTACCAGCTTATAGGGATATAGAATATGGACAAAATAAGATTGTACTTGCCTGTGGATAGTCTAGTTAAATCCATGTACTTCAAATACAAAGAGAGCTCTTCAGTTACAGAAGCATTCCATGCAAACATACAGAATATATAGCACATACACGTACATAAATATGTTTATCTAGTAAATATAGATATGTGTATATACAAGAAAATATGGAGATTTCTAAAGTAGAAATTCCAGAAGAATATTCCAGAAGCAGACTATTGATTAACAGTATTCTGTATGTTTGCAAAACTGTTTGCATGCCTACTTAGTTAGTGTGAATATTAACAGTGAATCAAATATTACTACAGTGACCAATCTTTCAGGTGTAACAGTGGGCAAAAATACTTGCGCATACATGCATTTATTATACGTGAAAAAGAATTGATTTTGCAAAGAAATAGAGGCATTCTATATTTTCTCCATTTTTTAGAAAGACCCCTTTTAGAAATTTTTTTCATGCTTGAACTATTAATCTTAAAAATTCTGTCAGAAAATAAAAAAAAATTAAAAACTATGAAGGGATGATTAGTGCAAATAATAAAATATTAATATACTAAAAAAAAAAAAAAAAAAAAAAAAAAAAGAAAAACCAGAAACCCACAAATTTGTGGTAAAGGTGAAGGTTTTTTGGTTTTTTGTTTTTTGGGTTTTTCTTACATTGCCTGGGCTGTTTTCCCTTTCTAAGGCATTAATATTAAAAAAGGTGAATAAATCATGTGTAGATAGTTTAAGTCTGTAATAACAGTACCCTTATATATTAGTAACATACGGGGTGTGTCAATACAATTCCTACATGCTTAGACACAGATTCATATGCATTTAGCAAGTGTCAGCCTCTGACAGGTTAGACAGTAGTACAGCTCCTGAGGGCCTGAATTTGCAGGAGCTGCAGATAGAACTGCATAGATGCTCTAGTGTCACTGAAGCATGTTTACCACGTTAGAATAAAGAGAAGAGAAAGAAAGGTACAGTTGGGAAATTACTTTAAAATGGTGGAAGCTGCAGTATTCAACATACTGCAGGTAACACTTTACCTTTATGAAAAGTGTGTTGTGCCATTTCTACTACATGACTGGTTTTACTGTTCAGCTTTTGTGTGCTTACAGCACTGTGATTTATTATCTGCTTCTAGTTGCTCTTCAAAGTAATTCTCAATCCATATAATTTTCTTCATTAGCTCTCCCCTTGTTTCTCTCCTTCACCTTTAATCTCCCTTGCTAACCTTTTCGGTTTAATTTTCTTTTCCTCTTTAAACATTGTATCCAAAATGCATCCTCCACAGTTTTA
Organism: Manacus vitellinus; assembly: GCF_001715985.3. NCBI lineage: Eukaryota > Metazoa > Chordata > Aves > Passeriformes > Pipridae > Manacus > Manacus vitellinus. Next base: position 20,630,801 of record NW_021940208.1, on the reverse strand, counting down.
AGAGTAAAATCCCCAGGCGTTCACCTTTCCATTCTTCAATAAAACCCACTTGCAAAGCATGTAACTATCTCAGCATGTTATTAGTCAGTGTTGAGCAAAAGAAATGCTGCAGTGCTAAATGGAGTCATTAAAATGCCTAGTAACAACAATAAGTGCTTGAGGAAGCTGGCATTTCCCATTTACTAGTCTAATAGCTATATTAGGGCCATCTTTCTTTCATGGAGAAGATAAAAAGAAAATATTCAGTATTTGATGGTTTTCCTTCTCCTCCATTGCACCGCTTGTGCCCTGACTTTATTCTCTCTCTGCAGCTTTATACTCACCGCTGGAAAACCACAAAGTCTGGCTCTCTTTCCTTTTAAACCAATAGTAGTTTTAACATCAGCTTCAATGAACTGTGAGCATCAGGCTCTTAGAGAAGGAAGCAGATTCTCCACTGAGTAAAGTGCTTTCTGTCTCAATGAGTGTTACGTGCATCAAGCCTCTGTATGCTTGCCCAGCACCCTGGTACAAAGAGATACCTTAGGTGGATCTAAATAGGCTAGTTAGGTTACCAACAGAAACATAGGTATGTTAGCACAGCACTCAACACAGGTTTAATTGACCTTGATGAGAAGTGGGATATCTTGAGGCACATAGGGTGCTTGTTCAGCTGAACTGCTTTCAGCAATTTAGTTAGATGTTTCAGAGCTGTGTCCTGTAGTATGGTACCCCACTGTGCCATGAAGATACTGCTCACTAGTCAGGAAATCAACAGCACTTGTATTGGATTTCATATGGTATGTCTATCCTGATGGAATATTTTACAGTCTTCTACTGAAAATGATGGGGTTTGTTCTGGCTTTAGTTTTTGAGTGGATGGTGGTTTATATTTAAACATTTTATTCAGTGCATTATTATTTTGTGGGAGTTTAAAATATATAAGAAACAACTAAATGAGCATATGGGCCTTGTGCTTGTTTCTTCCCAGTGATATAAAGTTTAGAGGAATTCAAAGAATTTCATGTTAAGATTTGCTCCCATGTCTTCAAACAATTCCCCTGAATTATTTCTTAAGCAGAAGCATCAATCAGGGAGATGAAGTAGGGAAGATGTATGTAGGAGAAGAAGATGGAATAAAAAAAAATAAATACAAAAATTTGAGTATATTTTAAACTTAAATTTCTCAGTTATGTACCAAAATCATCATAGAGCATACGTCTGTGCAAGCCTAAGAACATTTAAAAAAAAAAAGTCAAAATTCAGGTCACTGAATGACCCTATTGCTAGCTTTGACCTCAAGCCTGCATCTCTCACTGGACATTCATTTTAACATTCCTGTCACACCATTTGCTCTAATTTAAACTGTACTAACTGACAGAATAAATTATGCAATATAACCTTAAGCAAGGAATTGTTAAGAGAGTTGATATGTCCTGTCATTAAGCATCTGCTACTAGGAGTCATGCTAAAGGTTAAGCTAGAATCTCCAGACTGGACAAAAAGAAGTGTCTGATAATAATTATATCTGTCATGAAATTAGGGGAAAATTTGTCACATTAGAGGAAATGCCCAAATAACATAAATATATTTATTTGTTTGTCTCTGAAACCTTCGAGAACAAATAGGACTGTAGATGTAACTTTCTGTGACAAATGATGAACAACAAAATTAAATTGTTAATCTTGTCCTTATTGGATTCTAACCTCAGATGGTATGTACAGCAGCATTTTAAAGCTTAAATGTCATGTCTTTTGGCTTGTGTTCTGCTGTGTGTAACTGAAGGTTTTTTTTTTTTTTTTTTTTTTTTTTTGCATAATGACTGCTCTTTCTATTGAGTTATGCAGGTTTTCTTTGGTAGTTTTACTAAAATTATAATTTCTTCTTTTAGGGAAATGATATGCAGAGCACTGGTACATTTAACCTTTGCATTTTTTTAGGACATTGATGCTTAAATGATGAAATTGGTTTAGATGTCATATAACTGTCAACTAGTCCCTCTCAATGGCCTCTTCTATCCATAGGTTCTTCTAAAACTCAGAAGAGAAAGCACAAGGTCTCTCTCATTCAAGAATCAAATCAGTTTTCCAGAATTTCTTTTCAGTAATGTGAGATTTTTACATACACGGGAATTTATTATTTTTTTATTTGTATAAAACTTGGTGTTGACATCATCAATGTTTGAACTGAAATGTATCCACCCTAACTTTAGACACCTACAGTTAGATGGGAATAACTCAGTTACCCAGTTTAGTCCTCTTTTGCCAGTCAGATAAGTTGTCCCCCTCGAAGGTGCCTATTCATGTGCATTGACTATAAAGCATAGAGATAAATTTTACCACTGCAGTCAGTGATCAGTCTTGAGCATGATCCCTATAAAGTACTCATTGACAAATATATTTTCTTTGTTGATATCTCCTGTCTGTGGAGGTCACCTCAGCCCTTTATGTTGCATACTGAAAGAGCAACAGTAGCATCTTCAAAAATGAGATAAAGCTGAATCTTTTTGAGTAAGGACATTTAATTGTCCACATAATTATCCACTTAGAATATAAAGGATTAATATTTTAATTTGGATTGACTATTTTTTTGATCTGTACTTGGTCTTTTATTCACATGTTTTCCTACTGAGTAGTTGCAATTGTAGATAACTGTAAGATGTATTCTTATAAGATTTTAAAATCTATCTTACTGCAATATATTTTTAAAAAAATAACCCAGTACTGAACTTTCTATTTGTATTTTTTTCTTATTCCATTTGTTCTTAGGAAAATAATAATATTAAAAAATATTAAAAAAGGAATATTTGTCATTCATCTGTTTCTGCCAAAACTATGATGATCAGTTATCATTCACTGTCATTTGCTGACCTGGTCCAAACATGTTGAGAAAGCTCTGGATAGACTTAGACTGAAGCTAAAGGATTCAGTTATTATTTTCAAAAGTCCCACACTATGTTACTCTATTATGAACACTGAATTTAACATTTTCAAAAACTATCTCTTTATTGTGCAGAATATTAATTATACATATAAAACAGTTTCAAACATGGATCCTTAATACATGTGAAAAAAAAGGGGGAATAAAACCAAAATGCAACAACAGTCACAATTTCTTTCAGATAAAATAAATTAATAAAACAAGACATGCATATAGTAAAAGAAAAGAAAAGATCCAGAAGAAAATGAGTAAAGCACTAAAGAAATTTTTAAAGAGGTGTTGCAAATGACAGAATCATGGATTGACTGAGGTTGGTAGGGTCCTCTGGAAGTCATATGGTCCAACAACCCCTTTGCTCAAGCGGGACAACCTTTAGTCGATTACTCAGGACTGTGACCAGGCAGCCTGTGAGTATCTGCAAGGATGGAGACTCCTCAACTGCCTTGGGCATCCTGTTCCAGTGCTCAGCCACTGTCATGGTGAAGGTAGGGTGCAAAGTGATAAAGACAGGTTCTTTACTGTGTCCTCCTGTGTTGTCCCTCCAGGGGATATCAGGGTGGTGGAAGTGGTCCATGAGGACCAGGGCCTGTGAATGTGAGGCTTCTCCTATTTTTCTTGATCCATCTGCTCTTCCTGGTCTACTGGCCTTTAGCAGAAACCCAGTATAATATTACCTTTACTTGTCTTCTTTTCATTCCTAACCAATAAGCCCTTTGTTCCTCATCCATCCACAGGCAGAGCTCCATACACTCCAGCTGTTCCCTCACATACACAACTCCACCTCCTCATCTTTTAGCCTGTCCTTCCCAAGGAACCTTCATCCCTCAATTGTAGCACTCCAGTCATGGGAACCATCCCACCCTGTCTCCATGATCCCAGCTAGATCACAGCCCTGCAACTACAGACAGATCCCTAACTCATAATGTTTATTCCCCATACTGCGCACTCTACTGTGAGCCAACCTTAGTTTGCAAGACAGCAGCCCATTCAACATATTACTACGTACTTAATAGGAATGTTTGACACCAGTGCATGCCTACGATAAGCAAACATAAAGTTTGCATTACCTCTTAAGAAAACAAATGCCCCCTCTCCAAATCTGTGTTGGGATCTAACCAAGGAATCCCTATGATTTAGTAATGATGATCTATGGAAAATAAAAACACTGCCACTGAATTGAGCTGGCATGGATGAAATGTGTTCAGGATTCTATGTGATAATTTAACTGTCTCATTGTGCAGTGATCTTCCACATAGTGGCAAATTTTATTAAATATGTACACATATCTGGCAAACACAAAAGCTAGAACTTGGACTTTTTTTTTTAAGTCTGATAATGTAGCTTAACTTTGTTCTCTTTATTGTTAGTTAAGGAAATATTCAATTTAGGTTTTAAGAGGGCAGTGTAACCTTCCCAGAAGCAAATTCCAGATGATCACATTTCTATGTTCTCTGATATTCTTATTGGCCAATGTACTCCAAACAGTAATTTTGCATAACTTGTTTCTGTCTCCTCTCATCCTAAATCAAACTGCAACATGCATTGGACTGTAAATGAATTGTCTTCTGCAGTCCTTAAGCAAGATGCACTTGCTTTTGCATATGTCCCTTCAATTATGTCAGGGTAATAATTTTGCTAATTCTGTGGTTATTTAACAAGCATTCAAACATCTGACATTTCACAGTAACAGAATCTAGTAACAGGCAAGTAGTGACAAATCTCTTGAACATCCATTTTTTTGTTTTATGAGGGTTTTTAATGTTCCATTTAATATTAGAAACTTCAAAGTGCATTTATTAGAAATATGGAGTTCACGTTAATAAACATAGAATGTAATTTGCTCAAACTGATGATCTAGTTCTAGATACAATGCAGGCATGCCCTATAAACAAAAACAGAATTTTAATATTCTTCTGCCAAATCAAGATGTGCTGAAGAGTGTATATACAGATTAAAAAGTAATCAAGACCTAAGTGTAAGAATCTATTTTTAGTTTAGAAAGACTTTTTTCTTGCATTTTAACTATGTCTCCCAACCATTTCATATTAATAAATGTATTTTCTATTTGTCATAAGTCATACCTTAGCACTTAGATGGGTCATCACTGCATAAGAAGAAAGATTAAACTGTAACATCTCAATATGTAATTGACAAATTTTCCACCAAGATGATATATTCAGGAAGTAATAAAAGAAAAATAAAATTAGTTACATTAGTTACAAAGACACGGGTTTCAAGTGTACAAGAGATGACAAGCATCATCTGTTGTCATCCCCAGATAGTTACTGCACACATTTGGTGCCTGGAGATTATTAAATTGGTTAAAAATATCTAGAAAGACTAGAGAGGTTTTGTTGAGAGCGAGAGTCAATTTTAGACTACCAGCAGCGGATACTTATACACATAAGGATGCCACATATGAAGCTCATCCACTCAGGAACAAAAGTTTAAATGATGAGAGGAAGACCCTGAGCACAGAAAGTGCATTTAAGGTTATCTACATTTGCACACGTGATGTGAATTTCATAAAGAAATATCTTCATTTAAATGAAAAAGTATGATACACTGCTTAACTTGCAAATGCTTGCAAAAATTGTACTGAAAATATGGAATTTTCAGATAGAAATTTAAACTTAGAGATACAACTGTTAGGAGATGGCCTCTCATTTATTTAGAAGTAGTGGTTCAATCACACAATTACATGAAAAGCACTGTTGAGCAATCAGAGCTACCACAGCCACCACTAGTCACTCTGAGCAGGGTATAGTCTATGCAATCACCAGCTGAGGTGTTTAATTTACATCTAAATTTTAGGCATATAATAAATCCTTCTGAAGTAAATGATTTCACAGTAGCTTGAGTGAGGTCTTCAAGCACTCCAGAAGAAAATTTGTGCCTGTATAAATTTACCTACATATTGATACTAGTGAATATTGACAATAACAAAGCTGAGTTTTTGAAGGAAATTTAGTGTCAAGTGGGTATATATAAATCAACGTGTATCACCTGGGGATTGGAAAGAAACTTTAGTAACATAAAAAGTAAAAGAAGAAATTATATAATAAGATATAATTTTGTCTACTGTATTCTAAAGTATCCAGCATTGAACCATTTCAGAGTGAAGATTCTGGATTTTTTTAGACCCATCAGAAAAACTTCAAGTCTTCAATTTTCATACAAAATGTCAGCCCTCCTATTGTTAAAGGTAGGTAGATGTTTTCCACTATTTTTTCCAAGCATTTAATTTATTCTGTCACATTGAAAGACCTCATGAATTTTTTAAAGGACTCTTAAAATAAATGGGCTCATTTAATAAGACAGTTTTAAAGACATAGTTGATTCCAGATAGATTTGCACCCACATTTTAATTTTTTAGGATTTTAATATATCATAATGATGAATAACTTGGGTTGGTGGGATTTGGTTTGGGTTTTGTTGGGTTTTTTATATCATCATTTTTCAACTTAGCAAAACCGAGGTATTTGATTCAAAATTCTCCTAACAGGTAATAATTACCAAAAATCAGCCCCTTCACAATAATCACCCGTATTTCTCCTGCAGTGTTCCCAAATGAAAGTTAAATCTCTTACCTTTCAGCAGAAGACACAATAAGAAGAGTATATATTGTGAGTAAACTATCTCACATGTACTGTGGGGTAAAAGAATACATATATGCATTTGTCCTGGTTTCACTATTAACTTAAAGTTTACATTAAAGACTTGAGTTATGAAGTGGGATGACATTCAGTTCTCAGGCAATTTCAAAGTTAACCTATTATCCCAGCACTTCATTACAATGATTTTTTGATTTTCATATAAATTCATGAGATAAAAATAATAGCTCAAATTATATCTCTTTTTTTTGGTTTAATTAAAAAGGCAAATTAGACCCCAATACAAATATTGGTTTATATATACCATATTTTTTGTGATGTTGCTGCTTCTGGTATTTTCAGTAGCTTGTTGCATAAAAGTCATTTGAATAGAAGATCTGTGGTATTTTAACAAGAGACTAGTGGTTCGCTAAAATATTTCTTTGAGACAGTAAACTATTAAAAATGCATTCATGTACTTGCAATTCTGGATGAAGAAATATATTTTTTGACTTCTTTTCAACTAGCAGACATCTTTTCTTCAGAAGAAGAATAAAATTGGTGCTAAAACAAAAAGAATTTCTTCTCTGTTTTATGTTCATGATCAAAGGCTTTTTAATTTTCTTCTCATTGCTGCCATTATTAGTAATACTGAACAGTTTCAAAGATAATTCATCTACCCTTTCCATATTAATATTACCACAAAAGAAACTATATTTGGGGATAACTCATAACTTCTATTTATATTAGCTAAACTAGTCAAAAATAGTAGACAGTACCAAAGTAATTTCCAAGAGTGTTATAAAATAATCCTATATACAATTTTTAGAATATTTTTAATAATCACTCAATTTAAATCCTAGACTTAATCCTTCTAGAAGACTTTTGTTTTATTTGAACATTGACATGTAAACTACAAAGAATTTTAAACAGCTTCATTATAGTTATTTTGCAGATCCATTTACAAATTAATTGGCAGCTTCTTACCTACATTTTGTTCATTTGTTATACAATCTTTTCCACTAATATTTCAATTAAATGCAGATCATTTGATGAGTCAGATATAAGGATAGGTTGTGAAGTGAGAACCTCTACAAGGTTACTTTTTTAATTCTTGTAGCATCATTTAACATTAATATTTTACCATGTTCATGTACCTTGATGTCCCATCTACAGATCCCAGCTGAAGAGTATTTATCTTTGTTCAAATGTTCAACAGAAGAACAGAGGGAAGACCACCTTATTTAGAGCACCACAAAAATTTCAGATGTTTAGCTTTGTATTAGTCAGAAAGAGAAAGTCACTCTGCTTAAAACCATACTGTTTCTGTGAGGTTTTATGTGGATTTTTTAAAATATAGATAATAATTTTTTAAAACCTACAGAATGAGTACTAATGTATCTAAAATAGTCCCTTCTTGTTATTATGGATTTTTTCCCTTTGAATTTTCTTTACTAAAATATTTATTCCTAATGTGTTTTAAGAAACTGTTGAGCAGTGTATATTCTACTAGGTATGTTATTCAATTACAATTTTAAGTAGATAAATATATTTTTTGACCAAAAATTATGGTCTCTCTCATTAGTCATTGCATTCATTTGAGGCCATATTTTGATAATATTTAGTATCTTTCAATTGTGTTAGAAGCCCTGATATTTTCCTTTTTTACACTCACAGCCTTTCAGCAGATTTTGATGCATTTACTTTCCAGTCCACAGAGCAATTTTATCCAACTATAAACAATAACTTCTTTTTCCATTGTTACATCATACTGAGTAGTGAAAAAAGTGAATTATTACTCCAATTGTGTGAGCTATACTACCTAATCTGTTCTTTCATTTCAAGTAATAAACAATTAATATCACCTTCGGTTCTTCCTGTTCATTCAGTATAATTCCTGGGAAAATGCACAAGCATACAAGATACGTGGGAAATCTGTCTATTAACCTCTTCTCTCTCAAACTCTTTATGAAGACTCCCGTGTTCCATAATTTCAGGTGACTTCAGAAGCTGTTGTAGCTTAGGCTCATTGGAGGCTTTTTGTCACTTTTCTTTATTATTTCCCCGAAGATTCTACTATTATGAAATGAGATCTATTCTTGTTCATGTTGTAAGAAAGACTATGTGTTTCAGGCTGAAGGAGGAAGCAAGGCTAATATTGTACGACTCATGTGCATCTATTCTTCTCTGGGAATAACCTTCAACTTGCTAGCATAAACACAACTCAAGTTCCAGATTTAATAATCTTTGACACCAAAATTATATAGTAACTTTTAATTAATTCAAGACAATATTTGGTGTGTCCCTCACACTTAGTGGAATCCAGAAACCAGGATTATCCATTTTTGGACAGCTGCTCTAACAACTGGGCTATTGCAGAAAAAAAGAGTTCATCTGCAGTACTTTTCCATATTTTTTGCATTTTTGATCACATTTTGTATGAAGTTTGCTTAGATGCAAGTCTATTCCCTTAACCTGGTTCACAACAGAGTAGTAAGAGTGAGAACAATTCTTTTTCCCGGAACAGTCTCTTCTTAAAACTCCTAGGCACCTGAAAGTAAATATTGAGAGAAACCTGAGGCTAAGCCTAAACAGGTGAGTAAAGGGAAAAAGAATTTTTTTAATGAGCTTCTTGAATTTTGAGTGCACAAATCCTAACTTATCCAGAACATAGACAGATTACAGCTGCTAAACTGTCAAGTGCCAGATAATATTTTCAGCCACAGAAACTAATCTGTGCTTACTAAAAAATTGTTGGAATGATCCCTGCCATAACTGACCTGTGCCAACTGTCAGTGTTTCAGCTTGTTTTGGAAATTGGCCAGTTTATGGGTCATGCGACCTTTAATGGTAAAAGATTTTAACAGTATGAGAGAGTTCTGCTCTGTGTCACCTGGCCTCCACATAGAGAACAGACTTCGACATACTTAGTCTACTAAAGACACATTCCCACTGCATGAAGTGTTTTCTTTCAAAATTTGATGAACAGTGCTACAGTGCCCACCCAAAGAATTTTAAATACAGAAATTCAGAGTTGTTTGCATATTTTTTATGAATAATGATACTCTTACCATTGTACTTGGTTTGTGTGGTTTTCCTTTAAAAGAGAGTGAATGTGACAGAAATTTCTTCTAGAGAATAAAATTGGACCCAGTACTGATCCCTGGGAAATGCCACTGACTATAGGTCTCCAATTGGATTCTACTCTGCTGATAATGACCCTCTGAGCTCTGTCATTCAGATGATGATCTGATGACGAATTCTATGGTGTTAGAAGGAGAGTTTGAAAATGTCACCATTAAGAGCCCTTAAAGATACATTAAAATAATCTCATGGCCAGATTAGGGAAAGGTCTTTACCCACATTTGTTACAAGTACGCTGGTGATACAGGGCTTTGCAAATGCAGGTAAGGCCTTTGAGCCTGTGCAATGGATTTTTTAGGTGAGACACAGTGTGTGCTGAACTGAGCCCACCCTTTAATCCTGAGGTTCATCTGCCAGGGCTGAGCAAGCTTGGACAGTGGCAGCGAGGTCCTCAGGCCGTAGGTTTGTTTAGAGTGACCTTCTCTTAAATGGATGACCTTACAGGGCTGACGAGCTCCATCTGCCCAGGACATTAAAATAATACTTCTATGATAAAGAATCTTCTTTCAAAAGTTTACAACACCGCCACGGTCCTACAGGATGAGACCAGTCCTTATAACAAGACCAGTAAACTCAACAAGTCCACTTGTGGACTTCTATTCCACTTGTAGAAGTGACTTGTGACTTCTATTAAAACATATTTCTATGTACACACTATAATACTGGTACACACTTTCCAAAGGAAGATAATTTCAAGAGTTGATGGCGTAATGCTGAAGTTTAGAATATCAAAATAAACAAGAAACAAACTATTTTCTCAAACTAAGATTCTTCAATAGAATTTTAATTCCTTTAATCCTTTACAATATATTTACATACCTAATAAAGAAAGCTAAACTAAGTCATGGAGTGCAATACTAAACTCAATACTGTTTTATGTTGATCAATATTACAATTTATTTAACGCAATTCAACTTCTTTTGTGATTTTTTGTCTACTGAACAATGTTCCTTTAAGTTGACTTGCTATTCATTTAATTATTGCAGGGAGATAGACATACAAATTAAATTAAATCCAAATACTTTGACACATGGTAGGCATTTAGCAGCTGCTAATGTGAAACACTAAATTGAACTGAATTTAAACAAGAGTTTTAGAAACCGTCCCTAAATTAAATTGCTTTCCTTAATGCTTCTGCTGTTATTTTTACTTTTTTTTCCCCAGAAGAATCTTTCAGGGGAAAAACTTTCAAAGTAGCTAACATTCACTTTTTGGGTCTGTTACAGTGGGCACAATCATACTCATCAGCAGAATCTCTCAATATGGGTTTTTTTCTGCATCATTATTACCCATACTGATATTCTTTTGGGATTTTTAGGATATTCTTTAGGATTTGTTTTCATAATTGAGCTAGTTACATTTCAAAACTAATGCTATAACACCAAAACAAAGTGTCATAATAATAAACTAATGAAAGCATACGATGAATCTTAAATTTATGTTTGCACTGTTAGGTACATTTATGTCTTCTTATCAAGGAAACGAATCAAACAAATCTGTTTATGTAGCAAGTTATCACATGCAGACCTGCTTTCTCACATTTACCATTTATAATACTTGTTGTTTATAACATGTCTGTATCATGAGTAGTTTTTTATCTATTAAGAATTCTCATAGCATTACTTTAAGACTAAAAGATTGATGGTTTTATGTCGCTGATAATGTCGGAACGGCCAAAGCGACACGAAAAAGGTTCCAGCAAAGTTTATTCCAAGAAAAAAGCATTTGTCTTGCATTATTGCAAAGAACAGCAAGGTACCAGGACCTAGTTGAGTAACGATAATTCAGTATCTAAAAAACAAAAACAAAACCAAAAAAAATTAAATTATTTTAAGAAAATCTTTTGACTTTAAGGGGCAATGCATTGATTTTGAATGCTTGGAATTTGCTATTAAATATCTGGCTTCAAGACAGAATACTTTTCTACAACAAACATTTTTGTGGGCATATAGATCCCTTAAATGACTGTGCTTCACCCACTTAATGGGTGAACAAGATTAAGAGGAAAAGCACAATTTATTTAATTTTTTTTAAGATTACATATGGTATGAAAGAATTAGAAAGTAAAAGAGGTGAATAAATAAAAGTGATCTGCAGACTATATATCGGATAGAAAGCTGTATCATAGAAAGCCGTACCATACTACTTATCAATGTGACAATTACTCCAGGTACTTAACTAGACAACCATAGTAACTATTCATCAACTAGTTAACTGTTCCCAGTATCATCATTAAAATGTGCTGATCTTTCCTAGTTTCACTGTATGATTTTCAATATTCATGGGAGTAACATGAAGTACAGCTGATATTTCTTTTCATAGATCGTGAAACTTGATTCAATTATGTTAGCACTTTGATTCTTATGAAATGTAATATAGGAAAAAATCACAAACTTACATGGTATATTTAGTATATCCACATATAACATGAATTATTGTTTTCTGCAGGAATAATGCTTTATTTAGACACAAAACTGAAGATTTTATTTTTTTTTTTTACACAAAGGAGATACACAATCTTCTATGGTTCCTGTATAGCTTGGCAATAGAGCTTTGACTGATGTAAATCTATAGGGACTTCAGAAAGTCTCAGAGCAAGCTACCGGTCAGAATTAGAGCACAATTCTGATATCCTAGCTAATTGAGCTGCATATTAATTATCTATACATTTTACCTTTCATGTTTATTATAAAAGTTTATGTTGAACACTCATCACAAATAAAGTGTCGAAGGTGTGTTAACTGAATTACTCTTATCACTTCAGAAAAACCTTAAAAATGCAAAATTAAGCTATTTCATAGCTCCTCAGTCATCAAGGCCAACTCTTAAATGCCTATTTGTAAGAAGTGTGTATTTCCATAAGTTAGTGACTTTATATCCTTATGACAGTACTTTTTTCCTTTTTTCTTCCCTTTAATCTAAAGATATGTTGCCAAAATTCTGTCAAGACAAATATACAGAGTACCCTGTAGTGCTTTCTAAAATTTTATTGCTGCAATTAAGAAACCATAAAGCTTTCACAGGGTGTCAACTGTGTTCATGTAAAAGTGAGAAGGAAACAATTAATTTCTACATTACCTTCAATACCCAGACCACTGTGAAAGATTTGACTATTCTTTCTCAATAATTTTTTCATTAACAAAAACACACAAGAGGTGCAAAATATATCTTCTCATATTAAAAAGAAGGGAAAAAAACCCACAACAACCTAAGTCAGGATAAACTTTGTGGTATGTGAAAGCAAAGACTAAGCATAGAATTTTTAATTCCAATATCAATATTCATTAAAGTTTTGTACAGCCTACCTCAAGGCTAATCATGGTATACTATACAATAATTCTCCAAGTAGTTTTTCCCTGTCATTTGTATAAGCATAATGGAAAACATTTTACCATTCTTTGAGCCAAGAAAATGCGAGCATCAGAGTAAAGAGATACACAGCAAATATTGACAGAAAGATTAAATGTCCTAACCCAACAGGCAGCTAAGGTAGAACACAGGACCCATCAAGATTGCTTCCCTCTCTTCACCTACCCTTTGATTCTGGCTTTTTTGATTAAGGTGTCCTTGTCACAGAGGTCAGTTTAATTCTATCACATCCAAATATTCTAGGTAAAGCATGCTGCACATGTGCAGACTGCAGGCTCATTTGTTACATTATTGTTTGCTGTCACTTTTGAAGGTAGGTGTCCGTTTGAAGAATGTGCAGTGGCTGGAGGGTCAGGGGATTTACATGAAGCTTGGAAAGATCCTCTTTAGGCACAAAGTGTGGGATGTTACTCCTGCCTGTGCACACTGAAAGTACACAGGGTTCACCTCATGGAAAATAATGTTGTGATGCCTACGCCTAGCTCCCTGTTTGTTTGGTTTTCCCCTGAATAATAACAGCTTAACAGTACTTTCAGTGAATTCAACATTAAACTTTGATTTACTATTCTGTTGCCTAATTTCTTTTCTTACTTGTGTCATCATGATCTGCTGAATTGTACTATTTCATTTTCTGATCAAGGAAAACTCTATTTTGAAGGTATTTAGGTTTCTTTCTGTTAGCTTAGCAAACATAACCTTCAGGACTGTAAAAATGTGGTGCAAAGTAAAACTTTGATTTAATCACATTAAGTGCTAACATAATTATACCAAAGACATGTAAATGTGTGCAAGAAGATGGGAGGAAGTGATTCAATATTGAAATAAAAATTAGAATTTTTTTCATAATTTGACCAATATTTCTTTTTTTGATTGGTTGGTTGCTTGCTTGTTTTCTTAAATGGTTTCTTGCTTGGTTTTTTTAGATGGGAAAAAGGACAATTATCCTTACATTGGAAAAGTTCCTGTGAAATTAATATTCCTGTACTTCAAAACTTTCACATTTTACTGAGTTTCTATGACTAAAACATAAAGATATTCGACAACTTTCGTGGTTTTGTAATAATGAACAAACTCATCACCTGCTTTCTGAAGCTAAAATGTACATAAACAATTATATACTCTGTATACATATCCAAGTACATATAATGCTAACTTCACACAGAATAACTTTTTCGTTCATGTTAAATGTGGGGAAAAAAAATCAAGGAGTGGTAAATAAGCATCCATGACTCAAACTCATCCAGAGCTGCATGCAGTACAGGCATACACATGCCTCATAAAGTCCCTCTGGATGGCACCCCTTCCTTCTAGCACATCAGCTGCACCAGTCAGCCTGGTGTCATTTGCAAACTTGCTGAGGGTACACTTGATCTTCTTGTCTACGTAATTTATATTAAATTATGTTGGTCCCAGGAGAAACCTTTGAGGGACAACAACACATTATTGATTTCATCTTGGACTTTGAGCCATTGATTGTAACACTTTGGACATGGTCATCCAGCCAATTCCTCATACATCTAACAGTCCATCCCCCAAACCCATATTTGTCCAGTGTAGAGGGAAGAATGTTGTGGGGGAACACATCAAAGACCTTACAGAAGTACAGGTAGATTACAGTCATAGTTCTTCCCTTATCCTCCTATGCAGTCAGTCCAGAACAATCCTTCTAGAAGGATCTATTCTGTGGTCTGTATCAGGCATGGAAGTGAAGGTCTGTCTGAAGGCAGTTCCCAAGGTCTGACTATATCCTCATTATGAAAATAGGTGTGATTTTTCCCTTTTTCCAGTCACTTGGGACTTTGCTTTACTGCCGTGACTTCAAATATTATGGAGAGTGTCTTGGTGATTGCATCAGCCAAGGACTCTGGGATACCTCTTGCTGGGCCTCAAGGACTTGTGTATATTCGGGTTCCTCATGTGATGTCAAACCTGATTTTCGCTTATGATGGGAGGAATTTAATTTTCCCAGTCTCTGCCTTGAGGTTCAGGGGCTTGAGAGATGTGTGAAGAGTTAGTATTATTGAACAATGAGGTAAAAAAAATTGTTAAGTACACTAGTCTTCTCCATGCTGGTTCCTGCTACTCCTCCTGTCTTATTCATGAGAAGGGGAATATTTTCTTTAATAGTACTTCTCTGGCCAACATACATGTGGAAGCCCTACATACTGTAGGATGAGTGTCTCTGTCTCATTATTGGTAAACAGAGATATGGGTAACAAAACTTTCTTAATTAACATTTTGTTGGCAGAATAAAAAGTAAAGGCTACCTCATTCTCATCAATTACTAGCCGTGCAGAAAAACTAAATAAACTGTTTAAAGATATTCTGAGGTTGTGGAAAAAAAAGAGAATTTTTATTTCCATTTCATAGATATTTAGTAGTGAATTAGGATATTAAAATTACTGTGACAGTTTTTAAACCAGACTTTTTGAGTTGCAGGATAATTCTTCATTTTTTCCCATGTTAAAATAGTTACAGCATGATAGTCTTAGACTATGATGGCATTGTGGGCAAAGGCATTTCAACTCAGGAGATTTTACTTAATCAGATTTACTTCCAGGTACTACCAAATGTACAGTTTTGGGGTTTGGTTTTTGGTTGGTTGGTTTGTTTGTTTGTTTTTGTTTTTATTTTGGGGATTTTTTTGTTTAGTTGGTTGTTTTTTGTTGGGTTTTTTTTGTTGTTGTTGGCTTGTTGTTTTGTTCACCCATATTTTTTTCCTTTTGTTGCTTAGACTCTACTGCTATATTTTGTTTCCTAAAGTTTTTTAGCTTCTTAATGTCTATTAACATAAAAAATTTCAGGCAGATAAGTAATGGACACTGCAGATATTACGTACTCTGCAGCTGGATAGAGTGATAAAGATGAGTGTTTTGTAAACAACTTGAAAATTTATTCCCATGGTACTGCAGACAGGAACCATGACCAAATTGCATTCTACAGTATTCTGTTAGGTCTGTTCAGGAAAATCTTCAGCTCCCCTTGCTGCTGAAGTGTGTTGGAACAGTCAGTATACCTGTTAACTTACATGAGTTATGTAATCATCTGAAATTTGAATATCTGAAAGATAGCTGCTTAGTACCCATTTCTAATGTTGCCTACTTCCATCTTAAAGGGAAGGACCCTGAAGTTGTTCATATGAAATAAGCCTATACATAAGGGAGTTTTCTTATTCTTCTCAGCTTAGGTAGAGTGGGATCACAACATGCAATCAATTTCTTCAATTTGCTGAGGACAGTCACTGTTCAATCTTTCTGCCTCTCATTTTCTCATTCTCAATGATTAATATAACACATCTGCCTGCCTTACAGTCTTCATAATTAAACTCCTCTTTTTGGATTTAAAACATGAATAGTTGGGCTTTGTTCAGGGAACTGAGTAGTGGAAAAACTAGTAGATGCTAGTGCATGCTAGTAGATTCTCTAGAGTCTTTCTTTTTCACCTAAAAATTGAAATATTGGACAGTCTGTTGTGTCTGAGCAATTAAATCTGTTCAAGGACATATTTAGTTACTATTGTTCTTGGTATGTTTCACATGTCAGTCTAGTAAGTAGAATACCCTTCACAAAGCCATAACAGTAAACATTACATTTCATTAGTAGGAAAAAATTTAAATTGTATTCTGTGTAGTTCTATTTCACTGCAGATGCTCTGTAATCTCTTAGGTAGTGGTTTCAGAGAACTGCAAATTATTTCTTTCCCTATTTCAATGGTCATATATAGTACATTAGAATAATTTTCACCAGTAAGAAAGATAGTAGTTCTGCTTAGTTTATGGCTGCTTCTCTAAAAGCACCTGAAAGTGTTTAAGATTAAAAATGGCTTATTTCAATCCAAAGAATAAACTATTGCAAAGCTATAAAATAAATGTTCATATTACACAAACAAGTGCCTAAAAAATTCTGTTGACCCAATATTGAATAATACTGAACATTAGTAAACTCCATGACTTTCCAGTGAAATATTATTAATACATCATCTTGAATGTAGATATAAGGTTAAAATGTTATCAATAAAAATCTAAAGATTCATTTGTAAAAGGGTATTCTAGACAGTGTATGCAAAATACTGAACATAAGATTCTACACAGATAAAGGTAATTTAGAGCGTTTTCAGAAATTCAAGTATATTTTCATGTAGTGCAACCAGGACTGCTCAAAACAGAGGAAGAAGGCACTGACAGCTGAATCCAGTGCCAGCCTATGAACAGTTCTAGTTTTAGGTTACTCCACAGTCCAATTATTTATGATGCAGAACATCGCTGTAATTTCATTGTCCTATGTGAGTTCAGGGACTTCCCTGTAAGGCACATTTAGATAAACATGTTGAGTTATAAAAAATTGTTTAGATAGTTCTAAAATTGCTTGCCTGTTAGAGCAATGACCTAACTTTCAGTTTAAAATTTAGGGGTAAAATCTTTCCAGCAAACAATTCTTTATCAACCTGAGAGGACTGTCTATCTCAATGTTTGTCTGTAGCCATATTGGTTGACAGTATAATACTTTGTAGATGCAAACTTTGCATTTATATCTTGGGAATTCTATCTACCCAGCAAATTTTTGTCACATTAAAATGATACATAATTTCCTACATAAAACATCCCTGATTAAAAATTAAGTCCCTTTCAATTATAGCCATAGATTGTAGCAGTAAAATGTAACATGAAGGAAAATGCAATTAAAACTGTAGTGAACATTTATGTAAATCAAAAGTCGGTAGTGAAGCAAATATAATGAGCTAGTCAAACTGTGATTAAATCAGATTTGTTAAAGTTCTTGTAGGTGCATATTTTCACAGAAACCAAAGAAAAGGAAATTGTTTCATCTAATTCCCTTTTATTGGACCAGATACTGGGATCACTTCTGAATTATTGTGGTCACCCTGAATTACATGAATATGTGTCTTATTTTTGATACTTCAGTCTCTGAGAATTACAGCCTGATGGTCTTTATACCTGCATGACCTTAGCAGTACAGTCACTCAATCATTAAATCAATTATCTCTAGCCTGAGACAAAGATCATCTATATGTAAATCTAAGGAATTAACCACAAAACCACTCTTGAGATGTTTACCCTTGCCTTAATTTGTACCTCTCACATGTTGTGATGCATAGGAAAATGTCAGCGTTGTCACAGAAAATTCAATCTTTGAACAAATCCAAGAGGTTTTCAGCTTCAAACAATAAACATAATTTTTATAGCTATCTCCTGCAATGATACTCCTACACCTGCATGTGGATCCGACTTTCATATACAGCCACTGTCTTCATATGCAATATATTTTTGTCCTTTTCAGAAATTCTAAGTATTCCATATTGCATTCAAAATAGACTTCTATTGCATGAATTTTAATATATTAATTTTTTTTGTGCCAGTCAAGTCAACCTAAAAGTTTGTATGATTTCTCTTTTAGTATTAAAAAACTGAATGGATGATATGGTACTGCAGACTCAGTGCTACAGATGTTCCAAAGAAAGGAAAAATCAATGGTAATGGAGCAGTAAATGCTAAATGCAATGCTCATGATAAAAGTTAATGTTGTAAAAGGAACATCCAATTCAGATGGTGGCAAAACCCAAAGATTTTTGATTGGCTAAATTCAGTACAACTAACAATCTCCATTTCAGACCAGATAGCACAAATGTCAGATCCAGGCTTTGTAGAGACTGCTATTAAATTTGAAGTGCTTCTTTAAAATAGCTGATCAATATTCAGAATACTACTTTGCAGATATAGCTTCTCAGGAAAGGGAGAAGGAGGAAATACCTTGGTAAATACAGATCACTTGAAATAAGAAAGCTTTCAAACGTATTGAAAGAAGGAATAGAAATATGAGGAGAAAAGAAAGGAAAGATTAAATGTGTGGTTACTTCTTTTCAGTTAAAGCATTCTACACTGAGATGTGCTTCCTTGATAACTTTTATTATGTTTTGTCTCTGTTTGTTTAAAGGAGAAAATTTCAATAAGATGCCATTTGGCATCTGTAAACTATTTTTCTGTAAAGAAATCTCAGGTATTTATATCTCTTTTAGATGTTGTGCAATATATAAAGAAAACTAAAAAAACTGGGGATAAACTGAGACACTGGAAGTTGAAAGAAGGCTTCTAACTACCAAAGACTGGTGCTAGGAGAGCATTACAGATGGATTCATGGACTAAATAAACAAGAATTTAAAGATTAAATTATCATGAAAGAATTCAGTAATTCAGAAAACATGTACTTATCCTATAATCATGTCTTTCACTTCTGTAATTTCTAAAATTCATACAAGTTTTCCCAAAACAAATCCGTGAAGGATGCAAGTTAACATATTTGCAAAGGAAATTAAGAAAGAAATATGAATTTGCACTGTATTTCCTTCCTTAAATGTTGTGTATGAATGGAGAATGGTCGCTCTTATACCTGTTCTCACAATATGCATCTTCTTTTCTTAGTGGCAGACTGATGATGGTATTCACCCATCAAAAATAGATGCTGACTCCTAACTTAGTCATCTTAAATTCCCTTTAGAGTAAATGGAAAAGACTAAGCACTTTCTAGAGAGTAATTTGTTTTACTCTAAAGTAGGCATACAACAGGTCAGATTAATCATACCCAAAAAGTGCTTATTTCTCCACATTAACGATCATATGAATGCAGGATGGCCAGCTCAGATGTAGATAATTACAGTATTGATGTCTGTATCTAGATGAGAGTAGTCACTGGATTGCTTACTTTGGATTCTAATTTTCTCTATTTAGCAAGTTAAATGCTTAAGACTTTCTATTACCATCAGAAATCACCATCATTGGAATTATGAAAGTTTATGAAAAACAAAATTATGCATACTGAAGAAAGTTATTTCATTAGCAGCCCAGTCCTAAGCCATAATTCTGTGTTGGAACATTGACTGAAATATAAAACTGTAGTCATGACTTGTAGCAATACAGAACCTGGTTTTGAAAAAACTTTCCTATGAAGGCAAGGGGGAGATTAGAAATATCAGAATCAATAAATACTAGAATCAATATATGTATTTTGATTATTACAAATGCCCAACAAAAGGTACTCTATAAAACCATTAAAAAAAGTAATAATTTAAACACTTGGAATTATTTTAACTACAGTAGTTTTCAGCAAGTACTCAAACTTTTATATCTGAGTCTGATGGAGGGGGTTCAATCATTTTAGAAGGCACTGAAGTTTTAACAATTACCTCGGTAAAGGAATCATCAGCAAGATGCAAGATATAATATCCAGCAAGTTAAAGGCAAACAAACTCTTAGAGGACTAAATCACCAAATTTTTTTCATTTTATTTACAGTTAAACACAGTGGTAGCAAGACAAGGTTTTTTCCTTGATTGCTGAATGTAATAGTTACAAAGATTCCAGATACATCCTTGAACCTATCTACTATTTGCCAGTCACTCAGAGAAATTAAGAGACAGATGGAAGTGAAAAACACTCAGTATTCTTAACTTTATACTTCATAAGTTATGCTAAGATCTTCACCACTCTTTCTTCAGTATTCCAGAATATAATAATCAAATTATACTGTATTAATAACAGATAACAAGGAAAAAATACACATCTCTGCATTGTGCCTACATGATGTACATACTGGGATACTCTGTTACAATATTCCCCTGCAGTGATTATTTTAAATTTTTGGCTCCTGCAAACTGGAATCAGTTTGACTATTTGATAGCATCTCAACTGCCAGTAGAGAGTAATTCATTAAATAAATATTCTGGATCCACTTTTTCCTGAAGGGATTTCTTAGGATAAAAGAACTCTAGCTTGGCTTCCTTGACTACATGTCTTCAGGGTGTTCATGTCAGTATCTTGTTATTAGCTACGATCTTCAACCTTGTTCAGTTACCAGTTACTATAGCCATTTACTTATCATTCAAACAAAGTTAAGATTATGTTTAGAACAATAGCTTCTAGCTGTTTCCAGCTCCAATCATTAAAAAATACAACATTCTGGTCAATTGAGAGAGTAGCTGCCAGTTTTGTTCAAAAATATAATTTAGGAAGCATAGTAAATAAGAAATTAAGCTGTAATGTAATGTAAGTCTTTTAGATTGACTTCCACAGTGCTGTTGCTTGGCTGCTGTGTATAAAAGATAAAAATAATGTATGCAAATTAGATTAAGTTGAAATTAAAGATGTCTAGCAGAGAATGGCTAAAGAAGCCAATTTTACTTTTTATTGTTTGTAAGTGGATAAAAATTTCCCCTGTACTTCTGAAAACAACAGAAACGTGACTGAGTTCATTTGAGCTTTTCATTTGCTTCAAAAATATATCAAACTACTGACAGTTCAAGGTGAATTTTTAATATTTACTTGGAAAGTAACACAAAGCATACAGTTTATGAATAGAGACATTAATTTTAACAGAATTTTGTCAAAGTAGCTATTTACAACATTCTCATGCCTTGTTCTGCTCACATTTTCTACCTTTTCACTTACATACACTATTAAGCTGTTGACAATTGCTGATATTGCAGCAATTACACAGTTTTTACTTTGGATTTCATGCCTTCAGACTTTCCATATCACTCCCTCATCTCCCTTTAAAAATGTACAAGGCTACTCCTTAACTTCCTTAATATTTTTCTTCAATACTAAGTGCAAGACTGTTTAAAAAACTTACACATATATTCACAGCTGCTCAGATGAATGGCTTTGCAGTGACAGTACACAGTGCCCTCTGCTTATTACACAATTTGTTACTTTTTCAGCAAGGTTATATCCACTTGTAGCCTTTGTAAATTGTAAGATGTGTGAGATAAAGCCAATCTTTTTGTTTAAATATGCACAAAATCTAAAAAAATAAGTTTATGCCTTTGATGCAAATACAAACTTAAAATACTGCCTGGAAATTCCCCAATGTTTCTTTGAGGATTTTATTGTTCACAGCAGTATTACTTCTTTTGCTTTCATTTTTCAAAAGAGAGATGAAAACAAGTGAGATAAATGAATACATCATGAACTAGCAGGAGTAGCTGCTCTCCTGAGAGGCACTATTAAGGTCCTCTGAGGAGATGGTTTGTATGTTCACCAGCAAGGACTACATAGTATTAGCATCGGTGTGTTGCTCAGAGTTGTAAAGGAAATCTGACACAGATTTGGGAAAGTATAAAGTACCCACACCTCTGAAGATCCTATTCAGGTGGTTTAATTTTAAAGTAACTAAAGTAACTTCATTATAGTCATCACAGTTTCCATAGCATTAATACAAAAGCAGCACATGGAATTAACTATCATATCAGTAAGAGTTAATTTCCACATTAATCTTAAGTATTATTTTATATATTTATATATATACTTATAAAATACATATCAGCATTATATATATATTAGTAATCTTGATAGATTTTGGTCTTAGTAACTTAGTAACTTGGTTTGGTTTGGTTTTACTTCTCCCTCATTATTGCAGGAGACAGTTTCTCTAGTACCTAAAAATTTTCATTGGGTTTTGTAAAATACTACTACTGAATTTAGTCATTCTGGTCATTCTGCTTGGTGGTTATTACTATTATTGCTGTTGCTGTTATTTATTTTTATGTGATTATCTCAATAATTTGTGAGTAGATGAATGTGAAACTGATATTTAAGTAGAGAATTCCTTGTGGTACAGCTCGACAAGTTCTGAAAAGCTCCAGGGTAGGTGTGTTTACAGGGCTTCCAGCATGACCCCATGATCCAAAGCCAAGCACAGTGTCATCTTTGTTCCTTGCCAGTGACATAACATGACTGTTGCTATCTGACTTTGCTTTCAGCAACTGATCCTCTCTAATCATAGAACCTTAGAATGGTTTGGGTAGGAAGGAACCTTAAAGATCATTTATTTCCAACCCCCTCTGCCATGACGGGGACATCTTCCACTACACCAGATTGCTCAAAGCCCCATCCAGCCTGGCCTTGAACACTTCCAGAGATGGGGCATGTATTACTTGGCAGGTTCCCTTGAAAATAATTTTTTTTTACTTTTACTTTCACAGAGCTGTATCTTGCACACTTTTGATCAAACCAAACTTTAAAATCCAGCAATGCAAATATTATCCAACCCCTCAACCATGGCTATGTCTACACTGTTAAGTAGCATGTCTTCATATCACTACCAGGTACATATTCTTGTTGACTACATTACATGAATTCGGGTTCAATTTGAAGTTTTCTTTTGTGATACACCATCTCATTGACTTAAAAACAAAGCCTGGATTCTATTCAGGTGACAGTTCACTTTTAAAAAGCAACTGTCTGAAGTTCCTTATGTTTTTCTGTCCCAAAAAAGTAACATATATTCACAGTTCCTTTTGGCAATGATGTAGTAATACTGTGGGCTGCAGCACAGCCTTCATATTATTTATAAAGCCCAAAAATAAAACAAAAAAAAATGCAAAAATCACCCACATAAGTACAGAATGGCAATTCCAACTTAACAGTAAAAAAGGCATGACACAAAGCCCAGAGGAGATTTAGATTGGAAGTAGGAACACAGTAGGAACACAGAATAGTCTTTTCTGTGACTTTGAAAGCACAAATTATTGTCTGGAGTTCATGTATTCATCAGTATCAGTGTAACCAGTACCTAGTGACTCATATTTGACTCAGTGAGATGTATGATGAGAAGATTGATTTTAGCTTTTAAAATATTCTTTGATACATAAGCAGAAATTTACAACATTGGAAATCTACTAATATTCCTTAAGAAATGAAGTTAGTGAACTCTGGAAATTCATCTAAATCATGATTTGGGGTAAATATTGCTTATTTGGGATCCTTGTCAAGCAATAAGTATCAACTAATTTGTAACTAAAGCTTGTAGAGGTGAGCCCACAAAATTTAATCCATGTACTGTGGAAAATATGAGACTTTATCTGCAACTAAGTTCAAATAGGTAAGCAAAGGAAATGGACCAATGTGAGAAATTAAGTTAAAATAAGTCCTCAATCACTTATGACATTTGTCCAAGAATCCCAAAGAAATCAAAGAACAAACGAGCAGTGCAGGTACAAAAACTAGGCAAATAAAATTGTATTCTGTTCCCAATAAATTTAATGACTCTTCAACTAGTTACAAAGGAATCAGGATTAGACCTTTCATCATTAAATAGCTATTAAGCCAGAGAGCGAGAGTGCTGACAACATTGTATTTCTTTTTAAAGAGGTGCTAAAGATGATCCAAGAAATTACTGCCTGGTATGCTTTATCATGGTGTTAGAAAAAAATGTTCTCGCACAAAACAAAACCAAAAACCCATTAATGGAGGAGTCATAAACCACCTAGACAAACCTAACACATTAGGGAAAAACTAGTAATGACTTTTGAAAGGTGAATTATGCCTACTAGAATTCTTTAAGGACTCCTGCAAAATAGAGTAGAGAAACATATGTATTTAGTTTGATGTAGTTCTATCTAAACAAGCTTGATCCTCTATAAAGTGAAATTATACTATTATAATTCTAGTCTATTGGAAAGGCCTTGTACATGGAAACATTCGAGGTAAAATAAAGGATAACCAGGATTAGAGAATCTTTCTATATAAACAGATTACATAAAGCCTTCATGACTACTGTTATATAAGTCCTACTCTGGCATTGCTACACATCAGGCCTTGAAAGGATAAAAGCATAGGCAAATCTGCATATGCAATTTAATTTTTCTAAGATTTAATAATAGGCACTTTCCTATGCATTTAGAAAAATCAGGGTGTCAAACCTCTGTGTATCATTTTATTACTTTTATGAGTAGATAGTTAAGGCAAAAATAGAGCATTCATAAATGATAGTTATGTTGCTTCAGAGAGTTACTTTGATGGAAAATTAGGTAGATGTAGATTCCAAATAAAGATAGGTTCCTACAAAGTGTTTGAGAGTTTGTAAATTTGTTAGGTATCTATTCATGAATATCATTGCAGTTATATGGGACATAAGTATAGTAAAGCTGAATCTTAGTATTCGACTTAAAAGCAATATATTCATTATTTCAAACAAGGCAAATCGTGTGTCTGTCATGGTCAAAAAACAAAGACGGACAAAGTTCTTTCCAACTGTCCTTCAATATCTCTGTTGTTGCTGCGGATGTTGAGAGACCGTCAAATGGCAGTATTAGGAGATTGTCATTCCACGACCAGTGAAGAAATTAATTGTTTTTTATGGGCATTATGCCATCTGTCTACAAGCTTAGGTGCTTCTTGACTTAGAATACATGGTCTTTGAGACCAAGATTTATTTCTTATTCTCTGTTTTTAAAGAACTGAAACCCATGAAGTCCATTACTGGGGTTTGGTTAGTGGTGTCATGATGTGAACAATAACTGTATTCTAACTTTAAATGTAAGATTGGGCTTTCATTATCCTTCCCTTTTCCTAAATTTTACCAGCATTAATTAAAAAATACGAAATTATATCCTCTTCTAGTTAAAATCCTCTCCATTTGGCCCCGGGAACCTTGCACTTGATTTTCCACAGAGGATTTTTACCAATATATTTTAGTTTTTGTGGGAGATCTAGCTTAAGTGTGGGAAAAATTGCGACCATGGACTAATCCAGTCTTTTATTCTTTTTTTTTTTTTTTGGAGTATTTTGCAAATTCAATTAAGTATAGAGATGTCATTCAATCTTTTACATCCATGAACATAATACCAATCATGCCTCTTCAAATTTGGACTTGCTTAATTCTTCAGACACGTTTACAATTTCATACAGCCACACCTTGAAAGCTATTTTTGAGAACTTGGCTCTTAAGATCAAATTCTGCTACTGGATTTTTTTTCCCCAGAGGTAATGTTATTTGTTATTAATTTAGGGAAAAAAAGGCAAATATTTTGCATAAAATTTTGTTTCTCTTCTTCATTTCTTATTCAACCATTCATCATTAATCCTGTTTATTTAAGCAACCATTGAATACAACCCTACATAAAAGTTTTAATAGTTCAAAATACTTGAAAATAAATGAGAAAATTTTGATTAGGCATTTAACATTGCATGACTGTGGTACTTTGTCAACTAAAGTATGCTATTATTTATGGTACATTAGAAGCATAGATTGCCACATATATTGCACATTTAAGAATAGAAAATATAGGCTACAAATGGCCCATTTCAAAGTAATTACAGTAATGCTCAGAGTATATAAATTGCACTGGAGTGAATGATCTCTGATTTGTATGCATTTATGTGTTGTAGATATATTTAATAATTTTGGTGATGCACAAAATTTGAAGCACCATAAAATTTTTGGAATGCTAAACTGGAGAGATCATTCAGAAGTTATTTCCTCTAAATATGTGAAAATTTATAATTTAATATTTTTCTACACCTCTTCCCTCCTTTTTAGCTAAGTAAAATAATGTACGTATCTGTTTGTTAGCTGAGGATTTTCCTTTACATTGTCCCATCCATTACTGCATACACCTTAGTAGTCTAAGGCTGTGCTTAATTTAAGCAACTGTTGAATGCAACTTGCAGGTGCTACACTGAAAAAAGTGTGGTGACTTTCCGTAAAATTAATCTACTGCATTTATTCAGTAATTTTTTGCTCAATCTGTTTCAAAATTTGCCATTCCTCCTTCAACAAGCATCTAGGTACATTACGATTCACATTAAGAGGAGTCCTGAGAACGAAATAGGAGGACATTCTCAGATTGAGAGTCTCAGCCACAGGAGATGTTTCCTTGCTTAATTCAAAGTATACCAGAATTGCTGAGTTTCAAAGCATGCTGCATGAAGCAGATTAGAAATTATATCCTTCAAAAGTCATCACTTGTATATATGCAAACATCTACTGAATGTCTTCCATCTGCTAAATATATTATTCTGTAAGAAAAGAAACTGGAAATTCTTGGCAAATATCTTGCTGAGCATTCTTACAGCTCTATTATACTTGAACTGCTTTAAAATAAACAGTAAATATGCTCTACAGAAAGAACTTGAAGAAATGGGGAAAGAGTACAACATTGGTTAAGAAAGTAATGAAAAAAACTCATTTTCCGTTCCCGAATCCCCTATGTATAGATTGTATGCTTAGGACCTTAGTGTACACAAAGACCAAATTTCCCTCACATAAAAACACTATGAATTCAGTCCTCATCTATGATGTTCCATTGCAGCTGAGGTCTTCATAATTTTTTTTTCCAGAGTGTAGTTATGATAGAGATTGAAAAACTATTTTGTCTCAATCTATTCCTCTCTGCAGCAGTCCCATTTTGAAGTCTGGTAACGCAGCAGTAATCTTCAGTTCACTTAAATTTCACTACCAAACAGGAAAATTGACATAGGAACCTCATCATCATATGTGGTGTCTTTATTCAGTAAATAGATCCTTTGTAATGTCCTGTCACAGAGTCACAGAATCACAGAATCAAACAGGTTAGAAAAGACCTTTGAGATCATCAAGTCTAAAGCATAACCTAACACCACCCTGTCAACTAGACCATGGCACTAAGTGCCACATCCATTCTCTTCTTAAACACCTCCAGGGACAGTGACTCCACCATCTCCCTGGGCAACCCATTCCAATGTCTGATCACTCTCTCTGTAAAGAATTTCTTCATAATGTCTAACCTAAACATCCCCTGGCACAGCTTGAGACTGTGCCCTCTTGTCCTACTGCTGGTTGCCTAGGAGAAGAGACCGACACCCACCTGGCTACAACCTCCTTTCAGGGAGTTGTAGAGAGTGATGAGGTCTCCCCTGAGCATCCTCCTTTTCTCCAGGCTAAACAGCCCCAGCTCTCTCAGCTGCTCCTCACAGGACTTGTTTTCGAGTCCCTTCACCAGCCTCATTGCCCTTCTTTGAACACTCTCCAGCACCTCAATATCCTTCCTGAACTGAGGGGCCCAAAACTGGACACAGTACTCAAGGTGTGGCCTAAGTAGTGCTGAGTACGGGGGCAGAATCACTGCCCTGGTCCTGCTGGCCACACCATTCCTGATACAGGTCAGGATGCCATTGGCCTTCTTGGCCCCCTGGACACACTGCTGGCTTGTGTTCAGCTTCCTGTTGATTAGAACCCTTTCTGCCTGGTCGCTCTCCAGCCACTCTGTGCACGGAGTACATCTGTCCAAGCTGTGGGTTGCCTGTTTTTCCAGGAGTACACTATGGGAGATGGTGTCAAAGGCTTTGCCAAAGGTCAGGTAGACTGCATCCACAGCCTTCCCCTTGTCCCCCAGACGCATCACCTGATCATAAAAGGAGACCAGGTTGGTCAGGCAGGAATCCTTCTCCTAAACTCCTGTTGGCTGGGTCTGATCCCCTGTCCATCCTGTATGTGCTGTGTGATCGCACTTAGAATGATCTGCTCCATAACCCTGCCCAGCACCAAGGTCAGGCTGACATACCTGTAGTTTCCCAGATCTTCCTTCCAGCCCTTCTTGTGGACGGGCGTTACATTCGCCAATTTCCAATCATCTGGGACCTCCCCAGCGAGCCAGGACTGGTGATAAATGATGAAGTGCAGCTTGGTGAGCTCTCCTGCCAAGTTCCCTCAGCACCCTAGGATGGATCCCATCTGGTCCCACAGACTTGTGGGGATCCAAGTGGCTCAGCAGGTCACTCACTTCTTCCTTCTGGATAATAGGGGGCTATTCAGCTCCCCATCACTGTCTACCAGCCCAGAAAGCCAGGAGGTTGTTCCTGAGGACAACATGTCTTCTTGTTGAAAACTGAGGGAAAGAAGGTGTTAAGTACCTCAGCCTTGTCCTATGTTCCTTGTAACTATGTTCCCCTCCATGTCCAACAAAACCAGAGGTTTTCCTTGCCCTTCCTTTTGCTATTAATGTATTTATAAAAACACTTTTTGTTGTCCTTAACAAAAGTGGTCAGATTGAGGTCAAATTGTGCTTTTACCTCTCTAATGTTCTTTCTACATGACCTATCTACATTCCTAAATACTTCTTGAGTTGCCTACCCTTTTTTCAAAAAGCAATAGACTCTCTTTTTTTCCCTAATTTCCTGCAAAATCTCCGATGGCATAAGGGAAGAGCTTGTAGCCACCCATGGCAGCGCTCCAGTCATGCAAGTCAGCCCACTGACTCCTTGAATATGTGAAGTAGAGTAGGATGATTTCTTCTCCTGTTACCCATAATTTATCACTTAATTTCAGAAAAGTTCTATTAATCACAACAAATGTAGAGAACAATTGCTGTAATACTCATCGGATTTCAAAATTAACAAAAAATTTAGTCTGGAAGGGACCTCTGGATGTCATCTAATGCAACCTCCTGCTCAAAGTGTTACTATATTCACTGTTAGGGAAAGTTGCTCTGGGCCTTACAGGGAATTAGGTTTGTATTCCCTTGGGTAGGGAATTAGGAGGCTTAGCAGTCCTAGTCGCTTCACTGTGCAGCCAGCAATAGCAAGTTCTCAAGAAAGAAGAGAAACAGGTAAAAGGAACATAACTATATTTTTTGTGATGTGAACATCTACTAAGGGAAAGTGCAGAACTATCTTTCCCAAAGCTGTCTGGGAAACATATTTAAATTTTCAGATACTGTACAAATTATCTACCTTTAGAAATTCTTTAGACACTTAAAGCCAGACATAGAGAGTCTGGATCCTGATCTCCCCTACGAATTTATATATTGTATCTGATACACTCCACCACAATAGAGTGATGCGTTAGGATTCAGCCGAGTTACAGTAGCTAATCACCTACAACAAGTCATCATGATAACTAGGCATGATTACGATACAGGTGACACATGTTCTTACCATGCTGACAAAATGAGAAGCTGTTAGGTAACTAGGAACCAAGCCAAATGAAGCTAAATTTCTTCGCTTAAAAGCCCTCCATCAATCTCATTTCATGCAAAACATTGATTTCATTTCTTTTCTTTGTTTTGAAAAACCTGTAATATTGGGGTTTTTTTCCTTCTGAAAGACTAGATTCCTTTTTTTTTTCTTTTGAAACCTAGTTTGTATGCCTCTGGAAGGTTCAGTTTCTTAAGACAAGTTATACTATAATTAGTGGATATCATGTTGTAAATGAGGTACCACCTGTGGGATTTGAAAGTCAGTAGCTTTCAGAGAAAACTCAGAAAACTATAATTATTCCAATTCTTAGCACATCACACTGAGTCAAGCTCGAGGGTTCATTTTGTAGCCAAATGGTAACATTTTTCTTATTAATGAGAAAAGCATTTTAACCTGTTGAAAAAGAGTATTTCTGGAAATCTCAAAACTTTTACTTGAAAGCACTAGGAAGACACCTCATTTTGTGTAACTTTGCTTATGTTACTGTATGCTGTTGTTTTCTTTATTTTATTCTATTGTGAAAGGGAAAACTTATTATCTCTGTAGATTTTTATTCTAGAAACAACAAAAGTAGACACAGATGTAGCAGAAAGATATAAAAGCAGCAAATTAACAGGCAGAATCTCTCAATGAGTAAAAATCCTTTGGTTTGACAGAGGAAAAAAGCTGCCAATGAAGTTAAATAAAAATAATTGTATTCAGAAATTATACTGGTGGCAGTCTATTTGAAGATTAAAGATGCTTTCTAAATTTTCCTGAACTTTTTATTGTTTTACAAAATGGGATTAAAATTTTATTTTCTTTATTCAACCTAACCTTAGTCTCTCAATATATAAAATTAGAGGATCAATGCTATGTTTCTAGCCCCCTGTAAAAGATATATTTTTCAGAGGAGTCAAAGAGGTTTCTTTAATCTTTAGGTTATAGAAATTGTAAGTTTTCAGCTTTGAAAATGCAAGTTTTGGACATTTGTAAACCAAAATGAAAGGAAAGTTGGCAAAGTGAAGTATTTTAAAAAAAAATCAGTCTTCTGTGCCATGATTGGCCACTTTTTATCAGTCAGATACATTTCTTTAGAAAGTACGATGATAAATTTAAGTAAGATAAAATTAAGTTTGTACGTGCTACTTGAGAAATAATTGACTATTAGCCATAGAGACTTGAAAGGAGGCATACAAGCATCATCAGAAATTTCACTTTGAGAAAGGACCTCTTTAAGTACTGGAAGACTGCTACTAGGTGTCTTCCAAGCCTTCTATTCTCCAAGATGAGCAACCCAAACTCTCTCAGCCTGTCTTCACAGAAGAGCTGCTTCAGCCCTCCAATCATCTTTGTGGCCTCCTCTGTTCTTGTTTCATGAGGTCCATGTCTTTCTTGTGCTGAGGACCCCAGAGCTGGACACAGTACTCCAGGTAGGGTCTCAAAGAGCAGAGTAGAGGGGGAGAATCACCTCCCTTTACCCGCTGTCTCACTTCTTCTGCGGCCCAGGACATGGTCTGCAAGTGCACATTGCTGGGTCATGCCAAGCTCGTCATCCACCAACATCCCCAAGTCCTTCTCCACAGGGCTGCTCTCAATCCATTCTCCACTCAACTTGTATTTGTGCTTGGGATTACCCTGTTCAGGACCTTGCACTTGGCTTTGTTGAACTCATGAGGTCTGCACAGGCCCACATCTCAAGGCTGTCAAGGGTCCTTCTGAATGTCATCCTTTCCCTCCAGTACATCATAGCCATGTGTTCACATTGCCTACAAAGGTGTTAAACATATCAGGTTCCAGTACCGACTCCCAACGAATGCCACTCATCACTGGTCTCCACTTGGATATCAAGCCACTGGTTGCAACTCTTTGAGTGTGACCATGCAGCCAGTTCCTTATCCACTGAGTGATCCATCTGTCAAATCCACGTCACTCCAGTTTAGAGATGAAGATGTCATGAGGAGCAGTGTCAAATGCTTTGCACACGTGCAGGGAGATGACAACCGTCAATCTTCCCCTATCCACCACCCCATCACAGAGGGCCACCACGTTTCTTACACATTATTTGCCCTTAATGAAGCCATTTTTGCTGTCACCAACAACCTCCTTATTTTCCATAATCCTTAGCACATTTTACAGGAGGCTCTACTCCATGACCTTGCTGGGACAGAGACAAGATTGAAGGGCCTCTAGATCTTCCCTTTGTCCCTTTTCAAAAATGGGGGTTAAGTTTCCCCTTTTCCAGTCAGTGGGATTCCCACTGCACTGTTATGACTTTTCAAATATGATTGATATAGTGGCAGTTCATCTGCCAGTTCACTTAGGACCCACAGATGCATCTCAACAGGTCTCGTGAACTTGTGCTCCTTCAGGTTCCTTTGATAGTCTCAAATCTGATCCTCTTTTACAGAGAGTAGTTCTTTATTCTCCCAGGCCCTGCCTTTTCCTTCCACAAGGACTTGCTGGAGAAGACTGAGGCATAATAGTTGAATACCTCAACCTTCCCCTAGTCCCAAGTAGCCAGGTTTCCCATTTATTTCTCAAGATGGCCCACATTTTCCCTAGTCTTCCTTTTATCCCCAGTGTACCTATAGAAGCTTTTCTTGTGGCTCTTGATAACCCTGGTAAGATTTATTTTGGTTAGGACTTTGGCTTTCCTAGCCTGACTCCTGACTGCTCAGAAAATTTTTTTGTATTTCTCCCATGCTACTTGTCCTTGCTTCCATCCACTCTGGGCTTCTTTTTGTGTTTGAGTTTGTCCAGAAGCACTTTTACACTTTGTTGGGATGCATTGCTCCTGAGCTTGGAGGAGGTGATCTTTGAATATGAAACAGCATTCTTGGACCGCTCTTCCCTCTAGGGGCTTTATCCCTGAGGAGGCCCCTAAAGTCCAGGGTAGTGAGCTTTCTGTGTACCCCGCCTTGCTGCTCTACGGATCTTGAAGTTATGTGTCTATAACCTGGGATATTTACTGATTTTTAGTCTTTCCATGATCATTAGTTTATTAGTATTAAACATTTTTATTGTAGTGCTTGTTTTTCATAGCTGTGTAGAACAAGACAAAAGAAGAATTTTGTCATAAAAGGTCTAGAATTGCAAATATATTGTGTCTGAAAACACAAGTCATACATTTGGTTGTTTCTAATCTAAATAACAAAAAGAAAAAGGTTAGAACCGTTAAAAAGTAACATTCAATTTAATTCCTTCTCATTGGATAAATATTAAATTCTCTATATGCCTAATGTCAATACATAATATTTTGAAAATCAGATTTTGCAATATCTGAAATAGGAGCTATAATTAAACAAATTGTCAGACTATGATATTCAATAGAGATTATTTTAACAGTTTGTTTTCCATTTTTAGTCCTCGCTTGAGAGCCAGTTGTCCTGGTTATTTAGTTTTCAACATCACATCACTTTCTCAAGACATCAAAGGAGCACCCATTTCTGCCCTCTACCTTTACTGCATTTGTATATTCTTTGCTTTGCATTCCTAAAGGAGATATCTGTGTAAGTTTTGGAAGAAATTGAAGACATCTACTGACAGTCTTATCACAGCAAAGGAAAATTTGCAATTCCAAAAATACTCTGCATAATTTTTATTTATATGAATCGTACGAGAACTACACACTGGTAAATTGAAGGACAACAATTAGGTTAAAAGAAAATATCATTTTATACATGTAAATCATAATACACAATCATATAATAAGATCTATCATGCAATTTATATAATATCTCAAAGATTTAAGCTGGGTGCTTTCAAAACAGCACTGATGTTCCTCTTTGCAAATGAAATTCAGTATTCTGCCCTAGGCCTAGGTTGAGAATCATTGCCTAGAGGCACAGATTGAAAGTTCTGTTTTTAACTTTAATTGTACCAAAGCAAGCTCTCTGGTATCTTTCTAGGCTCTGATTTGTGTTGTGACAGTCAGAGCTGGCGCTAATCTTATTGTTAATGTCAAAGACCAAGCATGACAGCAGCAGACAAGATAGGCTCTGGTGAATGACAGGGTAATCAGACTGGAATAAAACTTGTTCATCCATAAAGGATCAGGCTGTGGGAAATCAGTGTCAGCATGTCCACATGTTTACTTCTTTTTTCATTCTGATGGCAGTTAGATCATTTAACAGCATATTTCTTTGTCAAAGATTATTTGAAATTCATGCTATTCTAACACTGTAAACCTAAAGGGATACAAATCATTAAGTCTGCTGTATTATCAGTGCTGAACATTTAAAGATATAGCGAACATTCTTCTGTGAAAATAATTCCAGATATAATTTTAAAATTAGTTATAATGAATGTCCTAGTCCCGCAAAATTCCCTTTCAGTCATCATTCCCTGTCATAATAGTTCATCATACACTTTTAGTAGTCAAATTCTAAAAAAAAAGAAAAGAAAAAGAAAAGAATTTGAAAATAATTTCTACTACAGCAGAACTATGACACGCTAGCCAATTTTTGAATGTGAGTTCAGAACTATAGTGGAGTAATAACATATATGGGCCCCTAGCCCTTAACACAAGGGCAGAAACCAGGGTTAGGATTTACAAGTACAGTTAAACTTCTAACACTTTTGTTGGATACATTTAAAATTTCCAGATTCGGTTCCTTGGAACAGAATCTTGGATAGTCTCTTAAAGATTTCTGAATATAAATACCTTACAAGACACTTCAAGTTTATAGGCAATCTGGATATTTAAGTTTTCGGAGGGAGAGGATGACACAGAATTATTTGCTTATGGCAAATACTGATGCAGGAGTATGTGTCAAGTGACCTGGTGGTAATGAAAACAATAAAAAAGGATCTTATCATTCTGATTAATTCACATGTTTATATATAGCCCTGTGCTGGTGCTTGGGTTTGCTTTTTTTTTTTTTTAAATAGCAGATAAACTACTTTTCATAATATGTAACATTAATTGCAGGAAAATAAATAAATAAGGTAAATAAGAGCACATTCCTCTTTGGGAAAATGAAAAGACAAATGTGCTTGTTCTAATGAATGCTAAAATATTTGGTTTCACATACAACTAGTTCAAAACCTAAACAGTTGGGTTGGTCATGGTTTTTTTTAATAAAGAAGAAGGACTGGGTAACACTATTAACCATAGACACTATGACAGGCAAGTTTATTAACTAATTTTTGATTGTTTTTAGTTAACATAACTACCCTTGTTTCATTATAATCAAGCTTCAATCCAAAGAAAGGTAGTGTTAATGTTATGGCCTTCAGCAATATCCACAAACATCGTTTGGATACACAAGCAAGCCTGTCTGGCAATAGAAGAGAGTTGAAAGCAGACTTTTGGTCTCCAATTGCCATCTCGACATCATCTGTGATGGTGTCTTCATGACACTGCACCGAGTTCTGTGACAACCACAGTACAGTAATAGCACTGATATTCTTTGACTACAGAGATCTTACAATGTTCCCTTCTTGATACACAAAGAGAGGATACCGTCTTTCTCTGTCTATTCCTTGTGCCTGGCAATGACTAATGTGATTCTAGCTCAGTGGGACATTTTACTCTAGTGTCTAACTTTAGACGAGAAAGATGAGGAGAATAAGGTCAAGGTACAACGATCGGAATTCTTGCTGATGTACAAGTCTCCTTGAATGAGATTCAAGAATGCTTTTGAAGTACCACAGTGTGATCTGTATTCTATTTTCAAACTGATCTGTCATACAGCCTGAGATGAACTGTGCCAATTCTGATTTTCTAGCAAGATCTAGTTTGTCTTTCTTTCAACTACACACTTAGTACTCTTTTCCCACAAGACAGATTTTCAAGTCTTGGTGCTGTTGGCAACAACAATAAAATATAACAGTTATGCATTTCTAAGCAAAAGTAAAATTCCAGATGAAACGAGTTTTATATAAAACTTTGGCTCAGGAAATTCTGATTTTAGATTTCATATACAATCTGAGTACAAAATTCTCACTACGTTGAATACAGGTCCAACACTTAAGACCATTTCTTAAATCTCATCTTCATCAGTTGTATTTTTGCCTTCATGTAAGGTATTTTAATAAATCAGGTGTTTTCTCGCAGCTAACTATCTCTACTATTCTTATTTTCAATTTCAAAAAAGCTTTTTTGGATACTGACAGCCAACAATAAATATATTTCATAAAACTCAAGTCATTCAAGTTGTTCAAGCCAATGAAATAATCTCCTACTAACTTTTGGGTGCTGACTAGTAATAATAGTTTTGAGATACTGTAGTTGGACTTTGAGTGAGATAAGTAACCAGCTGCTGGCAAAATAGCGGCTGATCCAATGCTAATCCAAACATATTTTACCTCTAACAGAAGAACAGGTGTTCATTTATAATAAATCAATTCTCTCAGTATTTCCAGGTGAATACAAACTAAATGCTTAAAAGCAATATAGTAAAGGTTAGATCACAAATGTAGGCAATCAGAAGAATGTAATCCAAGCATAAGTAATAGCCAAAGCCTCAAGTGAATCATTATCTGATTCACTCAAGTGAACCTTTTCACCAAGAAAGGCTGTACAAACTGTATGTTATTGTAGAGTTCAGTGTACTTAATTTACTTCCTATTAATTTTCAGGTGATGTTGCAAATTCAGGAAACATTTTAGCACTCCAAAATGCTGCAATTTCTGACTATAGCCTCCCAGACAACCCGTGCTCTTAAACACGTAAATTGAAAACGTAGAATTTTAGTTTGTTTTATTGCATTGACAACTAAAGCTTAATATGGAATAGGATTCTAAAAGAATTAGAGGACATAAGTATCTAGATATTGCCTGATTTCAGAAGACATCAAAAATTGGGCTTTAGAGGAAAAGTCACAAAAAGAAATACATAAGAAGAAGGAAAAAAAATGAAAGAAAGAAGCAGAACATAGAGCAGAACATAAAACATTTCAGGTTATGTGAATAAATTTTGAGAAATCAAGCTTAACATGGGGGATGAATGAGGGTTAATTTGACATGAGTTCAGTTTAGCATAGCTGCTGAGGGATACATGGTGTGTTTTAACACTCAAAATATACAATCTAGAAAGTAATAGGAATCTTGGATCTTTTGTTTACTCAACATTTAATAAGTATCCCCTTTGTACAATTACAAGGTTTTAGTCATCAACTAAGGAATACAAATATCAAATTCTTATCACTGGACCAAGATGATTCTGGGATGTATCCATCCATGCAGTGTACTCTATGAACAAATACATTTTAATTAGCAAGTTGACAATCAATGTTAGTTTTTATGTGCATCTGCTTAGTTTTTCGAATACAATCATCCTACTACCTGGCTAAGTCAGGCTATTTGATTACTTTATTTAATTTCAGTATCAAATAGTCAATTTACAGAAGGATTTCTCTATTTGAATTTGTTTGGGAGGGCTATTTTTCATTAATTGACTTCAACTGCATGTAATCAACTTTGTTTAAAAAAAGTAGTTCAAAAGAACAGATTAAATATGCAAAATATGCAAAATCTAAAATAAATGGCATCTGTGAAGCAGATTTAATTTCTGTACTTCAAAATGTGCCATACCGTAATTACAAAGATTTAGGCAAATTTAACTACTTTGTGTAAACTCAATAAGGCAAATCCAATAGTGTTTCATTTATTTTAAGTTAATTATGCTATGTAATACATTTCTTTCAGTTTGTAGGCAGCACTGGCAGTGCTCAAGCTGTTTATGAAACTTCAAATTAAATTTTTGGTTGTACTCAAGATACAAAATAGAGACAAAATGTTGTTAACAAAAGGATTGTTAAAAGGAACTGAGCCTTATAATTTATTCCTTCTTTTCTTTAAGGCAAATGCATGAAATGTATATATATATAAAATACATAGTTTTCTTGAAACTATAGTAAACTTCAAGCACACCATTTTTCACCGTCTTGCTCAAGAAGGGGGAAGACATATTTAGATAATGAAAACATTACATGAGCAATATTTATGCCTGCTATATACATTAACTAATGGTCTGGAATAATTTTCTGTCTTCAATTCCATTTCACATATTTCATGTCATTGTCAGAAACAAGAAAAGAAACACTTCTTGCTCTAAGACTTTGAGGCTTACTGGGTGACAAAATAAATTTTTAAATTTCTCTTTGGAGAAAATTAAGGTCAGTTTCTATAATACAAGTGTTCAACATAGAAAATTATTAATTTTGAAGTGTAGACATATACCTGTGTAAAGCCTCAGACTCGCTTGCCGAGTTCCTTAAAAGGGGATTTGGATTTTTTTATACCCGGAGGGAGCACAAGGGAAAAATGTAGTGGGAGCTCTTCTTAGAAATAGGATTCAGCTTGAGATTCAGACCTACACTCCAGTTACATATATAAATTGTCATTTTAGACCCTCCAAGATGCACAAAATATTGCAAATGGCTGGCAAGATATGACACAACACTCCAGATCATCATTTGGATCATGAATGCATCAGCACTTTCTAGTGAGGTCAGACATTCCAGGACACCCAAAGCCACAGTAAATGTCTAATGTTTAAGAAACTGAAGCCCCTTCCTCACTGATACATTCACTCTGCAGAGCAATTCAGCTCACCAAATGTCTTCTCTAGGATGGGATTAATATGTTTTTAATTCATTAGCTGTACTGAATGGACCTTTTTCTTTACTAGTATGAGTTTGGACACTTAGCTGTTTTATACATATAGTTATATAGGGGATATAAATTTATTTATCTGAGTCTCTAAGATTCAGGCCTACTTTAAATATTTTTCTTTAATTCTTAAAAATATGTGATCCTATCAGTGAATCTTATCTAATCAAGTTTATGAGGTAATTATGAATAAAAGAGGGTATCAAAGGAGTTTTACAGTAGATATAGAAGCATCTTGGGAAAGAAAGAATCAAACAAAAATCTCTGTATACGAGTAGGAAAAAAATAGTTATTTCCACAATGTTTTGGCAGTAGACTTTTATCTCCATCACTGATACATCCTCATTTCCATTTCCAAAAGGAAATTCCATTTCTGTCTCTTGTCTTAGGTCTCCCTGAGACACTAAACCATTCTTTCAGGTTGATGTCAAGTAGCAGAATTTTTCGAAGCTTGAATAGAGCTCATATGTATCTATTGACAGTCCTTGGGGAAATCCTTCTCAGTCCGGAGACTTGGCTGTCATCAGGATGGTCACATAAACTTTATTCAGTCTCTGAGTAGTGGTCATCTTCACACAGAGGACCACTACTGTGGTCAGCTATCTATCTGTCTTTTGCAAGTTTAAAATACACAACTTTTCCCACTGCCTGCCATTTACAATACTTTCTCACCATCATCAGGCTCTACTTTCTCCCTGAAGGGAAGAATGGGACCTAGCAGACTGACTCTGTAATTAGTAGTAGCAGTTCAGAACAGAAATATGGAGTGTAGTCCATGCTGAATCATGTGTAAGCAGGGGAGCCAAAGACTTCTGTCCTTGTCCAGCAGAAACACTGGAAAAATCATTTCTCCTTGCCTAACTGGGGCTTTCATGGAAATCCTTCTCCTGATCTAGTCAGGGTCATCCACATATGGTTAATTTTATTCATCTTCCATGTCTCAAGAAATAAAAAAAAAACCAAAAATGCTCAAGAATTTTACTCTAGGAGTTCCAAATTTGAATAGAGTGGAAGAGTCTGTATTAATTCCCCATTGACCTTACAAAAAAGATCAGGGCCCTTGTAACTAAAATTACTTGAAATCTTTCTTTATATTGATTTATTAGTCCTTAGAAATCTGTCACCTTCAACAGTGTAACACTGTGATTGTGTTAAAAAAATCTAGAGGCTCTTCAATTTGTTCTTGTGGTTTACAGAGAATTTTCAGTTTGTGAATTTCAGAATACGTGAAAATCTTCAACTCCATTGCTCCATTAAAAAAAAAAGAAAGCAAAAATAAACTTTAGTTCATCAAGAAACTATGAACATTGAAACATATGAGGAATAAAACTTTAAAATTAAGAGCAAAACTGAAGCCAAAGAATCTCTGCTGAAAAGTCTTCCAGTATTTGGGGCAGGGGGGTGGTACATTACTTTTCTTGTCCTTTTTTTTTTCCCAAGTACCTCACAGATTTTAATTTCATCATTTCTTTTCTGCTGGAGTTCTGTATGTTTAACACTGGGTGTGTAATTATTACAGACTCCAATTAAACTACACAAGAAACAGATAGTTTTCCCCTAACATACTGTTAGATACTTTTGAATTTCCATGAACTGCTTTAGTCTTCCAGGCTGTCTGCTCTAGAAATGCTTTCTTTTCATTATTGATCCCCTGAATGGTTTATTCTTCCATACTACATAAATGTATCTATCTTCTGTCATCAAATCTAATAATAGTCTAACATTTTTAGTGGCAGTTGAGGAAATTCTGCTTCACATGCAGGATTTAGAAGTCTTATGGCATTTTAGCATAAAAACCTTATAACCAGAAAAGAACATGGATTGCTTAAATACATTTTGGTCTAAATTGTGAAGTTTATGTGCAACATAAGTAAGTATACTTCAGAGAACCTCAGTAGAGTCACACTTGAAAAACTTAGGCACTTGACCATGAGACACAAAAGGAACAAAAGCCTTTTGGTAAGAAGTCCCTGACCTATTCTTCCCTTTTTCAGTACTCATAGAAGTTATTCTTAAACTGCATGTAATAGTATTGGATAGATATTACCATAAAAGAAGCAAACAAACAAGATATGGCATTAGACATTGTACATTATGACTATTATTTCAGAATATGCAAAGCCCCCCATGATCTGTCTTTACTAACATTTGCACATATCCATTGGAATTAGTAGAAAAACTCAGGGTATTAAAGACAAGTACAAGCACAGATGTTTTCAGGAAATTAACACTATTCCCTGTGCTATTTATGCTCACTCTGTACTTTTATAATTCCTTGAATACTGGGAATAGATGGAGAGAAATAGGAAACATCACTGTGAGGAGACAGAACACTTTGACATTGAGATGGTAGTAACTTGTCAAGCAAAGATATTTAAAAGTTCCACAGGTTCCCCCCAGCTCTCTCATCAAGACAAGACAAAAACTTTCTAAAGATATAAAGATATTCAAAGAAGTAAAGATGAAAGTGACTGAAGAGATAAACATGTTATAAAATTGAATTATAGTATTGAGCACTGAAGACAATACCATTATACCATATTACTACTATGGCTATATATTAAATACTTGCACATTTTTAGTCCTCACATCTCAAGGGACATTTGGAAGGACTATATAAGCTTATTGGAAAAGTAATAAAAATACCAAAGACTATAGAAAAAAATACATTATATAAGGGGCAACTGACAGATGGAGACAAATCTTGAAAATACAGAGGGAAATGGTAAAGGTTTTTAAAAATATATGTACCATCAAAAAAACCAAACTAGGAACTAATCACTGTATTGAGTCTGGCTGAGCTGGAGTTCATTTCCCCACAGCAGCCCTCCCAGTGCTGAGCTTTGCATTGGCAGCTAGAAGGGTGTTGATAAGACACAGGTGTTTTGGCTACTGCTGAGCACAGCATCAGCACTGTAACATTCTTTCCTTAGTTGAGGGCAAGATCCTGGGAGGGGACCCAAGTAGGCCAGCTGACCCAAACTGACCAAAGGGATATTCCATACCATATAACGTCAGCTCAGATATAAAAAGCTAAGGCAAGGAGCAGGAAGGCAGGCATTCATTGTCTCCAAGGGCTGCCTACTCAGAAACCATCATGTGTGCTGAAGGAAGCCCTGCTGCTCGAGAGTGGCCGACCATCGCTGCTCACGGGAAGTAGAGAATAAACCCTGCTATCTTTTGCTTCTGCACATGCAAGCTTTGCTTTGCTTTTTGCTTTAAATAAACTGCCTTATCCCAACCCATGAGTTACTTTTTTCCACCTTACTCTCTCCCTGTCCTGCTGGGAAGGGGAGTGATAGAGCAGCTGGGTGAGCACCTGGCATCCAGTCAAGGTTAACCCACCACAATCACTTATTCTCAAAAATATGAGTACTATTGTTCATGAAGTAGGGTAAGATATAGTCTGTTCCAAAACAGGCTAATAAAAGTTTTTCCTCGTTGTATTGCAAGAACTGTGGAGTACATTGCCATAGGAAGTTCTGAAAGCAATTTACACAAATGATAAAGCAATCAGATACATTTGCAGAAAAGGAACTGTTTAAAAAGAATCTGAGGTTCAGCCTGACTCCATGAAATTAAAATTCTTTTTTTTAAATTTGTGATTTTAAAAAAACTTGAGACAGAATTATGAACACAGAAGTACTGACATTGTGCCTAAATTTTCATGTATGTTCATTGACTAATTTTTCACTGGCTCTTTACCTTAGATTAGGATTCATTCTGATGTAAATCAAAGTTAAACATTTGAGTTCATTTTGTTTATACAGCACCTACTTTGTTTTTTCTGAACTTGCATCAAGTAGATATGAATATAGTAAAACACACAGGAGACAGAAAGACAACGAAAGTTATCTTATTAAGGAATTTATATTTTGAGTTAGTCGAATTCTGTTCTTTTTTCTTCTACAGAGTTTTTGTTTGATGCTGAGGCATCATCATTACTTATGATGTGTTTTTAAAATGTTTGTTTATTTTATGGGTGTCAGATGTGAGATCAGCTTTTCTGGAGAGATTAAAACTACCTTTTGTAATGAATATAAACTAAGTTTTCCCACTATTTACTAATAAAAAATGCTAAACACTCCTAAAAAATAATGATATCTTAGACTGGGCACTCATAGTAAGTAGAAAATTTTTATATTAATCTCTGTATAACTTTGTTCTTTGTTATAAGATTTGAACTTCCCAGGAGTACTACAATTAGGAATTTATATTTATAATATGCATTTTTTTTGTCCTGATTTTTTCATTTTGTATCCAGAACTAATTTCATAGTTTCCAATAACTAAAGTGATTAGCTACATATAAGGCAGGGAAAAAGAGAGAGAGTATATAATAGTATTTTATAAATACCAGTACTTAGGTTTGCAGCACTTTGTTCTATTAGCTTTTTTTTCTCTCTTACAGTGTGTGCATGTGTGTCTGTGCATGTGCAAATAAAATATATATGATTCTATGAATACGTCTTAAAATTTGCCATTCTGACAGATGCACGAAAGGGCAAGACTTAGACCTTTTTTGCTCAGTGTAGTGTCACAAATTTTGCCATGTGTAAAAAGCAATTTTTATTTTCCAAAACAGCTGTTCACAAAGTGGAAATATATTGCAGATTACACAGTGAGGAGAGCAAAGGCTAAAGACAGCAAACAGTAATTTTGATTTGGTTTTTTAACCACATGAAGATGATTCACGCACTAAAGCTTAAGTTGGACAAGGCATTAACCTGGGTCTCATAAAAGTAATCTGAAGAAAGATCTCTAAATCTGCTGATTTCTTAACTGAAATATCCCTTAAATATGTTCCCTAATTCTGTATAAGTAAGACTTTATTTAAAGAGGTTGCCTTTACCTCTGGGTGAACAAAAAGTCTTAGAAGCAAGGCTCTTTCATTTTTTATCCCTTCATTGTTTTGTTTGTCTATATCCTTTTAGATACATCATCAATTATGGCAACAATTAACAATGTAATTTTAATTGTTTTTCTGTATTTTTGTCATTATTATTATATCTGAACTGCTTCTTATAACACTGGGTTTTTTATGAGGTAAGAAAGTGATATATCTATATTCTCTGGATTTTTTTCCCTCTGTTTGGATTGCTCTAGTATTTGAGACCTGTCTGAACCTGGGCTTAGTTAGTTATGGTGTGAAAATCCAAGCACTTTAAAGTATAAAATCCTTTAAAAATGCATTTTTAACAGAAAACTATTAATATCTGGATTTTAGAACTATTTGATACATGGTTCACTTTTGAACTGCAACTGACCATGACATGTTTTTCCAAGAAGGTATTTGATGAAAGCATTTTACAGTTATTTGGCCTTAAAATTATTTGATAGTAATGGTAAACAAATTGTTAGAAAGCTTTTTGATTTAATCTCTCTTCCTTTGTCAGGTTCACTTAAATTAACCCACAATGTTTTATTTTGATGGATCTGAGTTGATTGCCTTTTCTGTTTATGCATATGTAAACACATCTTGATTAACTACATGTTCAACTTATTTCCTGTGCCTTGCCTATTCTATTCTAGGGTGAGCAGTAAGGACAGCAGCCCTATACATCTTGGCTGTTGTTTACAGGAAATACAGATTCCCAATTCAGACAGGAACTGAGGTGCATTCTAGCAACAGGGGTAGGAACCAATTCACCTGACACAAAAAAAAAAAAAAAAGGACCAAGCTAAATGTAACCAGAAAAAAGCCACATTCTCTGCTTAGTGGAAACTTTATATGTATGTCTCAATGTTTGGCCTGAGTGCTTAAGAGATGCTTCATACAGTGTTTAACAAGAGCTGGTCTTGTGCAAGGTGCGTGGAATAAAAACCACATTACAGTGGGGTAGGCTTGCTGAACATGCTTCATCCTTGCTTATGCCAGAGAAAAACATAGTGATTATCCTAAGAGTTGCTTTTGCTCAGTTTATTCATTTGGGAGAGAAGCTCGTCTAATTCTGCTTATGACAGAGACCTATCAAATTCTGGCATTGAGTAAAGTGCTGGTATTGAAAGTCCATAAATGTTAATAGTTTTTGTGTGGCATTAGAGGCTCACGGAGAAATTTGCTGTGAATTCAGGTTATTAAAGGTACTGGTAACAACTTTCTGTGCTGTAAAAATGTAGAAGAGGGAGAGGAGAGCACTCATACAGACATAGAATGAGATTTCTTCAGATTTGTCCTTGATAAACATTTATAAAACTTTGTGAAAGGAATAAAAATAATTGGAAGAGAAACATGTACACCTCATGCTGACAAAAATATGTTTGTGCCTAGTAGATTGGAGAAATTGTTCGAGAATTGTTTATTCTTATGGAAAGATTGCTGGGTACAGCGCTGCCAAGGACAGTTTCAGCTTGAATAACTATTTATATAATGCCATTCACTTAAGTTACAGTGACTTAACTTTTAAAGTAGACATGACTGCATATTAAGGGGTGGATGGGGTTTTTATGTTGTTGGTTTGGGTTTTATTTCCTTCCTACTGAATGAAGGAATAAAAAGTGCAATTAAAAGCAGAGTATGAAAGACACACATTACTCCATGAAAGTGTGGTTTCTTCTTCCAGCTCTGTAAATTTTCTCATATTGAAAAATGAAGGTTGACAGTGAAT
Source organism: Manacus vitellinus (assembly GCF_001715985.3). Lineage (NCBI taxonomy): Eukaryota > Metazoa > Chordata > Aves > Passeriformes > Pipridae > Manacus > Manacus vitellinus. Next base: position 20,585,825 of record NW_021940208.1, on the reverse strand, counting down.
GTATTTATATTTCTACTTCGCTATGAAAACATCCAATTCTGTTCGTCCCCACATCTAGAAGATTATATAAGTGATGGGTTTGTTAACCTATAGAACAAAAAATGGTTGTGATTCTAGCTGTTGTAGGTTGATTGTCTTGCACAGTAAGATGCACTTGCAAAGTCTGTAAGCAACTGCTTATAGTAGGGGACCCATGGTTTTCTTGTGACTATAACAGTTATCTGCGCTTGTACACATACTCAATTACTATATTCTGATGTGTTAAACCAAACTTCTGCTTCCTCAGTGTGACTCTCAGACAGACAACCTAACTGGAAGGCTCTGGTACATCAGGGAGATATGCTGCATCACAAGAATATTTAAATAACTTTGCAATTAAAGATGGAATTATTCCTTTTTTACAGTCAAGGCTCAGACTTTCCCATAGGAATGGATCAAAAAGCTCTACTAAATATGCCTTTTCAGGAAAAAAACCAATACAAATTATTAAGTTATTGCAGTCATTAAAGACAATAGTTAACATGCAACATCCTTCTCACCTATATAAGCAGCAGGGTTAAGAAAGAAAATATATACCTACATATATGGGGTTTTTACAGTGTAATTCTTTTTTTTCCAGTCTGATACATGAATAACATAAGGATTATGGAGTAAATATAGTATCTCAGGAGTGATATTAAGATATGAGTTTTTCTTTGGAGTCTTCAAATTACAAGAAAAAAATAAAGATTGTACATACAGTAAAATCTTTTCTGTGGTTTCCACACTTACCCTGTTTAATACCAGGAATTCTGAAAAATGAGGAACAATAACAAGATGAAGTGCTGACTTTTGGGAGGAATACATAGCCACAGCTTTATGTAATGTCTCTCTTATGTAATATCTTTCTTATCACAAATAGGGTAAAAAATGGGAACACTTTGTTATGATCTGGTTATTAAAATTATTAGTGATGCCTCTTCCTGAATTAAGGTGCAATCGAGACCCTATGCCAAAGTCAATAGTACGAATTTTATTTAACAGTAAATGTGAGGCAGAGAAAGAGAAATAGAAAGAAATAGGAAAAAGGAGGTAGGGAAAAGAAAGAGAGTGACAGAGAGAGATTAAATAGAAAATGTATCACCACTCCCTGGAACCCTGCAATGTTGGTCCCCTTCTTCTGGTCTTCTCAGTGGTGAGGGTCTGTAATGGACTGATTAAAAGATGGATCTGCTTCGCCGTTGCCTCAAACACGGAACTAAAAAGTCTTGATGCAACAACCAGGCTGCTGCAGGAGCTGAGGTACTTGTAAAAGCTCCTACCTAGCAAGCCATTGGAGGCAGGTAGGGGAACTATTCTTAGCAAAAATGATAAAAAGTTGTTACAATCAAGAACACCTCAAGGACTTACTCTCCCAAATAAAGTATGCCAGGCAGATCTTGCTTGGATACTTGGGAACCAATAGACATCTAGGGCCCATTTTAGTACCAGGCGAACTTTGCTTGGGTACTGGTGAACTGGCCAATGGGCATTCAGGATCTACCACAGCAGGGATATTTAAGGTGGTGCCCAGGGTGGCAGGGGGAGACTGCTGGAGGACTGCTATGGGAGCTGCTGCCACTCTGTTACTCTGCCTGCCAGATCGTTCCTTGGAGGTTATAAGATGACCAGGGAAGAAGCCCGACAGAATTCTACTAGCTTACAAGCCAGCAGCAATTTATGGTGGTGGTAGCTCCTGTCCTAACCGTTACCCTTAGCTTTTCCCACTTTTCTATCTTCCTTCTTTCTCTCTGTTCTTTTGTGTTACAAAATAAATTTGAATTATCCTTTTGGAATCCAGTATCTGGCCTCAGTTGTACCTTAATCTCACTTATGGGAATGTTTTAGAACCTAGTTCCCCTCTGCATCTAAACAAATAAGATAACATAAAGTCCAATGGATTAATACACATTCAGGAGATGCCCAGGTACCTCCCCTGAGGGGGGAAGCTTTGCAGTCTCTTGCGACCAGCTCTGGATTTGTTCCCTCACTTGTATCATGTGCAGTCTTTTAGTGGTGGAAGGCCTCAGGAATAAGTCAGAAGGGAACTTTGGGATCTTTGGTGGTTTATGACCCCTTCTCAGTTGCTTCTCACATGAATGTCCCATATGTACATGGTCTTCAGAGAGAGGGGAAGTTTACTTCTTCTGTTTGGTGTGGAGAGATTTCACCATTGCACAGCCAAAATTGTTCTCCCCTGCCACCCACCGAGCTCATCTAGGGCAGATTCTTAAGACAGTTACGTTCTTCTGTCCTGAGTCTTGTTTACTTCTCCTTAGGTCTGAGATAATTAGATCTCAAGTTCCCATCGCAATCCAAATTACAGTCAGGAGGCATACTGGAGGGGAGGAGAGTTGTGCTTTGGTGGTTCCAGATGTACAGTTACTTCTTTGCAGTTTGACAAAAGTCGTCTATGATTTTGACAGTGTTTGAGACATTAACAATATTTCAGTCTCTCACACATCTACAGTATAAAAAAATGCTCCTGGTGTTCCTCTGCTTCCCACCCTCCATTCCTGTTGCATGTCCACATAGTACAAAGACAGGGAGACAGGGAATTAGCATAAAATATAGGAGTTGTTGTCTATATGGACAAGGATGAAATAAACTTGGGAAGTTGTCTCCTAGCACACTAGGGTCAGCAGTAAATAATTCCCGTGTAGAATACCAATGAGCCATTATTCTGAATGTAAGCTGTAATAGATAAAACTACTTCAAATGAACTGATAAAAACAAGGTGAAAAAATATATTTCTGAGGTTATTAGAACAATGATACTGTTAATACACTTTGTTTTATTTCTATTTCATGTTGATTTGTTCTTATGAACGATATCCATCCATGTATGGGTATGGACATTATAAAATAAATTTACATATATAGATAGATATATAGATATATAGATATAGGTATTTGCTAAGTCTATGGAAAGGATTTTTTCTTTTCTTCCTTTGAGACCTTATAGTGAAACTGATTCTGATTATCCTGATAACGAAACAATAATTTGGGATATCAGTTTTCTAGGATGAATATGGAACAATTTGACAACACTTTTGAGATAAGAATATAAGCTGAATACATATATTACATCACGCTAATATAGACTGACAAGGTTTATAAGATATTGGTCTATTAACTTCCAGTTATTGGCCAGTTAACTTCCAGGACTTTTTTTTCTCATGATTGCAGAACTGTGGGAATTCAATGCACTTAATTGGAGTACAGTGGGCATGGGGGAGAGCTGGTATCATACTCCAAAAGTGGCCTCTATTCCATAAATTTACGTCATAAAGTGTAGGTAGGTAGGTAGGTAGGTAGATAGATAGATAGATAGATAAAAACCTCTCAAAATTTTTATCATACTAGCAGTAAGCTGGCATGAGGAAAGCAAAATATCTTTACTGAGAGGTCCTGTTCCTGAAATTAAAAGTTAATTTTCATTTTATTGCTAATGAAAAAATTATACCATATTTTCTCAGGCTTCATTCCCTAACCATGATCTGACTGCTCAAAGTAAACAATCACCAGAAGTGATTGTCACCACCAGAGTGGTTGTCATCAAAAACAGCAAGTTTACAGTACTTGTTGCCAAAATGAAAGAATAAACCAGGAACAAATTTACCTTGTTTTAAAAGCATTGGTAGGCTCTATAAAAAAAATGGCAGGAGCTTAAAAATAATGAAGACTCATTATTATATTACCCATTTGAAAGGCTTTTCCACAGAGTGATATATTTTTATTAGCAAAAGTTAAATATCCTCTTTTAAAATAATCTTTTTTATCCTGGCAACTGGGTCTACAAACAAACAGTAAGTATTCTGTATTGAAGATTCTTGTAGGTGACTAGTCGTTTGTTCCGGTAATTAGGCATAAAATCATGTTGAAGCAAAGAGTGCAAATGTTGAGAGTCCACAACCTTAACATTTTTAATTTTATGTGTTGTAGGTGTGTGCTGGTTTAAAAGTAAACCAGCAGGAGAAATGAACCCAACTCAAGAGAGATTATAAATCAGAGTTACAATTTACTGAAAAGATTACAATAAGTACAATGATACAGAGAAAACTGGTTTTAACCCACAAAGACAGATGTATAACCCAGGACTCTGGGACAAGAACAGAATAGTGCTCATCAGCCCTTGTGCTGAGCACCACGTGGCCCCCTGGGTACAAAGTAAAAGGAATAAATCATATTTAATGTATATTTTGAATAGACCAATAACTAATGTTCTCACAATGCAGCAGAATGTACACAAAATTAACATCAATGGACACATTTTCCAGTCTTAAATGTAGTAAAGCAAATAATAGGTTGTCTGTCTAGGTTATGAAATCTCCAGTAAAGGAGATATTTTAGAAAAGTTTCACAAATATTTGTAGGGAATATAGGTGGCTGATGCAGAAATATAATTTCAGATAAAAGACAATACTACATGATTTTTCAAGATTGCTTTCAGAGTTGTTTTCCTGTTAGCTTGGTTTTCTATTTTTCTGCTACATGTGACATAATTAATCCTGTTCATTCATTTGTTCTGCACCCCTCATTTATCTCATACCTAAGAGATTTCCCTCTCCCTTTCTACCAACAAATAACAAGTAATCTCCAGTTATGAGACACTCAGGCAGTATGCAATACGCTGTGCTCTTGTTTCACTCTCTTACATGGTGAGGCATTGGAACAGTCTGCCCAGACAAGTTGTGGATGCCCCATCCCTGGAAGTGTTCAAGGCCAGGTTGGATGGGGCTTGGAGCAAGCTGGTTTAGTGAAAAGTGTCCCTGCCCACAACTGGGGAGTTGCAACTGGATGATCTTCAAAGTCTCTTCTAATCCAGGCAGTTCTATGATTCTATGATCTGCTTGTATATCATAGCCCTTTCTGGTTCTTATTTAGCTTTTCCCTCCTTCTGACTTAAGAGTTTGTTACTGTTTTCCAACCAATTAACAACTTATACTTGCAACACCAGCGCAACTCATCGTTTTCCTTTCAGACAGTTCAGAAAGTATTGTTTTCAAGAAGAATTAATATGCTTTAAATATGCCTTCCCTTTGCTATTTGAGTGTCTTGTTACTTTTTCCTTTTTTATTAACACAGTAAAAATTTTGTGCAGCCTCACTGTAACTAGTGAGACTATCTGTAGGCTACATTACTTTCTAGAAAGGGGACATCTGTGGGAGAAAGGAAGTATTCTCAGCAGATAAACCAGAAGAGAAAAATGAACATCTGAGAATGATTGTTCAACATTTGTGTTATGTTAAGAGTATTGTAGAGTAGCATAGACAAGTATTGTAGAATAGTAATATAGTATGAGATTATTGTAGATTTTTTTGAAAAATATTCCCTTTCTCTAGGCAACCCCATGGAATGCTAGCAACTGTTGCCTAATGAACAATATAATACAACAGGCAGTAGAACTGAGCTATAGTAGGCTGATTGTAGAGAGAGAATAACAGCACTGTTAAAAACTGGAGTGTTCATGTTTTCTTTATTTTATGCAACTGAATCAAACCTCGAGCTTTATTGCCTATCATAACAGCTCACATTATTTATAACTGGAGTGATCTGGATACGCTTCCCACATAATTTGAAAAATTTAGCTTAAAATGTTTCCTTCTACATGATTTGCAACTACTCTGGGTTTCCTTGGTGAATTGTAAAAGTACAGATGAACTGTGCTGTGTGACTTTGTTTTGAACACTGAAAACTTGCAAGATATCTTGTGGTTTATTTCTGAAGTGACTACGTAATATATTCATATTAAGCTTCAGTAAAAACAAATGGTGGCTTTGAGTCAAGATCCTCTGAGAATATTTTATAACCCATCTGCAAAATGCACTAGTGTTTTTATCTAGCTGTAATACTTTGCTGCTTCTTTTATCTTTCATCCCATTAAATACCCCAAATGAAATAGGATTAATATTATGATACTAAAGTATGTGTAAAAGCAGAACACTGCAATGAAATGTGTATGAATGTGTTGGCAAGGGTATGAACATCTTAAGTTGACCCACGTGATCAGGATTTAAGGTTTAGTTGTCTATATTGCCATCTACATCCCCAGAGCATCACCAGCAAGACAGTTGCATACACTGGGTCTTCTAGAGAAAAAGTAATTGTGAAGGATAATCTGTGATTTCATTTATCTATCTTGTACAAAGTTGACTCTGGGTGCACTTAAACACCTTGAATGTTATACATTCAGTGTACAGAAGTGGTTTTTATAACTTTTTTGGCTTGCTTTTTAAAGACAGCAAAAAAAAATCATTGAAGAATTTCCTTGAAAAAGGGGAAGTTTACAGGGGGACTGTAAGATAACACAAGAAGTGTAGTTTGGTTTGCTCACCAAACACTTAAATAGTGACATTCTGAGAGGTTAAAAATAAATTAGAAACACTTTAAAAATGCTGGTGTTTTGACAGTTGTTTAAAAGGTATTTGAAGGTTAAATCAAAAAGCTTTTGTTCTCTCCCAGCATAATTTCAAATAAACAGCTTAAAGGCAACCTGTTTGAGGCTCTCTATGTTATACACAAAATAAGAATTCAGCAATAACATGTATGATGCTAGGTGATTAAAAATATTATAAAATTTTAAACCCTTCACTGAAACCAAAAGCCTAATAAAGGAGAAGACTGAAGTTATTTTAAACTGTTACCTTCTTCTGGGTAAAATGAACAGGTTCTCTTCTAGAATCTGTATTTCCTCCCAAGAACCTATGAAAAAAATATTCTGAAAACAGTGCATTTTACTAATAAAACAAATTGCATAATAAATATTACCAGATCTTTCTCTTTGCTGGGAACTGTGTAAAATTTAAAGATCTGTTGCTTTGTGTTGGCTGAAGAGTCTTTTAAACACATAATTATTTTTTTTTATATACAGAACTGTTTTTCAGTGCCAAACTCCTTTCTCTTATAACTTTCTATTCTTTTTGAAAACAAATAAACACTTAAATCACTCACACCAAGTGACTCTTTCAAAACTTTAAAAAGAAATCAAATGCAGTGTCAAGGTAAAAATTGCAAAGGAAATTCAATACTTACACAACCTTTTTCTGATATTGTATCTCACTTATTCTGCTATTCAGGCATCAGAAGACTCAGGAAAGCAATAATCTTCAACTGTAAAATATGTTCCACTCCTAAGGTATTAAACATCAGGTTGTAGCAGTTTGATTTGTCGTCAGTGGGCTTTGCTGGATGGCTTATGAGCTGAGCAGACTTGGTAAAGAAGCTGGTATGCCACAAGTAGATTTTTTCACTTTGGTTTCCCTGGGTCCAAACTAAGGGATCCCGTAGCTCTGGGTCCTTCTCTGCTGAAGTGAAGTGACATAACTCTTTCTAAATGCAATGCTAAAGTGAGCTAACACTCACCACAAGCACAGATATTTGTAATAGCTTCTTTATACTTCTTTTTCAGATTCTTTGATGTGAGTTATAGGCAGGGGGGTGTGTGTTTGATTATTTGTTTGGTTCGTGTTTGTTTGTTTTTCCCACTTGATTTAAGAGCAAAGTTCATTGACCTGGATGGGAAAAATAACATTTCTACAAAATTATTTCATATTCTGCAAATGTCTTAGCTGCAGTGTCTTCTTGTTTTCAGTGCATTGTAAGTAGCCAGAAAAAACTAAAAAAGGAAATTAAAACATTATCCAGAAAATAAGAATTTTTCTATACAGATAGTTTGGCTGGCATAAGAAAAATGAAAGATCTTTATGCTATAGTGAGTGTAGCTGCTGTGAGTTTATTTTTGTGGACTTTCTAGAGGAAAGAAACCATCTCATAATTTGTTTCAGAAATTGTAATAAAAATTAATAAGTAAGCAAATAAATAAGAACTCCGAGATCTGTGCCCCTAGAAGCTATAAACATCATTCATATTTCTAATATATCCATGAGAAGTGAGATAATCAGGAGGAAGATCTGGAAGGCTGAATAAGATGCAAATCCTCAGTCTTGCACACTACCTTTCATTTGACTACATTTCATTTCATTTGACTATGAGAGATGCTAAAATGTTCACAAATGATCCATACACAGAAATATCAAGTGTTGAAATAGGATTTTATCTAAATGAGAACTGTGGGATTAGATAATGTTGCTTTGCACATAAAAAGGTATTAACTCCAATTTGGATAGCAAAACACTAGCCAGGACCATGTGGTTTTGTTTGGGGTTGGTTTGGGGTTTTTTTCGGGGGAGGAGTTTTGTTAATGTTATGGAACATTCACAGAAAACATCTTAGTTTCACACAGTTTTATTTCCCTCCCACATGTTCAAATGCAAGTTTTGTATGGTACATTAGGATGTCTGCTACTGTTTAGTTTGCATATAGGATAGCTAAAACCAAAAATAAACATTTGGTATAGTAAGACAAGAACAGTTTGATTTGTCTTAATTGCATCCATTAGTGGCATTCATTTTAGAACTAGAAGGGGGTTATACTTTGGTGGTACTCTGGGGACAGACAATCTTCATAAAACTCGTTCCAGCCCTCTGTAGGTTGGTAAAGAAGTTTTCCTTTTCACCAGTAATGCAATGGACATACAGAAAACTGTTTCAGAAATAGCATACAGGGAAGACACATGGATGTTTTTTAGCCTGACTTTATGTTGAAAAAAGAGCCCTACTGAAGCTGGTACTGCTAGATTTCTCCTCTTGGCCATTCCACATTGTTGCTTTATAACTGTACTCTCTTCCCTTGATCTGTTTGTGCGCATAGGGGATCTGTGGGAGATGTTTATTTCTCCTTGTCATGGTTTAAGACCAAATGACATTATGGGAGCTAAGTGGACTTGGATACCAAAGCGCTTTAATCACAGATAAGTGCAATTTCATGATATTACTTTCCTGTGCTGTGACGCAGATGGTGCAGAGAGGGAAAGAAGTTAGGTGGTCTAATGCAGGGTTTTCTTACATATTTTTCCTGTCCTGCCAGAGAGATGGCACAGTCCTGGAGAAAAGTTGGAAAGGTCAATGTAGCAGTACCAGCCACATTGTGCATAGCCATGGGGAAGGAACATAGGATTCACTGGGCTCTTTTCAGTTCCTTGTATTCCTTAGAGGTTACAGAGATGTTCCTGGATCCTGGTGCAGGACTGTGGGGTTTTCTTCCACAGTCTTTTCCAGAAATTCTTGTCTGTACAGACCCTTCTGATGCTTTCGCACTTCTTGGTTATCAGCAGGTTGTATAGCTTAGCTCTCCATTTCCTTGAGCACACTAGAACTGTCCTGTGATTTGGGGCAGGTGATTCTTTATATTTCATCTTCTACTTACTTTCATAGTAAAGTTCATGGGCGTATGCCAAAAGGTCTGGTAACTAGGACCTAAGGTACGCTAACTGCTACACTCCTCAACACCAGACTTTTACACTTACAACACAGACACCATTTATTTTGTCCACATGAGACATTTGCTGTGATAAGGAAAATGAGAAAAATTATAAGGAAATACACATCAGAAAACATTCAGGAGTTTCAAGTCACTTTTTAAAGCTTTTCTTTTTTGAAAAAAATAATGTAATTATTTCCACAATGGAAGTTAAAGGTAGAAGTCCATTTCCACCTTCTGGCTTCTACTTAGGGACAAAACTCAAGAGGCTTACAAATTTGGATCAAAAGTCCATCCAGCCCACTCTGTCCTGTCTTTAACAGAATTAAAAAGTTGATGTGAAGGAAAAAGAACATAAGATGAGGACAAACATAAATTTTTTTCTTCCAAGTATATGCACAACTTTTAGCAATTTTGAGTTCAAGGACTTCCTCATCTAAAAGGGAGATTCTGGATGCTCAGGTAGTTGCATTTATTTCTGTTTCATTAAGTTGTCTGGACTGCCTTGAATTTCTGTGAAATTAACATCTTCTCTCTTGTTATTAATAAGTTGCTCTACATGGTAACTCGACCAAGATACAGAGCTATTTCCCACCCTTTATTATTTACCTCTGCTAAATAATCAAATATCCATATACAAAATCTGTGCTGGCTCTACAAGTGCATGAGAAAATCTGTTGAAGATATTTACTTCTTAACCAGTTTGGTTCCAGACAGGAACTGAAGTGTGATCAAAATATTGTATTTTAATTCAGCAGAAAGAGTAAATATGCTTTGATATTATTCCCATACTGGAGAAATAAATGTTTTCTCCGTGCTACTGCTCTTCATATTAAGGAAGTAATTGAAAGAGGGTCAACATTCTTACAACCAGGTTTGATTTATAAAACAGCTGTAACTTTGAGGCATGAAACTACAGCTGACATATCACAAAGCTGAACATCACGTACAACTGATCTACTCGGAGAAGTAAAGTTGCTATTTATTTGTGTAGTATAGGATGTGGTGTGTTAGATACATTGGAAACTAAAATATTTGAAAGGCATGAAGCAAACACATTGTGTACGCAGATGCTCTGTGGAATAGTAGTTATGCCCTTATCTCAGTCTCCTGCTGCACTGCTACACTGATTTTGCTTATAAAGAATTACAGTAAGAGCACATCTGGAGGTCTGACAACACTGGCATCAGTATTCTGCCAGCATCTAGAGACCTTACGTTCACTGAGAGCTGCAAATACAAAGCTGGGTGTCTGTCTTGGACAACTAGTCAAATAAAGATGTTAACATGCCTGATAAGCACTGATAAGCATTACTACAAGATGACTATTCAGCGGAAAAGTCGTATGGAACTGTAGACCGTACTTATGTAAAGAATTACCTATTCTCCCACTCAGATGTGCTGGAGCAAAAGTTTGGAGAGGGTAAGTAAATGACAAGGCATGAGGAAACGTGATAAAAGCATCTTTTCCCCCAGTCTTTGTTGTCAAAGTTTATCCCTAGTCCTCCCACATGTTTATACCTGGTTAGAGAGAAAAAGATTCTCCTCAAAAGTAGAAAATGAATGACTTATGGACTACCTAAAGAACTGCAAATAAAAATGTCCATGAAACTAAATACTGCGTACCTAAAGGTGCTGATGAACCTGGTTGGTGTCATCATGAAAACATCCTCATTTACTTTAATTTCCATTGACTGGGAAAGTCAGATGCTTACACCCATCTTCAAAAAGGGGGAGGAAGAAGGACAAGGAAACTAATGTGCAGTCATGTCTACCTCAGTCCTTTAGAAGATTACGAAGAAAGCCCTCATGGAATTTATTTCTACACATCTTGTGGACGATAAGGTGATTTGTCACAGTCAAACATGGACCTTTAGAAAGTTCGAATCATACCTGACTATCTTGATTGCTATTCAAGGTTAAATGACTGGTTGTAAAAAGAGGACAACAATGGATGTTGTTTACCCAAATTTTAGGAAGGTTTTTGGTTTGATTTCCTACATCATCCTTGTAGTTAAACTGGGGTGATATGTACAGGATGGATGCGCTGCAGAGAGCAGCTGACTGGACTGCCAGATGTAAAAGGTAGCATTCAACACTTTGAAGTGTAGCAGGCAGCTAATTATGAAAAGCATTCGTCTGGTATTCATATTTATAAAGTTAAATATATTCAGTAATCTATCCAATCTATAAAGGATAGAACACATTTTCAACAAATTCATGAATGATTGTCAGACTTGGGTGGACAGTTAATATGCTGGAGGTCAGAGCTACCATTTAGAGGTATCACAATATACTAGAGGAATAGGCTGACAGGAATCTCACAAATCTCAGAAAACACAATGTCCAATTAATTATTTTGTTCAAAATGTGTAAGACAATGCTGTAAGAAACTAGTGCCTGTGCTGGATAGGGAAATCAGTTCTAAATTATGGCTACGGCTGTCATTGAGCTCTGAGACTAATTACAGTTTCTTAAAAATTACCCCTCTCCTCCCAAGTTAAGAAAAGACCTTGGCATCTCTATACTTATGCTTAGGATTAACTACAATTACACCCACAATTTTAGTGGAGTCAGGTAGTTTTAGAGAATGCCAGTTCAGGAGTCTTACTTTACAGGACCTAGTTCTGTAAAGTTCTGATTTTTCTTTTATATGAACTCAGTCAAAGATCAGAGCTCTATTGTATTGGGCACTGTAAAGACAAGTAATCAAAAAGCAATCTTCTGCTCTAAGTAGTTCCCAATCTAGATACTAGTAAAAATGCATCATGGAGATGAAGCAGCAAATGGAGTAACGAGAGTAAGGTCATAATGAATAGACAGCTTAGCTCACAGTTTCATGAATTGATTTTTGCATAGTCAGACCAAGAACAGTGTTGGATATTTTCACCTGGATTATCTTGCACAGTGGTGTTTAAAATATGTCCCTGAGAGCAGTAAAGGAATCTCAGTGTGAATACTGATAGAGGAGGAAATAACATACGGTTCTCCTCCTTTCATTGATGAGTTCTCTAATCAATAGAATATTGTATGAGATGCTTTTTCATTAGCCCTCCTGCCTAACATTTTGTAGTTTTTCATATCTTCCTCTTTCCACTTGTTTTTTCCCTTTTTTTTTTAAGAAGAAAATCTATTTTTTTATGAGAACATGGAAGGTCTGAAAGCCAAAATTTCCAAATATACCTTCCTGTAACCCCAAATTAGTGCTTTGGGCCAAATTATATACAAATTATATAAACTTTCAAAGTTTAACATTCTAGACGCATCCTTCTTCAGAGTTCAGGCTCTTTGGCCAGATGTAACATGCATGAAATGTATGTGGATCACAGACATTTAAATTAGACTCCTTCTTTTCATTGCCAAATGTATAACCCTTATGTGTGGAGACTTAATATTTTGATTCTGGACATTTTTTTATTTTCTAATTCACAATGGGAACCTAAGACGAATTTTTGAGATTACTTTTATTTATTTTATTCTTAGCTTAAGGTACTCCAAAATTATTCCAACTTTCATTTTGAAGTCATTTAAATGCTTTAGAAAGCATTATGCTACACTGCTAGTATAACTGATGTCATATGTTGTTTGATTTTTTTAAAAGGTTTGTTGTTTTCAATTATGAAGACTTTAGAATTACAGCAAGCAAAATTCTTCTTGAATTACCCCAAACATTCAATCATGCAATTGAACAACAGAAGATGTGATGGACAATACTGGTTTGCAAAAGAAAGATTCCAAGAATAAATTAATAACCTTCTTTTGACTGTGTATATGGTAAATGATCTGCAGTAACAACAACACAAAACTAAAACTGGGCCTTAGCTTTTAGGGGGAAAATGAACTATATGCAATTAACAAGTATTGGACTCTGTTTTACTTTTAAACAAAAGTGAAATTAATAACTTCACATTGAAATTCTTATTCTCTGACAGAAACACTAGCTTCCAGGATGCTCCCTGCTGCATTATCTGACTAACAGTGCAAAGAGAAAGTTGGTTATAATACCACCTATAATAGTCTGTGTGATCAACAGGGAGCTGGTTAATGCTAAACAACATAAAGTCAGTATTATTTTCCATTTTCTTCTGCTTCTTTTGCACCTGTGTTACTTAGGTAACTGTGATCCACGTAGGATTCAGAGATGGATGCCTTTCATCAAGGTAGGAACTAAATGAACTGCTATAAAAGGAGGAGCATGATCACTTCTTTCATTTAAAGGAACACTGATTTAGGATATCTTTCTGATTTCTAGGACTGGATCAGTAAAGGGGGCTTTAACTCAGGATATGCTGAACCACATTCCATTTGAAGGAGTTTCAGTTTGCAGCAATCACAGTCTCAAAGGAAGCCTTAAATACCAGTCTCCTGACTAAAACATACTTGCAAAAGAGAAAAGTGAGCAAAAGGAATCTTTTTTTTCTTTTCCAGAGCTTTGCCATGCCTCATAGAACAGACTGATCCCAGTGCATGCAGTAGTCCACCAGCAAAGGAGAGTCTTTTGGTCCTAGAAGTGCTTAAGGTGATACAAGCAAATCCATTTTACTCTGAATGGCCATGATGTCATCAATAACATTACAGAAAACTCTCAAGACTTTTATTTAGTTTCGTCTACAACTTTTAGCTTATATATTTTCAGCTGAAACTTTACATTTTGTAAGGAGATTTTGTCATATTTTAAAAGTTATGCATATGAATTAATACTTTTACTATAGTGATATATATGTAAATTTACATATTATGTATGTAGAAATCAGCATTTCATATTAAAAATTGTGCTATTCTTATATTAAAAACCTATATAAATTGAATAAATATGGATTGTAAGACAATACATGTAGTCTCTATACAGCTATATATCTGTAATATATATGAACAATATTTACAAAAACTTAAGGGTTCTGTACATACAAAGATGTCTCAAGTTTGCCTTTTGAATTGTATAAAAAAATTTTATTCACTATTTGAAACACAGAAATTACGGTAAAATTCTGTAACACGGTGTAATGGTTTTGAGTCTAGGCCTTCCTTTCTGGCAACCAGGAAGGAAGGAAGGAAGTATTCCATCCTATTCCTTTACATAACCAAACACATAAATAGACAGAGAGAGAATCCTCTTCCTCTTTTCTCTTCCGGCAAGGTTTGGAGACAGCAGACTCCTGCAGCCAGGCTCGCTTGTTGTGGGGGAGCTGCGGCCTGGTTGGGCCTATGGGACCTGTTGTTTCTGCCGATCCAGGGTCTGGTAGCGTGGCGGCGGCATTTAGTGCGATTGTGCTATCTCAAGGAAAGTATTAAGGTTTTATTTGGCTAGTTCTTTATTGAGTGTATATACCTGGCTTGGGGTTTTTTTTGTTTAGTCCCTTTTCCCTTTCCCTTTTCTGTTTTTGGGTGTTGGGGGTTTCTTTCTTATGTGTATATAGTTTTTGTAATTGTATATAAATGTAATATAAGTGTAAATATATTTATACATTGCTTTAGCTCTCTCTCTTATTTTGGTTCTCTTGGGTTTTTTTTTCTTTTCCCTTGGTTGGGGGGGGGAGCTCTTACAGTGGGGTTTGGAGACTTGGCAGGGAGCCAGCTCTAAGCCACCACACACGGGTTATCCAAGATTGAAGATTTCAGATGTAATTGATGCGAACTAAAGTTTAGCTATAGCATTTTAAAAACTAAAGCATAGAATTCACTGGTAATGAAAATTATCAAAGTAAAAAATGTACATCATGGGTCAAGAAATATTATCTATTTTAATAAAAAGCAGTAATATCTGTTGTTGTTATAATAGAAATTTGGAAATCTTTGTCATATTTCAAAGTTTAAATCAGCATAAACCAGAACGAAGATTGAAATTTTATCAATAAAATTAAACCGACAAAAGAGAAGTTAAGATTATTCTTCTCGTTTTCAACAGAAGATATTGGATCCTTTCTTTTCCCTGTAGGCTTTAAAATTCTCTATGGTGTTGTTAACCTTGAACTTATTGCATTTATGGTCTTTGGATAGGGAGATTAAAAGAGATTCAGAGGAGTGACGTGAATTGTGGAGCCTCATAAAACTATTTTTACTGAACAAGCAGAAATATGCACACATCCCAGAATAAGTGCTGTCTAAACCAGTGAGTCATGTAAAATAGTACAGTCTCCTGTGCAATTATCTACGTGGTTCCAGCAGCACTTGTAGTTACATTTGTACTAATACAACAAAAATAACACAGCTACATAGTTTTCAAACCTGAATCAGCTCACATCCACCTCTTGGGTGGGAAGGGGAAATTTGCAATGTGCTTTCATTCTTCACTGCCATGGAAGGAACACGGCAAGATGTATTCACGTGTTCTACAGAACAAAACTCTGAGGGTTTCCAAGGTCTCAAAGTGCTACAGTCTTCTTTGGATACCATTACCACCAACAATAGCACAATTTGTAGAATTTTATGCTTATGTATTTGCTCAATTTTTTAAGGTTTTTTCTCCTAGACTCTTTAGAAAATAAAAATAATAAAGAAGTATCACAGAAGCCTTATCTATTTTAATTCTACACCAAAAAACCAAGATCTCACAAACACTGATGAGATCTGTGTTCCACAGACAAATTTCTGGATCAGAAAGCTTTACCTGAACAAGGTAAGTGTCCCTATGAATATGAGCTCAGCAGCAATGACAAAAGAAAAGCAGCAGGGATTCTGCACAAATAATTATTAGGTAAAAAGTTCAAAAAACATTTATACAGCTAAGTCCCTTGCAAGTCCAAAATTGGAGAAAACTATCAATAAGCTACCTTCACATAGCATTAATGAGTTCTTTTGCAATATTACATAACACACTATCTAACAGATATAAAGTATACTGCAGAGATTAATGTTATTCAGCTAAACACTTCCAATTCATTTCATACAGTTCTGCTTTGATGTAGATTTTTGCTAAATATTTTTTGCAAAAGTATTCCTAATTTACAAAGGAACACATTAATTAACAGGCTAAATACGTGTCTTTAATTGTATTGCCTGTTCTGCTCTAAATAATACGTGTCTGTGCCTTTTTGCTGTCTTTATACTATTTTCTGTACTCAGTGTCTGACTGTTTCTGCATAGCACTAAGACCTCTACTTTTTGATCTTTTAAGTATCTAGCTTATAGCATCACAGAATCTAAAATATAAAGAAATAGTTCACTTTAAACACCATAAGAAGTTTGCATGGCATAGATTTTGGAAAAATTGTTGCAGATATTTCAGACAAAGAGAAAAGTATAGGGTTATACAATTCTTTTTATTCTGAAAATGTATATCACATTGGAAAATACAATAAAAAATTTATTGTAGCTGAAAATAAATATTGTTGTTGAAGGATGTAAGTCTGAACTAAGTGATCAAAATTGTAATAGTGAAGAAGGAATGAAACTTCTATTCATGGTTCATCACACTCAGGACTGTCATTTATTGCATAGTTATAATCATCCTCCCGCAATGCTACTTTATTTTTAACTGTTCAAAGTCTGCATCTGTTACTGTATCATTCCAATTATGAATATTTTTCTCTACCTTTATGTGCCACCTTCAAGAGAGAAATTAGATACCTATCACTTTAGGAGTGGGAGTAAGAGCTGCTTTTCCTTTTAAAAAAATCTTTAGATCCATGTATAATTTTTAGTTAAAGGCAATGATTCATTTCAATTAGTGATGCTTGTTGCTGGCAAAATAAATACTGTTTCTTGAAACAAAGGCTGCATGAAGATTACCCTGTTTTACATTTTACCCTACCTTTCATGTACTGATAATTAATTAAATAGTATAGGGAAGTGCGTATACTGTCACAAATGGTGACTAAACTTATGCTAAAGAAATACACAGTATAAGAGTGCCATCTTCTGGAAATAATACTTCTTAGAGTTCTCATTTAAATTTAAACCTTGGCTTACAAGAAATATTAGTTAAAGATTAATGATGTTTACTTGCCTGTTTGCCCTGTGTTTCCCTTTTCATTTGTCCATGCTGGTTTTAAAGTTTGTAGTCCCTCTACAAACTCTTTTCTATACAAGGGCCAGGAGAGTGTGAATTTAATTATCAGCCAGAGCATAAGCTTTCAGGTTTATAAGGAGTTGTACAACTCCTTAGGGTTAAAACAATCTGAACAATAACCTTCTCTCAACAGAAAAGAACCAACTTTATCTGGTTTTCAAAAGTTTTAATCCTTTACCTTAATAAGCTTTGACAAATTATAAAATAAACTGAGCCTTACTTCTCATCATTCTCTGAAACTTGAAACTGAATCCTCTGTTCTGTTCAGCCTGTTCTGCACTAGGAGTAAATCACTGATTATTACAGTATGAAACTACTCGTTCCTCTGAGGCAGACACAAACACACCCATACTCCACACATGAAGTCTTCAGAGCCTTAGAAGAATTTTACAAGACAAATATTTTGGACTAACTGTTCCCTCTTCCAAATACACACGTAATTTCTGCTAACTCTGATAAAAATCTTCTGGTCAAGGTATCTCTATTTCTAATTAAAATGATGGAGTACAGTTAGTTTTAATCCCACTGTTAACAATAAAATCCCTGTGCTCTATAAACATAGATAAACAAGGGACTCAGTAATAGCGCAATTATCCCTGCCTCCCCAAAGTCCTCGTACCCATAAATAGCATGCTTAAAACACTTGTTAAGTCTTTGCATTGCCTAGGAGATAGGCCTTGGGGAAGTGATGTGTAAAACACTGTCCTCCCTTTTTGCCTTGGAACCCAATAAAATCAAATTCAACCTACTGTACTTAAGATGGGATTTTTCTGTCTGTGTTTATTTTATACATATTTTTTCAATCCCCAGCCTTCATTTTTCATGTCATTTTTCGTATTACTGCTACCAAAACCAATAATCATTTGTCCTGCATCTCACTCATTCTTTGTGCACTTAAAAGCTTCTGAAATGAAATTCCCCTTCTTCTCTGCTCTTACCTTCCCAGATTAAATATACCTATTTGTCATCCTTCCAAGCTTTCCACTTTCTGTTGTCAACAATCACTCCGCCGTTTTAGAC
Source organism: Manacus vitellinus (assembly GCF_001715985.3). Classification (NCBI taxonomy): domain Eukaryota; kingdom Metazoa; phylum Chordata; class Aves; order Passeriformes; family Pipridae; genus Manacus; species Manacus vitellinus. The sequence continues at coordinate 20,567,460 of NW_021940208.1, read as the reverse complement.
CTTCTCTCCCAGAGGGATTTCCTCTTTGACCAGACCTTATTTTCTGTTCAGCTAATCAACAGCATGATCCACATCTTCTTTCAAGGAACTTTTAAAACATGTTCTTGTAACTTTTGTAGATATTTCTTCCTTTTCAGCCAAGAATCAGGATGAAAAATAAATTAATTAAAACTTTTTAAATAAGCTTTTATCAGTTTAACATCGAAGTACATACAGCACTTTTTCAAGGTTATCATATTATCAATATGTGTATTACAACAGTTTTTCACCTTTTATCAGATGTTAAGCCCTGTAATTAGTTTAAGTTGGTAATATGTATGCTTGTATTGTTTTCGTTTCTATTTTTTCAATTCCATATTGCATTTTGTGTCATCTTCTGCTAACTGTAATGCCAATTTAAGAAATTTCAATTCTCACTACAATATCATTGTATACCAACAATTTTAAACTACACTGTTATTAGCTTTCTCAAAACAGAATTCTAGAAAACTGTCATTCTTAAACAGCAATGTGTTTTCTGTCTTGTCAATGTCCTTCTGTGGATGATGGAAGAAAATTAAAAGACTCATGCAGAGAATCTTGAGAGGACACAAGAACAGTAAGAATGCCAAGACTCCAAATATGGACATAAAAACATTACAGTACTATAAATTGTTTTGTAGATATATAAAACTCCTTTCTTGCTGTAGCACTTTCAAAATCTTGCTTCAAAGAAAAAAGTAAGATTAAGCAATTTACAGATATATTTTTCAATACTAAAGAGTGCAACTGGAACATCTAACAGACTAAAAGATCGTTCTCTGCCAAAAAACTTCCAACAGCCTAATATTAATTAGAGGAAATTTAATCAAGTATAATAGTATAAGAGGGTATTACTAGACATAAGTTAAAACAAGGAAAAAATGCATATTTACTGAGCTTTGGTATTCTAAGGTCAAGGATTTTAAGTGTCTCTCTGCAATCATGTAAAGCAAACTGAAAGCGAAGAGCTGAACAGTGCTGGGAAACAGAACTGGATGAAACTTATTCAGACAGTATTCTTTTATTGTAAGAAACCATATATCACAGTTTCAAACCAAAATGACAGTGCAGAGACCAAATGAAGCTAGATACCAAAACACTTTAATCACAGACATATAAGATATACAAGCTACACAACTTCACTGTGTTGTCCAGAAGGAAGGGTGAGTAGGCCAGTTCAGCGGCCATAGTGTGGGGTGTACCATCCTGGGCCTGTGCTATGGGGTCTGCTTGATGTTACCTCAGTACCCTTTTCTGCTATCCTATCGATCCTGTCTTGAGAATCACTATTCCTTAAAGAGAACTTTAGCTGTTTTTTTTAATTTTATTTCTGTTTCTTCTTCTACAGGCTGTTCCAGAGCTTTTCTTGGTTTCAAATGGCTTTTAATAAGGTCTTTCATTTTAATGGGTGTCTTTATTCACATCACCTTTTGAAAACTACACCATCCAGTCATGGTTGGGCTTCGCGAACGAAGATTTGGAAAGGGCTCTACCCATGTTTTTTGCAAACGCTTTGACATCAGCCAGTATTTTTTCCAACTAAACCTGGTCTTTCTTAGAGGCCCTCAGAAAAAAGCCTTAAAGTCCATATTTTTACCTACCATAAAACTTCTCCAATTTTAAAGTTATTTCTATTTTCTGTATCAGACATCAGAATCTTCTTTTATCTCAAACAATACCACATCAAACTCTGTTCTCTGAAAATGTCAAGATGTCAATGTTTTCTGTCTAGTCCCTTACTTAAAATGTTAAGTGTGACCTCAGCACCCACACATGCAGAGTTTCACTGATAAATTCCCATAACACTAATTATTCATATATTTGCATAACCTTTAGCTAAAATACTTTATTTTCTCAAGTTTATTCCCTTAATTCTTTTGTGACACTCCTCAGACACATTTAATGAAGTTCAGGGAGATTTTCTAGACAAAGCAATCAGCTTACAATGAAAAAAAATGATCAGGCACAGTCTATTTTTAATATAAGTCAACGTTGTAACTGCTAGTGCTGCAACATTAAAAAATAAATTATCCTGAGCCTTGTGTAAAATTGTGAGTGATAATATCTTAAAGTAATCAGTGGCTTTGTGAGCTATTTCACCAAAAGCTGTTAAAATATTTTGAAAGTCCTGTCCTTAATATATAAATTTTAATTTGTTCTATATTTTTATAGATCCAAGGTTTAAAAAAAAAAAAGTAATAACAAGACATTTTAAAGTTATTACCAATTACAGAATTCTGTCAAAGTATCACCTCTAAAGATTCACTGTGACACAAGCATGAGAAACAAATTTGGTAAGACATCATAGTATATTTAAAAGGCAAGCTACAAAATGGCAATGGACAAGCAAGACCCTTTAGCTACAACTAACCTACTGTCCACATGTCAGGTTAGATTTTTTTTTTTTAACTTGCCTTTCATACTTTGACACTGACTTACCTGGATGTCAAACTAAATTAGACCAAAGAAAGGAAATATTCTTAAGTAATAGTGAATGGGTCTACTGTACTTTTTTAAAAAAACATGGCTAATTAGGTAGTTACAATACAAAAGGTAAAAATAGGCAGAGGTGACATTAAGATGAACTTTGAATCCTTACACATGTACAGAATAAAATAGCCGTAAAGCTTTTTAGTTTGTCACAGGAAGTGCTCTCCCTATCATTACCTTGTTATTTATTTATTTATTTATTTTTACCCAAAACAACACCTTTTCCTATCTAACCAATGGCTAACTGAAAAATCTTACCATACTCTCACAGCAGTATTTTAAATGAGTAGCTTTAAGAATTTTAAATATCTGCAAAACCTTTTATTGCATCAAGGATCAAAACAGAAGAGAAATCTAAATTCATGCTGAAATATTTTCACTTACATCTGATAGTATGTCACCTTCAGTTCAAGATATGTCTTCAAAAACAGAACCTAATAAAGAAAAGTGAAAGGTTCCATGAAATATTGCTTTTCCGGCCCACAGCCCAAGAATATATCGAGGAAAATGCATGAAGACCTGTGTGGTCAAAACTAAAAAAGGACAGTAATATTCTAAATATAAAATTAGTAATTTCTGGCATATATACTCTAAATGAAGAGATGTGAAAACATAACTCCTCCTTTCCAACTTGTTTTCAGATAACCAATTGAATAAACTTAAGTAAGTAAATAAATGGATGAATAACAAATAAAGGTGATTGCACTGAAGTCCTATGTGAGGAATCAGAACTCAATAAAACTGTAGCAGTCAATGTGTTACAGGTAGAAATATTCTTAATGGTTTATTCAGTAAAAGAATCACATCTTACAGAGTTCAGTGTCTGATAAATATATGTGAACATAGTTTATTATTTTAACTATTCAAAAGTCTATAGAACCTCATCTATACTAGTGAAAAGAAAGGAAGGACAAATATATGGGCTTGCTTCATGGACTTCTCTTCCTCTAACTGACAGAAATTCTTACATGTTTTGTGACATCTTGCCAGACCATTGTAATATACTTATCTATATTCCTTAGAGCAATTGCTCAAAACTCTCCTGACATACCAGAAAGTTCGTTGGCACACTACTGCTACCTCAGTAGAATTTACTTATTTTAAATTAAGATAAAAACATTTGAAAACCCACAAGCAGTGTTTTATTGTGGTTTTTTTTTCTTTCAGTTTGTTCCTATGTTACCAAGATCTTCAAGCATTCAGTTTCCAGGTAATAATAGTCTTTTTCCAAATAATATTATTTTACTCTTGACAATTTATTTATTTATAATGTGCTGTGTTTCTTTAATTTATCAGCAAGAAACATCTACTAGGAGAAGGGATGGGAAAAAAGTTAATAGAATTAGAAAAAAAGTCTCGCAGTCAAATTATTAACACAAAAAGACGGTTTAGAGGTAAATTGATAATAATTTGTAAATACCTCCAAAGAGAGGAAATATAAAGTACATGTTTTAGTGATGAAGGACAAAACAGAAAGGACTAGAATAACACTTGAAAAAAGATTACTTCGAACTACAAAAAAGGACAAAAAAGGATATTGATAAGTGTTGAAATAATAGTAGTCATTAATAGTAAAAATTGCGAAAGATTAATCTGGAAAGTACTGAACGAACTCTTCACATCTTTAAATCAAGATAAATGCCCTCCTGAAATATAGGTTTAATGAAATAAGTTATGAAGCTCAATATGGGAATAAATGGATAGAAATTTTTGTGATATAGGAGGTCAAAGTAGATGATCTAATGGAACTTCTGGCCTTAAAATATATGAAACTGTGAAGAGTTAACCAATAAACCATATGGTGATAATTTTTTCTGTCCAACTCAGCCATTTATATGCAATAAATTCTCCAAGAACAGAAAGAACGCACTCCAGGGCCCCGTCTTTCCTTGTCTTTTGCACCATTAAATCTACTTCTGAAGGCTAAATTCGGTGTAGTTAGACAATTGTGCCTTGATACAGGGAAAAATGCTGAGTATTTGAAGCTCTATTCATGAAAAACAAAAAGAAGACTAGTAAACAGCATCTCCCAGAAACTGTTGCTAAAAATTCAAAGGTAATTACATTTATCAACTTCTTAAATCTGCTGAAATTTATCAAGCTAAAGCTTATTTTTGTAAAACAAACAAATTACAGTTAACATACTGACAGTATTGGAACTCTCATGTTGATGATAGCAATCTAAATAATATTGGATTACTTTTTTAATCAAATATCCTCTTCCTTGATTTGAATCACAACTAATTCAGGAAACTCCTGTGGTGTACTGTGCATAACATTATCAAAATGAACAGTGTTATTTCTGTAAAATATGTATAAATTCACCTTCAAACACATATGTCACTTAAAAAGAGATCCTGAACTTGTGTAAAGGAATTTATGAAATAATGATCTTTCAGATGTGTCACACTCACAGCAGGTTGTTTGGGAACAGAACATTGAAAACAGTAAATTTTCAGCATAGCACTATAAAAATACATAACATTACAGTGGGATTGAGGGCAAGTCACTAACCTTCTCATTCAGACAATTTTAGTAGTTGGCAATATAATTCCCTTAATTCTCAGATTGAGGTGATCCTATGTGTTAGAAGTAATTTAATTGCACATTTTGACTATTTGTTTAAAACATTGCAGGAAATGCTTTTGTCACTCATCCTGCACATCTTTGCTTTGCAGAATCCTTGGTTCTACAATATCTGACTTTTCCATTCCTTCTTCTTTTTTTCTGCATCAAAATACTAATGGTGAAAGATAAAAAAAAGAATTCACAGCATTTAAGTTTGTAATAGGAAGAATCTAATAAAAAAAATCTCTTCATCTATTGATTCTGTCTACCTTTCTTTTTCTGATAAAGCCAGTACTGTTAGGGCTATGATTTAACTTTTAGTGCTTTGTGTAAAATCTACACTTCTATGTGTTGGGGTTTTTTTCTTATCAGGAAACTAAATAATCCATATGTTGAACCAATTTTCACTACTGCTGTTTGATCAAGCTGATCTGGCAAACTGTATTCCTCCTCAGTTCCTCTGTTTTGATATATTTGCCTGGACTTTTCTAAATTATGTGTGACCTGGACATAACCTTTGTTTAATTTAAATTGCAGTAGAGAAATAAGAAGAGCTTTAATATTTAGGATACTTAGGAATGGATGTCCAACAGTTAGGCAGCAGTAATTTAGTGCATTTAAAACAGATGAGGATAAAATAAAAGATATTTCTCTGTTCCTGCACTGGTAGAGCTTTTTGTTAAGTCTCTTTTTCAAATATTCTGACTATGTAGGGAGCACCTTAGAGCTTGCAACAATGAAAACTGAAGGAGAGGATACAAATAATTTAACCTAAACAAAAGTAAGCAAAATCTTTAAAGTTCTTTTAAAGTTCAGCTGTTAGGCTGAAAGATATCATGGGGAGATGATAGATTTGCTGCCACTGGGTTAAATTAGAGCACCTATAAATTACATCACCTTGACTACACTTCTCTCCCACATCCTCGCATTGAAAGAAGATTCATTAGAGAATGTCAGCTTTACATGAATTTTACATGAATGAATTCTAGCTAGTTAATTACAAGTAGAATCTATTTCTTTGTATTTCCTGAGCAACAAAGAAATATATTACCCCAGTTACTCTGAAACATAAAAGCTGCATTATAAACTTATTAAAACTAGAAGCTCTACACAGCCTAACCAGTCTTCCAGGATGACTGCTAAGAGAGAGAGAGGGGAGGTGACAGTGAGAGAAAAGCTTTCTGAGAGTCATCTTCATGGATTACATGCCCACTAATCAAAATAAAATATTCTCAGTGAAATACTTGAATTCTGAAAATTCCTATGACTATGTCTTCCTTATTGAAGCCCTAGTAAGGGAAATTTTACCTCAAGATTGTTGCCAGCATAGATTATTAAGAAATAAAAGTGAAGACGTTCCTGTCATAGTTGGCAGGAATTCCTCAGAATTCATCAGAAAACTTCTACTTGTATGTAGCTGGAACCTAGAAGGTTGCACTAGAAAGGCTTTTTTTAGAGAGATTCAGAGAGATGAAAATTAGAAATATTTATTTTGCAGACAGATGTGATACACTAGTTTTCAGATGTTTTGCATGGCAATATAACTCTTATAAGTAATTTAGAAATACCTTTGCAATATTTCCTATTTTGATTCATTAGTATTCAGAACAAGTTTTCCTCTGATTAATCCTCAATGTAGGAAGTTAAGAAATGAAATATTAATATGATCTGGGGATGTACTATAACTGCAATTCATTTTTCCTAATTAGAAACTTGAGCATTTTGAATAACAAACTGTATTTTCCTTACATGAGCTGGATTTCAAAAATAGCCACAGCAAGACCAGCAATATGGCAAAACAAAAAAGTAGGAAAGAATTATGAATAATCACTGCCTGAAGTATTGAAAAGCAAAATCAGGTGAAGAAGGGATGCACCAACCTGTAATAACCCTTTAAAGAAGCGGGGAAACACACTTCACACAGTCATTCCTTCACATCCAGTATCTCTGTAAAAAGACTGTGTAGAACAGTAAATTTCCGGTATATTTCAGAAATGTAGGAAACCAATTCTAAAGATAAGATTACAGCTCTAGGTAGTAAAATCTGATGTCTAGAAGGTAAAGACATGAGTGGAGCTTCGTAATTCATGATATAAAAATGACATGGGATTTTTATTTTATGTGGAAATATAGTTTATTTCAACAACCATTAGTCACTGGATATTGTTATGATTCCTGCATTATATTATTATAACATTAAATTAATGCTATATAATACAATAACATTTAGAGTAATGGTTAAAAGAAGGGTTGTCCTTCAGGATACATTCTGGAATGCCCACAGGGAAAGAGTTGCCTGTGGAGATGGGAACCTTCTAATCACTGAATGCCTTCTACAGTTGCCTGACCATGCCTACTACTTCGTTGGACACTGCAGTCTCAGAATAAAAACCAGAAGGAAGACAATACTTTATTTCTGATTCCATAAGCTAAGCCAGTGGAGAGTTCAAACCACTGAAGTACTCAAGAGGCTAAACTGCTACACATCTTTGGAAACTGAAAACCAAGCTGTCACAGATGCTTGCAGAGTTTGCAGTGGCAAGGAGTTTCTTTACTTAAGATGCGGCCAGACAGTCTTCATGGTTTTCCTAGGCCCTGGTGAAGAAAAAAATTATTGAAGTTGTTGCCTATATAATGATGATTTGGGAAGAGGGAATGTCTCCTCAAACCTTGTAATCACTGTGGTATGTGAAGAGAAATGGAACAGGGATATAATCCCACATCCCATCTGAGCATTATGTTCTGTAACCAGTACTCCACTCACAGCTGTTGCCAATCCCTGATTCTTCAGTATAAGGAACAAAAAAGCAAATACAGACCTACAGAAAACCTGAAGAATAATGGCCAGGGATCTATCCGTTTTTAGGAAAAAAAAAAAAAGTCCTTCCTGAACGACACTGATTGCTTGAAAAACACAAAGATTTTGTTTTTAACAATTCTTTCTTTTTGTGTATGTGCTTTTTTTTTTACTTGAACCTAAATCAATGCTTCCTGAAAAAACTTGGAAGAACTTTTTACTCTGCTGTCTGTGTAATTAGTGTTCAAACCAATTTATAAAGATTTTAGTGCAAGTGCAGAAATGTTATTGATTAGTAGCTTAACTACACACTGGAGAAGATTCCCTTGTTTCTTGGTCTATGCACTCAAAGAATTCAGAGTTCTTGAAGACACTGACCTTGGACTGAATAAAAGATTTTAGCCATAAGGACTTTAAATACATAACTTGAACCTCAAGAAAAGACTATATGCTTATAAAGCATATCGCTCCGAGGAAAATCTAAAAATATTTTAATTGTGAATGTGTTAAATGAAAGATTTATTCCTCAATATAAATATCAATTTATATTGATAAATTAAATATAGTGAAGAACAAAAAACAAAACGCAAAACAAAACCAAAACCATCAAAAATAACCCATTGGCTGTTGTGATCGTTGAAGCATAGGATTTTCTGAATGCCCAGCACCATCCTTAGGCAAATTCTTAAACAAACTCATTCCCCTCCATTAGCAGCTGTGAACCATCCTAATAAGTAATTTGCAGAGTAGTTTGATAACAAGAACAAAAGATTGCTTTGAAGTATCATCATTATCATGTTAATGTAAATAGTGGTGAAGTGTAGGGCACTTGGCAGAACTCCTTACTTCTGCAGCAGTTGTTTGAAAAGAGTATGGCCTGTATTTATATTCCTATTCCATTTGAGGGATGCTGCCCTGTTATGCAAAATAACTTGTTTAGTGAAGATGAATAGTCAGAGAGTGAAATACCGACAGTATCATTGATACTTCTTTCGTCATTTCTCAAAAATCTTCTCATGTAACAATTCCCACTTCCTATCATGCACGGAATTCACATTTCTTGCCATTAGATTTGGAAACATATTTTTTTCTTTTTTTCAATTTTTATTTTTATTTTTAATCAAGACTGTAAATCTTCCACCTTTTTTTGCCTGTGTTCCTCAGACTTCTTTTTTCAATTTTCTATTTATCTAACCTAAGGTTACCATCAGTCACTTAAAGTCATCCATTTGTCTGGTCTCTTGTTTCAGTCAGTATTTCCAAGGGACTATTCTTTCTGTCTTAACATATTTTTGTAAAGAGCCTCTGCAAGTACTAATTTCTCTGTATTACAAGGGACCTAACACATTAGCTTAAATTTTTTGCCATGAGATACAGTTGGGTGAGATGAATCCAAACTTCAAGAAGCATTTGACAATTATTTTTATAATGTTGTTTCTGGTTAGAATAATCTTGGCATCTCATCTTTCCCCTTCACTCTAGTTCAAATCTTTCATCCTTTAATCTTTACCTATCAGACCACCCTTTTTCAGTAGGATATTTACCTTATATTTACCACATCACCAGGACAAAATCAAGCATGCTACTCAAGTTTAAACACCACAGGTTGTGTTCCTGGCACATTTAAGATTATTGCAATATGTAAGGAGCATTCTCAAACATGAAAAATAACATAGAAAGTTATCTCTCAATTTTAATTCTTCCAAATATTTATTTTGGGGATTAAATACATTTAATAATGAACATTGCTGTCAGTTGTACAATGTTAGCAAACTTAAAGTAGAAGTTGAAAGATACTCAGGTTATACAAGAATTCAAAATAAGTTGAGTTAGTACATCCCTTAATGTCGTTTAAAAAAGAAAGAAGGAAGAGATCTTCACTATATTCAACAACCAACTTACACTTACGAACAAAAGGAGAGAAAGGGGTTTGTAGTACAAAAATAGAGGAATGATTATCAATCAGCTAAATTATCTGTACACAAAGTGAGATATAGAATAATTCAAGGAGACATAGAAGTCATTAAATGTCAGATACTTCTATCTCATTAGCACAATAAAAACTTAGTTTGATGTTTCACATCACTTGATCATCAGAGAGCAAGATCCATACATAATTGATAAAAACAGAGAAAAGCTAGAGATTAGGGCAAACACTCATGTCTAAAGTTTTCAAATGCCAACAGAATTGGAATTTGAGAAAACAGAAGCAATTACCTTACTTATGTGGTAAAACTTAAAATAAATAAATAAAGAATGAATGATAAAGTTGTTTAAATTATTTGCATCCCAAACTATGTATGTGATATTCACATCTGTGTTCTTATGCATTTCTGAAAAATCCTCAGGGCACTTTTTTGAATTTTAGCTGCATACGTGCTCTAAATTCTGACCCAATTAGTAATAAATGCAGACAAGGAATTATGAAAGAGAGTGCTGAATTAGTAGACAAGATGGAAAAGAATGTAGTCAGAGGAAAAGCCACACTTGTTCCTCTTGATATCAAAGTTATTATTTGGAGCAAGAGGATGAGAGACTGTTGGTGCTGGTGACCAAAAGCTGTTGAATGTATGTAGAGACCTAGTGGATACTCGGAGCAGGCAGAAAATTCAGTGCAATGGTTGTAATAAAGGAAATACTAAAAAATAAAAACTGAATCAAAGCTGTTTTCCCAGTAGTATATCTGCTAGAATAAAGAAGATTACTTCATCAAAATAAGGAAAGGAATACAAGTGACCTTGTGTGGATTTATGAGGATATATGCCAAAATGTTTTTTTTTTCTTTACACAAAGGTAACGCATAAATTTTAGAATAATTGTGTGCAACTTTTGGACCAAAAAAGACCTTACATTGTCAATTTCCAGCTGTGAAGATGTGAGTTCATACTGTAAATTCATAATCAGCGATATGGAGACAATTTTGCTTTCTGATAGGGAGAATATTTTGCTTTCACACTTGTATTTACAGAATAGTCGTTGACATGAGACCTCTGTCATGTGAACTTAGCAAAAGTTAAGCACATTTATTCAAAATATTTATTGTTTATTTAAAATATTCCAGATATTTCTTATTGTAATTTTCGGTACACTGAAAAATGTTTGGGAAAATCTTTTGGAAAAACTTTACTATGACTAAAATGAGACCACAATATTTTTCAGATACTTGAAAGAATGTACTGCATGGTTGAATGTTGTAAAATCAGTTCCAGTTTTAGGGGGAGTCCTATCCAGAGTGATGGAACTCTTTGAAATCCTCCTCATTATGTATCAAAGTAAAGGAAAATCAAAGAAAAGCTTAGAAAATTCAAATACAAACAAGAAAAGATACATATATTGTTACAGTAGATGAAAATAAAGAAAAGGTAAGCAAAACAAACAAAAAATTTCACATTTTGTATCACATACACGCAATTAATGAAGCTACCATTCTAGAAATCTTACAAGCTTCACATCCTCGGGTTGTTTTTATGGTTAGTTTTATGACTCATCCTCTCTGCTGCAAGCTACCAATCATATGATTGGTTATATTGTTTTAAGACATTAAATGTCTTAAATTATATAATGACATTATATGGAATCATTTAAGTCAGAAAAGATGTCCAAGATCATCAAGTCCAACTGTTAAGCCAGCACCACCAACTCCATCACTAAACTGTGTCTGCAAGTGCCACAACTATATGTCTTTTAAATACTTTCGGAAATGAGGACTGCTTCGCTGAGCAGTTTGGTCCAGTGCTTTTCAGTGAAAAATGTTTCCTAATATCCACTCTAAACTCCCCTGGTGCAACTTGAGGCTGTTTCCTCTTATTCTGTTCCTGCTATTTGGGAAAAAGACTGACACACAGGGTATATATCTAAATCTACATCTAGATCTCCTAACGTACTGCTATTTTCATATAGTGAAATATTCAATAACACCAGAATAATTATATAGGTATGATTAGTTCATGGTTATCAAATAGTACTTATATTTGGCAAGTCATACCCTGAAGGCTTTTAAAGAAAAATGTGGTTATAGCAGGAATCCAGATAGATTAAGCACAAGGTTTTAGCAGAGTACAAGCAGCATATAAGAGCAAGGGCCCAAGGACATAAAAATAAACAAACAAACAAACAAAAGAAACCACATATAGAAATTAGTGCTCATGAAACAAATAAACAAATTGAACCCTAAGATACAGTTTTGAGCCATCAACCAGTTTTAAGGTAAAACTTGAATAACTTTAGAATTTTGTCAGAACCAATTGCTGTTATATGTTAGTGGAGTATTCAACAGTACAAGTCAAATGAACGCAACTAGTCTCAAAAACATCTTATTTCTGAATGGGGTATGATCCAAAAACTTAAACAAACTAGTAATATTATTAATCCAGTTGGATATGAAATATTTTTATGTGCCTGGTATAATTTCAGTTCAACATTAATTTATTCAGAAAAAAACACTACTGTTCATATAACTCTTGCAAACAGATAATGATCATCAATGTCTACAACTCATTTTTGAGTTGATATTATAATCAATCACAATCAGTTTCTAACATGTACTATAAATCTTGTATGCTGCTTGGAAAGAAAAAATAGCAAAATCAAACCTAACCATATTTAATATGTACCGGGTTTGGAACAAGAAAAAATGAAAGACTGCTGATATTCAGCCTGTTTGGTACAGAAACCAGTTGCTGAGTAATAAGAAAATGTCTATTAGTAATTGTAAAAAAATGCAGACATTTCTGTGTCAGTGGTACTCAAATCAAAGTAAAAGCATGAGCTAAAACTATTTCCATGTGATTAAATACTGCGATATGTGAATTAAAAGTCAAATCATTTTAATGTGTCTAAATTAGTCCTACAAAAATGAACAGGGCATCTTCATTTCACAATCTCAGCAATTAAACTAAAAGAGAAAGCATTAAAATTATTATTTATACAAATACAGTGGATATTCTGATTTCTAGGCTTTGGAAGATTAACTGAGACTCATTTCTGATCACAGAAACACATGCTGATGTTAAGTTTCAACACATTCAAAAGAAAATCAGAAGCAAAATATCATTGCTACTCTTCAATATCCATTTCAACAGATTAACTTATTCTGTTTGCAGGCATCATAGGTTAATTTTCTGATTTATATCTTTTTTCTGTTGTTTTTTCTTGTTGATTTCCCATCACTGTCCTTTAAAAAAAGAAACAAACTTTTATAAAGAAAACTCTTCTTCAAAAATCACAAATGCATGACAATTTTTTCTGAGTATGCTACAAAACAAACACTTCCTATACACTTATGAAGGAGAAACATCACTTGAGTATTCAGCATCTGGTTATAAGTAGCCTCGCTAGGTAAAAGCATGAAAAAAATAAACACATCTAGTGGCCCCTGATGCACCTCACACAATGATCCTAAAAAAATAAAGAGAATATGTAGTTCCACTGAAAAATGTTTGATACATACTGTAGTTTTTCAAAGTTTACATTTTTTCCACACCTTAGCTCATTTACTTAGGAAAACATAAAACAGATATACATCTTCAGGACATTTCACAGAGAAAGAAAGAGAAGTAAATACATTTTAATCTCACAGCTAAGGTATGAACTGTTGTATAGCAAAAGAGCCTTGCATTTAAACACATTTGAAAATATTCCATTAATTGAACACGTTGTCACATGTGCTTCGTCCCATGATCCTACCCTCATAATTGTTCAGATAGGACGTCACTTGGGCCTACCTGATCATGGACTTTGGGTTTTTCACACAAAAGAGATGGTGCAGTGTGGCCAGTGCTGCCTGGGTGTCTCCTTACTATGAAGCTGGAAATGTCTGAAGGACATTTTACTTCCTGCCAAAAGCAGGAAGTAAAAACTACTTCCAGATGCCCACCACTAGATCTTGTCAGTGCATATCTTGATATTTCTTGATGTAGCAAATGTAGGCTCAGAACTAATAGCTGGTTTTCTGTTTGCTTGTAGGATGAAACAGAATCTGCTCTCTGTATCAAAAAGGGCAGGAACTGGGAAGAATCTCACAGATATCTGGTCTTGATCCCACACTGGTCATCCCTGAGTACACAGCCTTGTTTTCGATACTTCCATTTAAAGTATTTCTCTGCTAAATTCCAACTTCTTCAGCCATGTGATGATGCATGAGCCAAATCTGGAAGTGTACACCTAAATCACAAACAGGTCAACTCTGTGCACTGGGGAGAAACCTCTACTCCACCGTCTTTTAAAGGATGACTACAAAGTAACTTTTCATTATCTAACTTGACACAAAATTTTCCCCCTCAAAAAGTTCACAACCAGGAATTATGTGGATACTTTGAAATGTTCTGAGAAGCATAAAGAAAGACACAAAAAGTCTAAAATATCAGTTAAGTAGCAGCTGGGTGAGCTGTCATTGTCCTAGTTAGTTTAAATGTTCCATAGCCAATTTCTGTAGCTTCCTCAACTCTCTGGATTTGAAAAGTTCTAATTGACTCCAGAACCTCACTGTAGCTGACATCTGTATGTTTCTAGATCAATTTGACAAGCTAAGAAATCCTCTGGAACTTGGAACATGAAGAATGTAGTGTAGAGTTGTAGTGGGTTGATCCTGGCTGGATGCCAGGCACCTACCAAAGCCGCTCTGTCGCTCCCCTCTGCAAGTAGACAGGAGAGAGAAAATAGAACAAAAGGTTCACAAGTTAAGATAAGGACAGGGAGAGATCACTCACTGAAAATCATCCCTGCTGATCTCCATGGGCTGCAAGGGCACAGTTGCTTCACCAAGGTCTTCATCACAGGCTGCAGGGGAAGCTCAGCTCTGGCACCTGGAACACCTCCTCTCCATCCTTCTCCCCTGACCTTGGTGTCTGCAGAGTTGTTCCTCTCACATGTTCTCACTCCGCTCTTCTCTGGATGCAATTACTTATGCACAATAACTTCTTTTTTCCTTCTTAAATATGTTATCATTCCTAATTGATTAGGTCTTGGCCAGCCAGTCCACCCTGGAGCCAGCTGTCATTGGCTCTACCAGAAATGGGGGAAGCTTCAGGCAGCTTCTCACAGAAGACAACTCTGTAGCCCCCCTGGTACCAAAATCTGCCTACACAAACCCAATACAATACAAGTAAGAGTTTAGCACAGAGCTGATTTCACTTTGATAGAGTTTGTTGATGCAGGCCTTTTAGCATGGCATCTATACTGCTGCTGAACCTGAGCTTGGCCGAAACATGGTACAGCTTGCTTTTTAATTCCCCCCTCCCCCATGATATTTGAACTATTAAAAAGCACAAAATACAATCTGACTCAAAACAAGAACCAGCTCAAATGCACTCATGGCACTGACAATCTGAATCACAAAAAACAACTGAATAGGGGAGGATCTTTGTACCTTTTGGCATTCCTTGTATCCCAGGTGATAGTTCCGATCCACTGGTTACCAACTGACCATCCCGTTAGAAATAAATGAAGAAGAATATTTCTTCAAATAAATGACTGAATATATTTAAGAAATATCTCTCACACAGAATCTCCTTTCTCTGTCATTCCTTAACCTGTTATGTATATACATTATGTGTATATATATTAATTCAAATTTATATTCTCTCTTTTACTTTTTGAACGAATGAATGAATGAATGAGTGAAATGATGGAGTATTACTGTAAGTCCCATAAGTAGTTTTTTAAAAAGGTTACGGGGGATTCTGCAGCTAATTATCACTCCATCCAAATACTCCTGACAACACCCTACAGTTAGACCCAGCTGCTCTCCAAGTTCCTATCTCTCATAGGTGGCTACTTTGCCACAATTATTTTTGTAGTTTGAAAGTCAGTGGTAACAATTGTTGATGTTTGACAAATAGATACCGAGAAAAAGCATTTAGTGACATAATTTTATACATGCAATTAGTTTCATGGGGCTTAGTTTTTCAGAAATATGTAAAGCTGGATGCAGTTATATAGTGTGAATATTTGAGAGCAGATGCTAGAAATCTGGCTAAATATCTCTTCTGTGTGAACACTTTGCAGTCAACTGGAAATATGGTCCATGTATGTTTTTCAGATCTTTTTTCCTGATTTCCTTCAGCCATTTTCAGTTTAAGTGATCACTGTAAAACAAGGATATGTAACATATAGACTACACACGAATGAGAAGAGAGCTTTCTGTCATAGAAGCAACTAAATTGTTAATAAAACATTGCCTGCTGTGAACTGTAAACTGTATCTTTGGAAAATTGTCAAACTAACTTAGAGAACAAAGTACTCTCATTTAGTCTGAAATAATGACTTTAGCTACAGAATGGCAAATACTACAATTCAGAGAAAAGGAGAGCTTCATTAGTATTAATTTTCAAATACAAAGCTAATCAAACACTTCCTTGAGTATATTGGATACTTAATATGCAATAAGGTGGATTTGCAAGGTAACAAATCTAAGCAGATTCAATGATTTTAAGAATACAAACTTTTAAAAAAAGCAAAAGAAAACTATTCAGTAAGTTTAAAACATCATTTAAAGTAACACGAATCTGACTGAAATAGACATATTCCATATCTGTGTATCTATCTTCAAAAAAAGTTATGAATGAGTCTGAACATGACATATATTTCATACCTTAGTGTAAGTCAACTTACATTTCATTCTGATAGCTAAACTTTAAAAATTTAGATATAAAACACAACAGAAATAAAACACATCTTCAATGGAAGTCTAAGTTCTTTTCAAACACAACTTATAGAGGTTTATGATTGTCTGTTTATTATTATGACATCAAAAATATTTAGATGAGATAGTGATGATATCTATAAGTGAATGTACATCTTTACAATTGATTTTGAAAATAGAAGCCCAAGCAACACTACTTTCTAGTTTAGAACTTATGACTGTGAACAACAGTGACTTGAAAGCAAATTTAAATTTGCAGATCCTGGCATGAACCTGACTATGAAAATGCAAAGCATTATTCAAAAACCAATCTTTATGGAATTATTCATTCATCACAACTAATTGTTTCCATGAAAACCTCCTAGAACTAAGTACATCAAGGTGGATACTGTTCGTTGTTAAAATTTTTCTTAAAATGAAATGTTTGCCTTTCTAATTCTCTGATAAGTCTTCTCAACATTTTATTACCTGATAGTACAGAAATTAGAAAAGAGGGGGTAAAATTCTCTCTTCTAATGGAAGGTAAAAAGCTGTATAAAAACAGTCAAGGACACCAGATTAATTCATAGAGGAAACTTCTATACTGAAATATAATACACACATATATAAATATACAGTATGTGACCATGCTGTATCTTCACAGAGAGATAGGATAACAAAAGCTGATTTTATAGGAACCTATTTAAGGAAAGAAGGAAGGTGAAATTGGTTGCTTCTATTTAGAAAAGAGAAAAAAAATAGCCACTTCAAATAGGCTTAACGAAGGAATAAATCACTGACACATGACTACAAAAGTAAAGGTATACGAGTGAGTTTCAAACTCCAAACTATCCATATTTCTAAGATTCAGTTTCCTCAAACTCTTCATAAATGCTCCTAAAGAAAAATTCTATACCACAGGAGGTAAACATGTAGGTTTCCTGTTTTCCCTCTGATCAGAACTAAATAGAGAAGAATAAATAGGTAACCCCATATGTTTCATGAAATGCCCGGTGAAAATAAAATAATATTACAAAAACTCTCTCTTTTACTGAGTTACACTCTGAGATATTAATTATCTTCATGAGGGCAGAAAAAAATTAATCTTTTAAACAAGTTAGTTTTCCACAAATTATCTCAGTTTGCAGAGGGATCATACTTCAGCAGAAAATAAAGATTATATATAGATATACTTTTTTTTTCCTGAGCCACATGGCCTTATGCAGTAATCAAGTTATCCTCTGGCAGACACAAAGGAATAGATTTATCTGCTTAAAACTAATGCTACCAGAGATACCTGAGGCTAATCACGACATTTCCCTGCTGTTGGTAGGTATGATGTGGGCTGCAGAAGATTCACTCTGTCTTTCTAGCAGCAATTAGAGGCAAAACTAGATACTTGAGGGCATCTAAGATATCTCTATGATTACTTTTAAAAACTGTAAATTAGGATGTCTCCACAATGAGTTAACAAATTTCATTACCAAGGTGTAAATAGTGAGTTTCTGAATGAAGAGCAGTTGACTTCAGGCAAAATGATTTCTAATAGACAGAAGAAAGAAAAAAAAATTGAAAAAACTCCATAGGATACTGAGTCAGTACTTTCTATTTACATTGTATGATATATATTTTTTAGATTTAGATTTATATTTTATAGTGTGACAAGATAGTAGCAAAGAATCATTCTATTTTACAGAAAGGCTAAATTGTGACCTTGAGATAAGATATTGGTAACCTTTGGAGTAAGATTAATGTGGTTACCTGTCTGGAAACCAAATGCTTTTATTTATATTCAAATCAAAATTTTTTCGATGGACCCTTTCAGCTTCTGTGCTCCTTTAGGACAACACAAACTACAGAGAAATCAGCTGAGGCTTTGAGATAAAAGAAAAATAATCTTGATCTGTGGGAAGGGGGATTGGGGAAGGAGAGGTAGGGGTGCCAACAAAACCTTCCTGAAACAATTTTTAATTATATTCTATCTGTATGGCTTGCATATTCTGATCTCTTTAACAAATGCTATGAATATGATTGCTTTTGCAAATTTCTGGGAAATTGAGTCAGTATGACAGTATGATATGCACAGATCCCAGAAGGAAAAGCAAGCATTAAAGAGACAGAATGATGATGTAGGAGAGGTAGTTAGGTGAGCCAAGAAGGGGTAAGAGGTGCAGTAGTTTGTTTGGTGGTGTTTCCTCTTCACAAAAGCTGTCTTGTTTCTAGAATTACAAACACTAGGAAGCAAAATTTACCCCATAACAGTGAGAAATCTCTTCAGAAAGTAAAAAAATCTACCATGCATGAAAAATATGTGCATCCTTATCTATATACCTGTGTGTGGTATAAAAGGCATACCTGTTTTATTTCCAAATAAGGAGGGCAGAGGCTAGGGGAGGAGATAGAGCTCAGGAAGGAGGGACTGGTGAGGGCAAGATATTTTTAAGATTTATTCTACTTCTCATTATCCTGCTCTTATTTTGATGACTAATAAATTCATATAATATCCCCAAGTTGAGTCTGTTTTCCTATGATGTTGATCAGTGAGTGATCTCTCCCTGTCCTTATCTCAACTCATGAACCTTCTGTTATATTTTCTCTCCCCTCTCCAGTTCTGGAGGGGAGTGATACAGCAGCTTTGGTGGGCACCTGACATCCAGTCAGGGGAAACCCACCACACCTCCAACAGGACTTTATTCTGCAATCCAAGACCTCAGCATCACATAAAAGTCAGAGCATGGTTGCTTATACAGATTTAGGTGAAGCTTTATCATCACTCTTAATGCCACAGTGGTGTTCAGTTTTTCCACAAGACATAAACAGCTAATTATAAATACTTTGAAACACTGTTAATCACACTTGAAGTTTTTAATTACACACGATAATTTTGTAATGTTTTAAACATAATGTATTTATGAAATAATTTATTTATTTGCATGCAAGTAAATGGAATCATATTAATGCTGTAAAGACAAATTAAAGCACCACATTTCTTCATAATATAAATATCCAACCCCAGAATTGAAATACCCTCTAATGTAATTAGAAATAAATGCAGCATTTTCCGAAAGGCATATTATCATCACTAGCACATAATCTTGCCAAGTTATTATCATAGTCCCTAATTCTGAGTAAATGCCTCATAAAATTCCAAGGGGATCAACTGAAGAAAGAGATTAGAGAAAACAGTTCTAGAAGAGCAGTCTCCTATACTTCAACACAAATTGGAATATATTTGGACATGAGACTATCAGAGTACACAAAGAACTCCTTTCTGTTCACAGACATGGGGAGCCATGAGTTTAGGTGCAAGTTCTTTGTGAGTGTCTCATAGGGCAGACAGCAAGGTGTAACAAGTTACCATAGAGAAAGTGGTAGTTCTCTGTCAGCTGGTCACTACACAGGTAGTAAAGAACTAAGGTTGAGACTTTCTGCTGCACAACAGTGAATTCTGTCTTATGTCTATGTAAGGGTTTTCTCCTTACCTGTCCTGACTGACAGACAAAGCATAAGCTATCAATTAAATTATGTGTGATCCAAGGCTGTCTAGCTGTATGAGTCTGAAATTTTATTCAAAATACATGTCTTAACTACATCAATTTACTGCCCAAATTCCTTGTCCAAAAGTCATTTTTTGTCTCTGCATTAAAATTTTAAGTTCTATCCACTGCGGTCACAAACTGCTCTATCTACTGTGTGAATCAGTCCTTATGATTTCCTACTGCCATGCAGACAAAACTGTGAATTCCTGGGCTTTGCAAATCATGATTAGAAGTGCTATTCAAGAACCTTGTTGCAATTCAACTCTGAGTGGGCAGAATAGGAGAAAAGGGGAGGTGGAAAACGGTACTTAGGAGTTGAAAAGCACAGAAACTGTAATTGCTTATCCAGTATGGAAAAAACCATAATTGAAATGCTCCCACATACTCATTTTATACCTAGTTGAATGAGTTACCTGACACAAGGTCCAGGCTCAAGGACAGAGCCATTCTCATACTGGTCATGTAATAAAGCAGCTGCAAGAACACTGTACTGGGTGTAACAGGTAGGCTGACTGAGTCTCTAGTGGCTGCAGGATGCATTCGCCTGGCTGGAGGAGGCTCTGAGCTACCCTGGGCCAGTCACAGCTGACTTTGGCAAGCTCTGACACTGCTGTAAACAACTCCTCTTGCACCAAAATTGCAGCAAGGCAGGGGAGCCCCCAGTGCCCTGATTCATACCTGTTCAGGAAAGAGCAGCAGTTACTGGAGGTATGAGAAAATGGAGAAAACACCTCCAGAGAAATGGAGGGGACACATGGAAGGAGACATTGTTAGGGACAAAGATGAAGCTGCACTATTGAAAAGAACCACTCCATGCCAGAGGACGCACCTCCGAGGGACTGTAGCCTGCAGGCAATATAGGTTAGGAAAGAGACACCTCCAAGGGAGCTACAATTCTAAGTGACCATACATAGAAATGGGGAAGCAGCAAGGACCAGCAGAAAGGAAACATGGCTCATTGACCCTACGCTCATGCATGGACTGAAGGATCAGAGAGAGATAAGTATAATGTGAGCTGAAAACAAAGGAGTTTGAGATGTGGAGGGGGACCACTCAAGTTAAGCACAGGTATGAAGAGTATTTCTTTGTTAGTTTATGTTTTCCCTTTTTTTCCTTTTTTCTCAATACCCAGGTCAATAATTAATTTAATTAATTTTTGAATTAATTAACAATAAATTAAGTAAAATTCTCTGACTTGAGACTTTTGCCCACAACAGGTGCCACACCATACCTGAGGTGTCTTGGCCTATCATAGGGTACATCATCATAGGGTACAGTAGGGTACAGCATAGGGTACAGCACAGGGTACAGCAGAAGAGGAGACAAACCTGGAAATAGCTACAAGACTGTTGTTGAAAAGACACCTAGACTGGTAGAAAGATAAACTGTTTTGTTCAGTAGCAGGAAACTTTCCAGTTTGTTTTGGGTCTTCAATATTTTTTACCAGTGAGGCAAGACCAGTCATAGGCGGAACGAGAAATAGTGATATGAACCATCAGGTGGCAGAATCATTTAGGCAGTCATGGAGGAACCTGTAGCTGTAGACACAAAGACACTATCAACCAACCTATGTTAGTGGTCTAGTAACATCTGATTAGTCCAATACTGGACCAATGAACCAACCAGGGAAACCAGGCAAATACTGGAAAACTTCCTTCATTCTATGTAACCTTACTTAAAGTTTCCTCTTATCTAAAGTAACCTAAAATCCATCCTTGCTTTAAGGGAATGATCTCTCTAAAGGTCATGTCCCACCTAAATCATTTTATGATTATACAGGTTTGGTTTGGGGTTTTTTAGCTCACATGATATTCAACGATTATTATATAACATTTACGTAAGCAATCGTGGTTTAGCCTGTGTTCAGATAAAGGTTCAAGTACTGAACACTAGTCCACTGTTCATCTCTCCTTCCGTGGTCACTCAGATCATAGAACAAGATCTGTATGATAGATACCTGCTGACAATGCTTCTAACATACAGAGTAACTGAATCCAAAGGAAGGGTCTGAAACCAAAATCTCTAAACTGAGAAAAAGGTAGTCTGGTCAGAGTTCTCACTGGGAAACCATCTGTGCAAGAAAAAACCTAATGTTTCTCCATTACAGTACAGTATTTCCAAATTGCATGAGTTTTCTCAGGCATGATGTCTACTAGTACACCACTGTGCTCAACTTTTCAAAGCCTATCTGGTCTTTAAGGCCAGAGATATAAATATTAAGAGTTTAATATCTGGCAAAGGAAAGAAAATGTGAATTTGTTTCTCTCAGGTGTTATCTACATGTCCTTGCTCCCCTACCTGAAATAACCCTTCTCTTTGAGATTTTGGAGCCATGACTAGAAAACTTTCTCTTCTAACACTATCATTTCTACATTAACAATATTCTGTATTTTAATACATTTTGTTGCTAACTCAATTTCTGGGTGAACAGGAGATATCTTCCAAAGACCTGGACCCAAGCTCAAGTGTGAAACACTCACTTGTATCATTCTGGTTATGGCTAGCTGCAGCAAAGGTGGACCGGCCACATCCACATAATGAGTTCTTGTCTCTGGTTTCCTATGCACACAATGTGGTCTCAGTGTGCTGGCTTTATTCTGGTGTGGTTTTCCAGTTTCAGGCTTTTGAAATAATATCTTTGCACACCTCAGGAGGAGTGTTTTTGTCATATGATAGCATAGGATTTTTTGTGAGTACTGAAATGTGATACAAATACATGTGCAGGTGTCAAAGGGTACAAAACCTACAAGGCTGACACTGGAGGAATATGTATGATTAAAGACAGACCCTGGTTCATCTAACTATTGCTTTTG
Source organism: Manacus vitellinus (assembly GCF_001715985.3). Taxonomy (NCBI): domain Eukaryota; kingdom Metazoa; phylum Chordata; class Aves; order Passeriformes; family Pipridae; genus Manacus; species Manacus vitellinus. The sequence continues at coordinate 20,544,612 of NW_021940208.1, read as the reverse complement.
GAAGTAATTGTGCATACCTGTTGCCTTTGAAATTGCACAAAGTAGAAACAGATAATTAGCACTGTGGATGGTCCAGAAAGGCAGTGTTCAAGCTTGCTTTTCTACTATTTTTCTTTAGTAGCACAGATAAACTGAATTATTTTCCTCAAAACTCATGCTAAAAATGGATCTTTAAAAGAAAACCTATGAGACATAGAATTTGTTAACATATTCTGAAAATTTTTCATACTAATTATTTTCAGAAACCTTATTTTACTGGTTAAGTCTAGATGTAAAAATTGAAAGTCTGACACAGTCTCACCTGTACATGACTATAATGTTCATTACATCAGAATCCATTTTCTATGAATATCCTCCAGTATTGTATAGTAAAAAAAAAAGTATTTCTAAGCTTTGAAACACTATAATAAGAAATCTGTTTTCTCTGATATTCAGTGTCTCAATAAAGCAGACATCTGCAATTATGCAATATGTATTGCAGCATTAATTTATTAGACTTCAGGGATCTGACGTACCAAGACTCATGTCTCAGCACTTCTGCTAGATTTGTGCACTAAGTCTAACAGGCTGCTTTATGCCTGGTTTTGTCCATTAGTTGCTGATGATTTTCTGTGATGAAGACTAGACCACAATATCAATGGCTAACAATGAAAATGACTGTTTTTGTAAACTCTTCACTCTTTCTGCTAAATCTCCCTAAGCATCTGATTCTTTACTTAAATTACTTCTTTCCTTCTCTTGAAGTATCTTGTTCCATTCATGGAGGACTTTGTGCTCTTCTTGGAGAGCTTTCTCCTGACTTCCTAGGGCCTTTTTCTCATTTGAAGGGCCATGTTCCCCTCACTGAGGGGAAATTTCTCCTCACTGAGGGATTTTTTTCTTCACAAAGAGCTTTCTTCTCTACCTGAATGATTTTGTTTGTCCTCTTGAAAAGCTTTAAGCTGGTCCTTGAAGGCTTTGTGTTTCTCCCATAAAGCTAAAGAGCTTTTTCCTTCAACTCAAATGCTCATTCTTATCCTTTGAGAGTCCTAATCTCTTCTCTGAGAGCTTTATTTTTGTTAGAGGGCCTTTTGCTGTTTCTCGAGGTGTTTTGTTTCCTCTGAAGTGTCCCTGTGCTTCTCTTGAAGGATTTAAATCTGTTCCCACTTCGGTTCTCCTGATAATAGGCTTTGTTCTCCATATGAAAAGCTTTGTTTTTTTGCTGAAGGTTTTGATTCTCTTCTTGAATGCCCAGATTCTCCTTCCAGTTTGGTTATATTGTTTCATGTGAGAGGAGATGGCGAATGAGGGCAACAGAGATAAATTGCCGATTTTCCTTAAAGAATATTTATCTATTGAGTCAAACACTTTGTCACTTATTTGCTCCATTCAGGGGCCATGCTATGGTCCAGGTGAGTGATTCCACTTTTCATATGCAGTAGTCATGGGACTAAGAATAGAGGTCAAGTGTCCATGAATAACATATAAGCAAGTAAATACATAAATATAGTACTAAATTTGAAACAGAAATTATGATAAATCAATACTGACACTTGACAAGCAGTCTATTTTTACATGTACTGAAGTATATACAACAAATTAAATTTCACAAGGCTAAATTAATTATACTGAAGAAAAAACGAAAGGTTACTTCCTTTTAGAGTCTAAAAACTTTGACAATCTTTCTCATTATATAACCTGATTATATAACTGAGATAAGGTGCCACTAAACACTTTCTATGGTTGTTTATTCCTTATTCTACCCTGTTGGGACAATATTATACTGCTTAGATTGGAGTACAAGTACGGGCTAAGTAGGATTTTTATAAGTTTATTTCAATATAAAGGACAACATTGTAAAATCAGGCATGTTTTGGATATATGCCTGATGTTTGCTAGGAAACACTAAACAATTAGCTACTATGACAATCATATAATTTATATATAGAGCCAAATATAGACACATGAATATATATATATAATGAAAAAAATTCCAGATGTTCAGAGAAGCTATATCTGTGGAGTATGCAGCAGAAAAATTATGATAAATTAAGGAATTCATACAGTAGTTACTGTTGTGTTATTCTTGAATCAGTTTGCCATTTGGCAGATCTGTCAGGTGAGGTTGTCCTCAATGATGTCATTTCAAAAGGCATAGCAACAGTGACACAGCAATTAATGGCAATGGTGGTCAAAAAAGTAGTGTTCATCCGAAGGGAATTATAAGGATTGGCAGGATTATGATTTTCTAGCAAGTCAGTCTTTGTTTTTATCAATACATTTTTCATGTTTCTCCATCTGCCATGTTTATCCAAAACATTGTTGTCCAGCTGGTTAAGTGGTTTTTTTTGGTGATTGGTATTGATGGCTGCCATGAAATTTTCTTTCACAAACTTTGAGATTGAGCTTTTACTCCTAGCCACCTTGGCACAAATTTGGAGTAACTATTTGGAGTTATTTCTAAATTGTAGTAATTCTGTAGATGAAACAATATATGGTCTTTATATCATACAAATTACACTAAGATTATTAGTATTTGGAATTACAAATGTTTGAGTAAATTTAGCAAAGGCACATGAAAAGTGAGAATTAAACAATAAAAGAACATGATGGTAGGGTGCCTGCAATCTTCATTACCTCCCAAGCAACATTAATTTTTTCCAACTGAAACAAGATTCATGCATTTTATGACAACCACTCTGCTTTGTTTGAAAAAGACGATAAACTACTTCAGATGCATGAACATTTTAGATTAGACCAGTAACTTGTCCAGTCTTTATGAATTTTGTGAGGCAGAGGAATACTGTATTCCAACTAAAGTATAAAACTGTTTCCAATATTTTTTATCCGATCGAAGCAACTAATACATGGGGGTTTTTGAATCGTACACTGTGTGCTCAGGATATTAAAAAAAGTCCAGTGAGCTTACACTAAGATTTGGCAATTCTGTTTAAATCACTGCACACTTCACATCATCCCTTTGTACTGTCTCTCAGCTCTGTTCTGTATGTTAATTAGGTAGGGGACTGAAATATGACATGCAAAATGCTCAGTAATCCCAAGAGATGAATATACACAATTCCCACTGAAAAATTTACAGGATGATCAGCCCTCTGAATCTTTTTCTCCAGGATATGTGATTCCCCTGCCTGCTCATGCAAATTAAATAGGCAATGCAGATGAGTAATACTGAAACCTATAATATCAAACAAGATCAGTATTTGGGTTCGTGTATCTTTCCCTGTCTTTTTACCTCACTTTAACTCCTCAAGAAGAATTTAAATCTTATTTCTTTCATACTTATCACTGATATATATCTGAACATTATAGCTTAGTTATTATTTTCTTCTGCTCCCTTAAAAACATCATAGTGAATAAAAAAAAAGTAGTTCACATATGTTAGTACCTGTTGCAGTTATTTTTGTGTTAAAATGTAAAGTAACACTGGTTATTTTGACATGTAGGTCACTTTCTTTTATAATTTAGAAATGTTAGTAGAAAAAAGCTGTCAGTTTCAACAAGGGACAAAGAATAAGGTCATATTTCCTCCTCAACCTTCATAGAGAAAGAAAGGATAATATGAGCTTAGAAAAGAACAAATTTTATGAACCCAGTCCAGAGTTGGACTAAAAGTAATGCAGTTATATTTATACCAATAATTATTTACTTCACTAGGAATCATTAACATTATTTTCCCATTAATGAAATTAAATGAAATATTTATTAAATAAGAAAATTACTAAAATAGTATTGTGTCTGAGAGCATTGTCCGAATGCTTCTGGAACTCAGACAGGGTTGGTGGTGTCCCACTTTCCTAGGAACCTATTCCAGTGCTCAACTACCACTGGGTGAAAAAACTTTTCCTTATACCCAACCTAAATCTCCCCTTTCTCAACTCCTTTCACTGGTCATGAGAATGAAGAGATCTGTACCTGCCCCTCCTCTACTCCTTGTGAGGATGTTGAAGACTTCAATGAGGTCTCTCCTCAGTCTCCTTTTCTCCAGACTGAACAGAGCAAGTGACCTCAGCCACTCCTGATATGGCTTCCCCTCATGGCCCTTCGCCATCTTCATTACCCTCCTTTGGACACTCTCTAAGAGCTTAATATCTTTCTTATATTGTAACACCCGAAACTGCACACAATACTCCAGGTGAGGCTACACCAGTGCAGAGCAGAGCGGAACAATCCCCTCCCTTGACTGGCTGATGATGCTTTCCCTGATGCCCCCCAGGACATGGTTGGCCCTCTTGGCTGCCAGGGCACTGCTGACTCATATTCAACTTGCCATTGACCAGGACCCCCAGGTTCCTTTTCACAGCACCACTTTCCAGCATCTCATCTTCTGTATGAATGTCGGAGTTTGCCCCATCCCAGTTGCAGAATCTGGTACTTGCCCTTCTTAAACTTCATTCAGTTGGTGTTTGCCCATCTCTCTAATTTTTTGAGGTCTCTCTGTAGGGCCCTCTGCCCTTGAGGGAGTCATTCACACCACTGAGTGTATAACGTCATGGCATATATGGCATCTAAGAAAAATGCAGGAGAAAATTTGAGTTCCTTCTGCAAGCCAAACAAAAACTCATCTATAAACCAGTTTCACTTACAAGCATTTTGAATGTCCTCACTACCCACACTTATCTCTACTGCTCAGTAGAAATGAGTAGCACAGCAGGCATATTCTTAACCTTTCAGGTGACCCTAGCTAACAATTCTGATCAAACTCTGACCTCGAAATAGCTAAGCCCAAGTACATGCAAAGAAAAACAGCATAGTTCAAAAAATATACTTCTAAAACAGAAATCACACACATTTTATAACTTCTATTGCATATGCCAGTTGCTATTGAATAAATCTAAAAACACAGATTGGAACCTAAAAACCTAAGTGCCATATTTGGCCCATCTGGCACTTTTACTATTCTGACAATTTTATGCTGATGTGGCTTCTTTTTTAGGTCATTCAAACTCATGATTTTCACTCCCAAGTGGATATAATATTTATGTTGTTGCTTCCAGGAGACTGAAAACCTGGACTAAGACAGATCTTTGTTCTACCTGCTGGAGATTAGCGGGGTACCACAGAGAGCAAAAGCTGATGGTGCTGTACATCTGTGCATTCAACATTCAGTGGCACTAAGCCACTAGTCTCTTTTCTGCATGACCAACTGACTAATTACTTTACTTGGCCTTTTTGAGTCCCTTCAATTAATGCAATGTGCAGTTGCACACAGTAATGGAGTCACCCATACAGAACAGAATCTGGGCCAGAATTAGTCTCTAAGTCCCAGAAGCACCTGTTACAAATACAAAGTGTCCAGATGGTCTGGTCTTTGTGGGAAAGTGTCAAGAATTGACTTATCTGTCTTTCTTACTTTTGGTTTAAGGTCATAAACATGATTCTTCTGAAGCAGAAAGCTGATTCACTCTTAAGAAAAAAAAAAAAGAAAAAGAAAAGGAAGAAAAGGAAAAAAGAAAAGAAGAAAGGAAGGAAGGAAGAGAGAAAGAGAGAAAGAAAAAAGAAAGAAAGAAAGAAAGAAAGAAAGAAAGAAAACCTCAAGATAAATGCAAAACCTGCTCCATTTTGTAAATTATAATCACCCAAAGGAGCTCATTGTTATCATGTTCTGGGCAGGAAAATGGGATTAGCCTGCGATTACAATACAACCTTGAATATCATTAGATAGATTTATTTCAACACAACTGCAACCCATAAAAATGTGAAATATTTAGTGACTGCAAATTCCACAGTTTGTAAATTCAATCTTAAATCTCCAATCAGCTATTTTACTTTGGTTTTGCTTAGAAACATTAAAAAATACTGTTATTCTTTCACTTTTTTTTTAATGAATATCAGTTATTTGAGTTTATAGCAGTGAGGTGTGTTCCTGAATGTTAATTCACTTCCTAAGACTGCATTGCTTCATTCATGAGTGTTTTTGCTCCACTGGCAATAACCATAGAGTTTGCATTCCGTACCTTCTCAGCTGCATGAGATGAAGAAAGAAATACAGAGTTTTATGTCAGATCCCAAAAGCAGTTAGGATATCTCAAACAATAACAAGAACAATGGCAGTCATGGCTTCCTAATAAGATAATTTTAATGAAACAAAGTATGAACAACATTAACAACAATATAAGTAATAACCATCTGGTTTATGCATTGTTGAAAGTATTTTCTACTTCACATGTCTCCCTCCCTTCCTGCCTTCCTGCCTTTTGTCCTCTTTCTGCCTTTATATAGCCACTCACTGTGAGAGTAGTAAGAGAAAGAAAAAGAGTAAGTTGATGTGGGAAGATGGCTGGGGGCAGAAAATAGAGGAAATCAAGAAGTTATATTCACATCCTAACAGAAATTATAATGGTATGGAAATTATAGGGTAAAATGCAGCTGCTACTCCCTAGATGGAATGCAATTGCCATGCTCCACAATGATTATCCCATACAACAGTAATGACCTGCTAAGGAGGATGGAGAGGAGGGTGGAGCAGAGTGAAGACACTGCAGCTAGGCTCTGTAGAAATCCTTGCAGGGAAGGAAACTCAGTGGTATTTGCAGCTGAAAAATCACATAGCATCTCTCAACCAAGGGAAATAGGAGAAGATGTCCTGCTAAGCCAACAACTTTAACGAAATCTCTGTCCTCAAATGAACTTGATTCATTAAAGGCTAATTGTAATATTAACACACACCTCCATCTCAAAGTTACCACTCCCCACTGGACGTGCACTCTATACTTTTTTGACTTTATTTTTTTGTATTTTTAGAAGTGAGGCAAAAGAAATTTGCACCAATCAGCAACAAAAAACAGGGGGAAAGTTAGGAAAGATTCCATCATAACTGCTGGGATCAGTTGACAGGCTGAACCTGTCTTCTCCCTCACGGAGATGCCTCCTGGGTAAGAACCAAACCCTACACGTGCTGAACAGTTTATTGGGGATTAAAGTTGGTTTGTATATTGCTTTAAATATGTTTTTGATACTATTACCATCAATCTTCAAACCTTAATCTGTCACAATTTTATATTAATAAAGACTGTTATTCCTCAAACTGTTAGTGGTGGCCCTTCCTGGGCACTGGCAGCAGCTGACATCAGGTAAGACACTCAAATAAAGTGGGAAGACCCACTGAGGGGTCTCCCTTATGCTGTTGGTGTAGTTCCCTGAAAAGGGCAGTCAAATTGCCCTCCAATCCAGCAGGACTGTTCAGTGACGGATCCCCGTAATGGGACACTGACAGACTGGTCAGGCACAAGGATCTTGGCTTTCCTGGAACACTGACATACAAATTAAACACTAAGGGCTGAGGAAATCTCCTCCTACATCCCCACATTAAGGCTCAAGAAAATCTCCCCTTTTCATGTGACAGTTGAGGAAGGGAAAGTAGAAGGAAAAATTGAATAAAATGTATTTTCTGCCCACCAATTATTTCACTTGTATCACATATTTGTTCTTCTACTTAATGCCTGTAAAATTTAAAAACCCAAAGCCCTGATTGTCTTACCCCTACATATTCACTTAAAAAGAGAAATCACAATTAGCTTTTTGAGTTCCAACAGTAGTAATGAATTCATACCAGTCACATTGGAATCATGCCTATTTTTATTATTCATAAGCACTGAAGTAATATTGGCTACTATAAATATGTAGGAGACATCCAATATTTTTAATCATAAAGTACAGTAACAGCTATCAGCAATAATTATGGAATTTTTTATAGTTTATGTATTATTTTTCTTGGATTTTTGAGAAACTTTAATGTATACTGAACAAAGTTTCTGTATTTTCAATGGCTCAAGAGAGATATGGTACTTGAAATAAATCTAAGTGAATTGATTCACCTGATGTTTTAAAATATCATCAGTAACAAATATTTCACTGGATTTTTGGAAGACTTGTTTCACAGAACTAATATTTGAATTTTAAAATGTGAAAAGAGTATGGCAGAGGCATGAGGAAGGCATACTGTTTATATAACCCAAGGACAGAAAATGCAGTATTTGCTCTTAATTGTAAGTGATCGGAAAGCTAAGCTGCTATTTTTGTAAAACATATGGAAATAAAACACAGGGTAATGTTGTTAACACGTCAGAAAGGGTGAGTCATGCTTTGTTATGCTTCATCCTCACTTTATTTACTTAGAAAACAGATGAAATGCTGCATACCCTATGTTCTAAGAAAGAACAGCGGATCCAGTGGGGCAGGGCTAAAGCTGTGGGCATTTACCTGGACATTTTCTTCTAAAAGCATATCTGCTCATTCACCTGGTTGTATCTGGGTAGTCAGATGTGGAGCAGAGCTCAGCTTCAGAGCCACTTATGTAAGTGGGTATCATAAGGGAAAAATACTGGGCCAGATCCAACAGCCTGACAGAGGTGAGTCTGTTGCAGCTTCCAGGTGCAATCTGTAGCAAAGCTGAGCATCTACTCCCAGTAGGCAAGCGTATATAGAGCACACATGTTCACCAGATATATCACAGATTCATAGGACAATTTGGGTTGAAAGCGACCTTGCAGATTATCAAGTTCCAACCCCCATGCCATGGACAGGAACACCTTTCACTAGTCCCATCCAACCTGGCCTTGAACACTTCCAGGGATGGGGTATTCACAACTTCTCTGGACAACCCGTTACAGGCCTTTACAGCAAAGGAGTTCCTCTTAATATCTAATCTAAACCTACCCTCTTTCAGTTTTAATCCATTCCCCCTTGTCCTGTCACCACATGCTCTTGTAAATAGTCCCTCTCTGACTTTCTTGCAGGCTCCCTTTATGTACTGAAAGCCCTCAATTAAGTCACCCCAAAGCTTTCTTTTTGCTAGGTTGAATATACATACATGCATATACATATATATATATATGTATATAAACATGAATATATATGTATATACAACTGAACAGAACAAGACAGACATATTCATCACTCATACAAACACAGTCACCATCAGTAGGCTTATCCATTCCTCTCCTTGGCTGAACAGGATGATCTGCTAGTGTGAGTGTATATATCTGTACACACAGGCACAAGGTGGTTCCCTTCAGCAACTGGGCTCAAATGCAGTCAGCTCAGTAGCTGCCCCTAGATTATAGTTTCCTTGATTGCAGGTATTTGGACATATATGTAGGCTGTAGTCCTACTCATGTTTCTAGCACAGACTACCCTTTCTCCCCTCCTCACCTCCTCCCCTGTCCCTTACACACAGACACACACTTGGTCAGGATGTGAGTCAGTCTCCTATCATCTCGCTCTTGGACATGCACCACCCCACCTGCCTCCCAGGCCACTTCACCCACTCACTGTCTAGTCCAGCAGGATGTTTCCTAGTGATCACTCACTCACTTGCATGGCCATTCTCTCTACAGGTGCTGGCTAACACAGGGGCCTTGTGACCCAAGGTCCTACTCCAGTGGTTGGCAGTTCAGTCTGCTCAGTCCAGCTTCTCCAGTAACGGGTACAAAGGACACATGGGCCCTCCAATCTGTGGTCTGACTTCAGCTGATATACCAAGATCCCTGTACACAGACACTCCACACCCACATCCTCCCAGTCCCTCCCACAGGAAACAGTAAGAAAAGAATTTAATAACTAAATTAGGTGGACTGTGTTGACCAGGTGCAGACAAGTGTCTCAAACTATTGATACCCAGCTGGGCCTTTATACTCCATTATTCATTTATTTGTCCATTTTTGTTCCTCCTCAAATCACCTAAATCCATTTTTCCTTCCTTCGTTCCTCCTCAAAACATTCCATATTAAGTCATGCACACAGCTGAAACATTTATCCCCACAGCCACTGTGTCCCTATTATGACTCGCTTTTGAACCCAGGATAACTGAGGTTCTAGTCAAGAATAGATCCCTTGAGGTGGATTAGAGTGAAACGACACTGAATGACCAGTGTTTATATGTGTATATATGTATGTTGTAAGAATTGCAATTTCGTCTGTCACTGCTTGTGGGTCATGCCAATTGTAATAAGCCCAGGTCGTACTGGGAGGAGAGGGTTTAGCATTATCTCTTTAATTTTGTCAGGAGGGAATAGTCTCCATTTGATTCACCCTGGGTGGTCATTCTTTTTGAACTGTTCATTAACCCACTGAGGTTAATGTCTTTATGCCCTTTAATCCTCTGAGGATCAGCTTGACTTTCTCCTGGAGAAAACCTTACAACAAGTTCAGGTTGCACCAGAAAATCTTTCAATAGGTTTGATGTACCTAGGTCAACACTGAGAGGAGAAAAATTATCATTATTTAAATCTGTCATTGACCTCCTAGGGGGACAACGTGCTCCTTCCCACTACCCTGTGGTGGTTAGTCAGACCTCCTCCAGAGAAAACCTTCCAACAAGTCCAGGTCACTCTGGAAAACCCTACAACAGCTTTTGATCACACTGATCAATCCACCACATCCAAGGGATCCTGTCTGTGATACCAATTTAATTAATGACCTGCTTCTGAAGGCAGAGTAACTGAGGTTCTTCTTAATAATATATCCCTTAGGGTGGATTAGAGTGAAATGACACTGAATGACAGGTGTTTATATATTTATATGTGTAGCAGGTTTATTTTAGAACAATTTGGTTACAATGGAAAGGGTATGTAGCTGTTTTGGTTATTACCTAAATAAAAATATAAAGATATCACTTAAAGAAATACATAAGGAAAAGAAAGAAAGAGAAAGAAGACTAAGAATAGATAGTGGAGAGGAAAGATATCACTACCCATAGATCCAGTGACCAGACTTGATTGTTGCAATTTTGATGTCCATTGGTCAAAGTGATGGTCACAGTCTTTAACCCCTGGGGGTGGGGGAAGCCCAAGAAAGACAAAGTTTGATATAATATACGTTCAGGTTCAAGTGGAAATACCCAGGTACCTTCCCTGGGGGAGGGGAGTTTTACACAGTCTGTTGCAACTGTGAGTCGTGCGCAGTCCTCTGGTGGAAGGCCCCATAATGAGTCTGGACCTGCTTCAGGGGTCTTTGGTGATTTATGATCCCCTCTAAGACATGACAGCTGTTTGGCCCTGCTTCTCACATCTGTGTAGTTGAGTCAGTTGTGCCTTATCAGAGGAAATTGGTATGACAGAAGCCATCAGGATCTGCTTCTTACTGGCTTTTTTCCATTATCTGGTCAGAAAACACCTTGTTTAAGACATCAGTCACAGATTATCAGGGATACAATAAGTTGCAGGGTTCAATCAGTTTATCTAAGCAAAGGTTGGTTTGTTATGGTCATCCTCTGGTGGTGAATGTGCATCCCCTTTGTCTTATGGGAATGAGAGGTTTGGCTACCACACACACAAAACTCTTCTCCTCCCCTTCGGTGGCAGAGTGCAAATCTGGCCTCAGCAAACCACCCAACTGTCTGAGTCATTAACCATTAACATTTCAGTCTCTACTAGTCCCACAACCTCAGGCAACAACCCACTTCAGTCCGAAAGGAGGTCCAACACGTGAACATGCCATCCAAGGCTCTCTGGGGCCAGAAAAGGTGTGCCTTCCTCTATGTACTTGAATCACGTTACTGCTTGCCTTGGTGCCCCTGCACTCTGCGTTACAATGGGCTGTTTTGATGGGTTGATGACTGCTACAATGGGCCAGAAAGTAATGAGGGCATAATATTATTTGGACTCTCCCTTCTGCTATTGTCTTTCTGTTCTCTGTTGTGGATGTGGAGGTAGTCTCTTAGAACATCACTTAACAGGTATATCTGCTAGCACACACGCAGTCTGCTCAGTAGAGTCTGTTTCTAGAAGCCAGCTTTCTTCATTGAAAAATGTGAACTGACTGAGAGCGACTGTGAGTAATCACAAGTGTGAAAAATATGTATTTTAAAGTTTTTTTGAACCTCTGTGATGCCGCTGGAAACTCCTCTGCATACCATCACCCATACAATCATTTTAGAGTAAGGAATATTTTAACAATTTAGCTGCACTTTAACATGAATGATTATGCAAAAGAAATCTGTTTATCTTCCTAAATAGTAACAGTTAATAAATGTATCTTCCTAGCTGTTAACTACAAACTATATATATATAATATAAACATATTTATATGTTTATATGTATACTTATATATACATCCACACAATATTATATGTATGCTTATAAATGAAAAATTAGGTGGTTTCATGTATTTTTTTTCATCCCACACAGACTGAAATTCATCCCACCGAAATTCTAACATCTAATAGCTAAGCACTTAAATCCAAATAAGTCTGTTTAGACTTTTTTCATAATGACTTCAGAGAAATGCATATTTCCAGAGGGAGATATATCTATTAACATAGGGATCTAAGGGAAATAAATCAGAATGAGTGCTATCATCTAGATGGGCATATTTTTGTTCATTAATTCAAGCTGACTAGCAAAGCTTAGATATCTGTATTTCAGTTAAATAAGGTAGTTGGAATCCAACATCCTGTTGCAAAGGTAGAAAGCAGCTGTCAGAAAACATCTCCTCATCCATCTCAAATGTGAAATTTTTCATTACATCCTTTTCATAGGACAAAATGCAATAAATGATAAAGAAATTAAATGTTTATAGTATTTTCCATTTCCTTTGAAAATGACTTTGTGAAATTCATATTCATGGGCACATAGGTCATTTAAGAGAATAAGACCTAATTTATTGGAACATACCAAATCAGTATCTGACAGAGAAAAGATGTTTTTGCAGTGTATTCCTAACTTGATTTGATATAAATATGAAGGAAGAATTAACATCCTGAAGCATGTCATGCCTCCACTTCTACCTGTTCAATCAGTGACAGGCTGAAACTGTAGCTCTTGTCATCATTCTTAATAATAGCAGAAGATCCTTTGCTCAAAGATGCACCTGAAATCAAAATCTTCATTTAGTTATGTTTCCTTATAAACACACATAACTTTTCTAGGAATCATTAACAGTTTGCTATTCTCAGACCTCTTCATTTGATTCTGCCTTTTCAAATAAACACCATGACAGAACTTGAAGTCAGATAAATACCCTACATTTGGATTAATTGAATAAAATGCCTTCACTATGAAATGGATACTTACAAGATGTAATTCATCTCATATGAAATTTGGCATCTAAAATACACTGTATCAATTTTTTCTGGTTGTAGGAGACTGGAGGAATGGATGACCAGCTCAAAACTACCAGGTGGGAATTAGTGGTGTTGGTAGAGAGCCAGCTGAATATGAGCCAGCAGTGTGCACAGATGGTCAAGAAGGCCAATGGCCTCCTGTCTTGTATCAGAAACAATGTGGCCAGCAGGATTAGGAAAGAGATTGTCACATTGTACTTGGCACTGGTGTGGCCGCACCTCGAGTACTGTGTTCTATTTTGGGCCCCTTACTTCAAAATGGGCATAGAGCTGCTGGAGTATGTCCAGAGAAGGGCACAGAGTTGGTGAAGGATTTGGAGCACAAGTCTTATAAGGACAAATTGAGGGAGGTGGAGTTGTTTAGCCTGGAGAAAAGGAGGATGAGGGGGGATCATATGACTATCTGAAAGGAGGTTGTGTCAAGGTGGGATTCAGTCTTCTCCCCCAAGTAACAAGTGATGGAACAAGAGGAATTGGCCTTAAGAAGGAATATGAAGCTGGTGAAGGGTCTAGAAAACAGGTCTTATGAGAAGCAGCAAAGGAAACTGGGATTGTTTAGTTTGGAGAAGCAGAGGTTCGAGGGATCCTCATTGTTGTCTACAACTACTTGAAAGGAGGATGTAGTGAGGTGGGAGTTGGTCTCTTCTGCCTTGTCTCAAGTGAAAGGAAAAGAAATGGTCTGAAGTTGCACCTTGGAAGATTAAGGTTTAGGGGTGCTTATGGTGGTGCTAGGTTGATGGTTGGACTAGATGATCATGAAGGTCTCTTCCAATCTTGATGATTCTGTGATTTTGTGAACTCCTCAATAAAGTAGCCTTTTATATCAAAAACAGTAGCAATTTCTAAGCTGTCAGTATTTTACAAAATCTCTTAATACCACTAACTATGGCTTCAAGAGGGCAAAATCCTACTTGTCAAACAATTTCCATTCACAACAAGGTAACCTACTTACTCAACCAAGGGAATCCAGTTGATGTAATGTTTGGATTTCAGTGAAGTTTTTGATACTGTCTCTCACAGTATCCTTCTGGACAAAATGTCCAGCGTACATCTAGATAAATCAAGACAAGTGCCAGATTCTGTGCCTGGAACTGGGCAAACCTGGATGTACATACAGACTGGGGAATTAGAAGCTGGAAAGTAGCACTGCAGAAAGGAACCTGATGGTCCTGGTCAATAGCAAGTTGAATATGAGTCAGCAGTGCCCTGGCAGCCAGGAGGGTCAAACATATCCTGGGGGGCATCAAGGAAAGCATTGCCAGCCAGCTGAGGGAGGTGATTGCCCCTATTTGCTCTGCCGTGATGCAGCCTCACCTGGAATATTGTGTGCAGTTTTTGGTGTTACATATAAGAAAGATATTAAGCTCTTAGAGAGTGTCCAAAGGAGGGTAATGAAGATGGTGAAGGGCCATGAGGAGAAGCTGTATGAGGAATGGCTGAGGTCACATGGTCTGTTAAGTCTGGAGGAGACTGAGGGGAGACCTCATTGCAGTCTACAACTTTCTCATGAGGGAGAAGCAGAGGGGCAGGCACTGATCTTTTCTCTGTGGTGAGCAGCGACAGGACTCAAGGGAACGGCATGAAACTGAATTTGGGGAGGTTTGGGTTGGATATTAGGAAAAGATTCTCCTTGGACACTGGAACTGGTTTCCCAGGAGAGTGGTTGCAGCACCAAGCCTGACAGAGTTCAAGAAGTGTTCAGAAAATTGTCTCAGGCACATGGTGTGATTCCTGGGGTTGTCCTGTGCAGGGCCAGAAGATGGACTTGTGGGTCCCTTCCAACTCAGGTTATTCTAGGATTGTATGATTCATTGCATTTCTTAGACTTAAATAAATTCTTAAATTGCCAAAAAAGTGTGAACTGTGAGGATATTATTAAAGCAACTTTGTTTCCAGAAGAATTGATTGGTTTTCAAAGGTTCAGAACAAGTATTTGTGTATGTGCTTAGAGGCCTGAGACCAGTCATTTATGTTTGGTTGGGGATGTGATTTGTCTCTAGGAGGAAGCATAATGCAATAATTACAAAGGTGAAAAGGAAAAGACAGTGAAAACTCTGCTTCTGTTCCCACTCCTGTGTGAGGCCCAGAATCTGTAGCATATGGTTCCCTCCCTATTCAGTGGGATATTTCTGACGATATTTACAGCCCCTCATTTCTTTTTCTTAGTTTTAATGTACTGGAAAACACAACTACATGTCAGACCCTCCCATGTATTTCCTCAGTCCACTACTGAAGGCTTTGTATGCTTGTAGCCCTTTCCTATGAAGAACTAGGTAGCCTCTCATGGAACACCCTGAGTGCCACATCCACCAACGCATTGCTGTGTGCAACACAGTTGAGAGAACTGATCTTTACTGGTCAAGGTTTTCTGCATTAGGGTAGATCTGCAGTGTCAGAAAGAGACAGTGTAAGGCTCTTTCTGGACCTCAGAAAGAGATCAGGAAAGGCCCATAAACAGATGACATAATAAAGTAGACACTTAAATAAGGCAGACTAAAAAGAGGAATGTAGATAGTGGGCAAATCTTACATAGAGAGTGAGTAAATCTTATGTTCCTTCAATACTGGGAACCTGCATTCATGCACCCTCAGACAGACACCACGTGGATTCACTCATGGCAAGCTGAGCAGATCCCACCCCCGGAGAGAAACTCCTCTTTTTTGGTATTTTGAGCTGTTTTAAGATTGTCTCAAGATAAAACAAATCTATGTATCATTCCTGGTATTATATAGAAAAAAGGTTACATGAGAACTTCTTGCTGGACTTTCAGACAAAGGCACATCCTTATTAATAGTATGATGGTTGGCACAGCACAGCACAGCACAGCACAGTGCAGCACAGACCAGGACTTACTCAGTTTAACTGCTATGTGGATCACTAACTACTCAATACACAATTGACTTGTGAACAGGATCACTACACCTGGTATCTATTCTCGTGCGCATTGAATGGTAGGTAAAGTAAGATAATCATTCCAATGTTGGAATGGACTGAAAAAGTCATGTCACCTAATTTCAGAATGGGCTTCACAGTCATAAGAGTTCAGACTCTGCTCACAACTATCTAGTATTGAAATAAAAATCACTGAAATTTAGTATTTTAGTAACTAAGATATTTCTGTACTCATGAATAAAATAGTGGCAGGGAATCTTATCAGACTGAAATTCGATAATTTGTCCTGCTGTGCTGTTATTAAGGCCTTTGACATGGGTTTTGATCATAGACATAATTCAGAACTAGGCATGGGCCAAGGAGAAACTTCAGGATTAGTTGTTTTGGAAATTCAGAGTTTAAGACTGTTGGCACAGGCTGTTCTATGCTGCTTTGTCTTGGTGCGATCTTAATTTTTAAGCACAGATGCAACCCAGTTGCATAGTTTCCCTGAGTATTGGCTTATGTCAGTTTGAGAATAGGTCTTTTAAAATATTCTTTTGTTGTTTATTTTGGTTTGAAACTCATCAAGATAGATTTTGTGTATCACAATAACAGGTGTCAAAATCTTTCCTTGTATTTTACAGGAATCCAAAGCGAATGATCCAGGTTTATAAAATCAATTCTGTGCCCAAATTTCTTTGTGAATAGGAGTCACAGACAGCTAAGCAAAAGCTACTTTATGACAAAAAATAGGATAATAACCTAGTGAAGAATTGTTTCCTTTACTCTTTCAAACTGAATTCCTACTCTTAAAGATTTTTTCATATGATTTACTAAATGGGGACCAGATGACAATTTTGAGATTTTTCCTGGTTTAGGTTAGAGCAAATAAGGCATCTCCAGCAGGATGTTAATATCATTAGCTCATCTAGGATAGTGTGGTGGGTTGACCTTGGTTGGACACAAGGTGCCCACTCAGCTGCTCTATCATTCCCCTTCCCAGTTGGACAGGGGAGAGAGTAAGATGGAAAATAACTCATGGGTTGGGATAAGGCAGTTATTGAAGCAGAAGCAAAGCAAAAGTTTGCACAAAAGCGAAGCGAAAGATAGCAGGGTTTATTCTCTACTTCCCATGAGCAGCGATGGTCGACCACCTCCAAGCAGCAGGGCTTCAGCATGCACAATGGTTTCTCAGCAGGCAGCCACTGGAGACAATGAATGCCTGCCTTCCTGCTCCTTGCCTTAGCTTTTATATTTAAGCTGACGACATATTGTATGGAATATCCCTTTGGTCAGTCTGGGTCAGCTGGCCTACTTGAGTCTCCTCCCAAAATTTTGCCCTCGATTGAGGAAGGAATGTTACAGTGCTGATGTTGTGCTCAGAAGTAGCCAAAACACTGGTGTGTTACAACACCCTTCTAGTTACCAATGCAAAGTACAGCACTGGGAGGGCTGCTGTGGGGAAATGAACTCCAGCTCAGCCAGACCCAATACAGATAGTTAGAAAACATCTTGACAAACTTCACTGATTTTCTTCGTGTTCTTTTTGTTACTCTAAACTCTTCAGTCAAATTCAGTCTTCAAAAGCATTACTCTAATTCACTTGGGAAAACTAGTGTTTCAAAAAGGAAACATCACATTGATGACATTAGTAGCTGGGGCAGAATAGACTGCAGATGATTATCAAGATTGAATGACAAAGTTATATAGATTACACAAAATGCTTAGATCAAAAAAAGGATCTATTGTCTGAAGAAAATGTTATACATTTTGTTGATATGCTATTATTTTTTTCAGGAAGAATATTTGTCATCAGATATAACTAATTAGTTATTTTGAGGTGATATTTTTCCTTATTATAAATAACCTGCTCAATATGGTTCTGAACACAGAAAATCATTTGTTAGTAATAAATTCTTTACCTCATCTACCAAAGGGAGTACATGGGAATGCATGCAGTGTCTTGCTGAAATTTTGAAGCATGTGCTATTTGTTGAGAAATATGTAACTTGGAAAACATAGGAACAGCAGTTCCAGTAGAAATGCTGCTTTTACATAATTCATTAGGTCTCTTTATTTTTTCTTCTCCCAGTGGCTTGGATGTGTGTGACCTTAATAACTTCAGTGATATCACCTCTAAATTACAGTGCAATGCAATAAGTCATGCCACCAGAGGTACATTGGGCCTGACTGAAAGGTTGCCTTAGAGGCTTGAGAGTTGAAGTCCAAACAGCTTTCTAAAGAGACATTTTGTTCCAATGAGATCCTTGCAGACAGAAAACAAACATCCTGCTTGGAGATAACTTATAGTCTTAGTACTATACTGCAGCATGCTTATCTTCTGGTCCTACTTGTACATGCAAAACACAAACACAGAGCCATCCTTGCATCATCCCTATTTGCATGGATAGAAAATCTAATCTTGAGGGAGATTTTGGGGAGTAACTGAGGTGAACATCTGTTACCTGCATGGTTCTTACTAAAAGTGAAAGAAGATGTGTAATTCTAGTGCCTGAACATGGTGACATTTTAGATACTATATATTAACATGTGGCTGATACCTGCCACCCACAGATTTCCTGCAGGTTCCATGTAATATATGCCAGCCCCATGGTATGTTGAGTGCACTTCAGTCATTTAAATGGTGTTATGTGACTACATGACACCACCCAAATTGTTCCCTCGATGTGTCATGTGAATTAATCTTGAGTTGCAGACATGGAATCAACATAAAGAAGTTTAAAAATCTACAGGAAGAAGAGTATTCAAGCAGTGACAGGTAATATTCTAAAGTTTCACAAGCTCCTTGCGGTTTGTAAAAGCCTGTCAAAGTTTGAATATTTTAACAAATGTTATCTCAGCCCTGTAAGGCAGAAGACCAAGTTGGAAATCTCAGTGGCAGTCTCCTCTAAAACGTCTTAACATATCAAACTTAGCCTGACTGCTGCCAGCGTGGTTGTATTTATTTATTTATTTACTGAAAATGCTGTACTGACAGTCTCACTTTCCTCTTTCTACTGCTATCAGAAGCAGAAAGAGCAAATGCTTTTATCTTCCTCTATTCCCCTTAAGTCTTCCCAAAAGGCCAGAATCTGTCTCTTATTAACTGTTTCCTTTACAGTGTGTTCTCTCTCCTTTGGCTTCTGATTTTTTTTCTTTGACCTATTGGATCCTTTACCAGCAGGCCTTGTCAGTTATCACTCATTTTAGCATCTAAAATTTGTCTCATAATACTGTTCTCATTGTGTCTGTTGTCTCCTCCTCAATCCTATAAAAATGTGTAATGTAAGCACGGGATTTTGCCTGTTAATCACACTGAACAAAGGAGTGGTGTTTAAATTGGTACTGCAATGGAAGAGACAAGTATGTACAAAATAGTAGATTTCATACTCTGAATCCATACAGTTTCAAATGAAGCAATATAGAATAATGTGAATCTACTTTCCTCTTCAAACTGTTATTACACTCATCTCCAGCCCCCTGGCATTTTATAGGTTCTTAAGAATGAAAATGTATTAAATATCAATGCATGCACAGTAAAAATAAATGCTTTTTTAATTTTTTTCCTATTTAATGTTTTTTAAATTCTGCTATAGCACAAAAAATATGAGTCAATTTGTCTCTGGACAGTGATCTTAAAGGAAATAGTTATACAATAAACTCCATAAAATCTACTAGCTCAACAGGATCTGACTTGACTTCATTTGCTGTCTGTACTGGTCATGAATTCAAGGCTGGTAGTTCCCCAACACACAGGCACAGCTCATGTGGCTGCAATTAGGACTGAAATACACTCAGTCATCTGGATGAGTTATGAACATGTTAACACTTGATGCAAGACTAAATATTTAACAAACATTTTTATGAAGAGTTTGAGATTGGTTTTGCATAATAACCTTGGGTGTGCTACACATATTTTAAAATGCAATTATTATACAATTTAAATGGAATAATGAAGACATTTTATTGCATTTTGATATTGAATTAGGAAGGATTTAAATATTGCAGAATGCCTCATGTTATAAATATATTTTCAAGGTATAAAAAAATGTGGTTTCTGACAGTTTCTGATAAAAATAATATTTTGCAAAAATCATTCCTTCCCGCTCATCAACTGCTGTATAATAGTACAAGGGTATAATATTGTGTAGCTCTGTGAATGCAGTGAATTCATTGCTTATAAATAGATATGTACAACAAAATTCTTTTGTTCAAGAGATAGATATTTATTTAGCTGCATTTTTTTTCATTTTACAAAGGACAGGAATTGCAAATTATATACATAGGATACATTTAGAAAATCTTTATACTCCTTCCAAGCCATGTAAAATAGTTTTGAATGCCAGTGTACTGAAAGGCAGAATCACTAACTGACAAGAAATCATTTGTCTCCAGAATTTCAAAGTACCCAACTCTAATGTTTAGAGCAGACATAAAATCTTTTTGCAGAAGTAGGAATACCTGATAAAATAACTTTCATATAATGCAAGAAATGTAAAGATCTATTACTAGAGATTACATAATGCATTTATTCTTGTTATTTCTGAGTGAATGAATAAGACATGACCTTTACTCAGCATTTTTGACAGGTACTCATTTTTCAACATAATATTTTGGAGGACTTAGAAAAACTGATTTTTTTTTTCCTGAAAGCTAAGATATTTACAAAATATTTTACATTGAGAACTCTTTACTTATAAATGGAAAATCCCAATAATCAAAAGCTATTAAACAAAATATTAAGTTCTTGCTTTGTTTTCTTAACTTTCAGTCCAGATATTTATTTACTTCTGTCAAAATTAATGTTAAAAGTAAGTGGATCACATTGATAAACTTTAATTTACCTATCCAATCTCTGAAATGCCAGCCCGCCATAACCTAAGGAGTTTGGATGGATTTTCATCATTTGGGAATGCCATAGAGATCCCCTTGTCTCTGGATATCAGAACAGTTTGTACATGAACAACTAGTACAACATTATTTACAGTGTAAGGTAAACATTACCACATAGTTAAATCAAGAAAAGTTTGTATATGAAATGCAAAATGCAAAGATCAGATATTGATTTGATGTACTACACCATTCTTTTTCTAGCTATCAACTTTTGTTGGTAATCTGTACATCTGGTTTCTTGCCTAACAGAGTTACAATTACACACAAAACATCAGTGAGTTAGAGGAGAATGATGTAATCTCAGCCAACAGGAAAAACAATAATCCAGAAGACAAATAGATTTGAAATGCACTTTTTTCTGGGACTTCTTAAATACAAGTAAGTCACCAGAAATGTGGTCAATACAATGTCAAATATATGGAAGACTAAGACCTAAGTCTTAGAATTTGGAGAGAGGAAGGTGACATCCAAGTGCAGGATACCTCAGAATATCTTATATGGCATAGCTACAAATAGGCAAATGAATTTTGTTCATCATATCAATACATGCCAGGGGTTCTCTGATGAAATTGGAATCACCTTCTCAAGTGGAGAAACACTTTGATGGGCTACAGAAGAAGAGAAATGCCAAATATTTGCAACTATCATAAAATCACAGAATCACAGAATATGCTGAGTTGGAAGGGACCTATCAGGATCATCGAGTTCAACTCCTGGCCCTGAAAAGGACTGTCCCCAAGAGTCACACCATACACCTGAGAGTATTGTCCAAACGTTTCTTGAACTCTGTCAGGCTTAGTGCAGAGCAGAGCGGCACTTGACTGGCTGATGATGTTTTGCCTGATGCCCCCCAGGACAAGGTTGGCCCTCCTGGCTGCCAGGGCACTGCTGACTCATATTTAACTTGCCATCCACCAGGCCCCCCAGGTCCCTTTCCTTGGCACTGCTTTTCAGCATCTCATTCCCCACTCTCTATGAACATCCAAGGGTGCCCCATCCCAGTTGCAGAATCCAGTACTTTCCCTTGTTGAAGTTTAGACTACAGTATTTAGATTATGGTCTAAATAAACATAGGCAGAGGTTTCCTACATAATTAGAGAATTTGTGGGTTACATAGGAAGATGTGTTTACCAAATAGTGATGTCTACTCAAAAATTACTGAAATTTCAGACCTTGAAATGCTTCACCTGTACATAATCCTATCTTTAGTAATTTACAGTTCTCCAGATTGCCTAAACATTAATGTCCAGTGCCATTCAAAGTGCTCTAGAGCTAACCAGACACATTGACGTGGAAGTGGGGGAGAGAACAAGGAGAGATCCTGGCCTTGCTGGTGCAACTGCTGAAGGTCATGCAATGTCTACCAGGAAACCTCAAATAACACTAGATGTAAGTGCATGGGCAGTTGAATTGGGATGCTATTAGCTACTCAGCTGTTCAGCTGAAAGGCTAGCTAGCTTCCTCTGGGGATGTTAGCAGTAGTGTCTCAGGACTCAAGTACAGAACAGATGTCTAGCAGTGTCTGAAAAGACAGCAGTATCCTACATGACCTCCAGAAGCTTTTCCAACTTAATTTGTGGTTACAAAAGAAAATGGAAATAAAATGTTACATTTATACTATAGATAAATCAAAAAATCTGTACCTATATTTGAAACCTGCATTTTCAATAAAAATTGCATTAATCAAATGACAATAGAAGTCCTTAAAGTGCACTTATTAAATCTCATATAAGGCCTTGCCAATATATAATAAATACAGCAGAGTTAAAATATTTTAAACAGTAGTAATTGTGATGTAGCTTCGAGGGGAGTGGTGAGAGTGGTGATTTGAGGTGGTCCAGTCACACCACATTAAGCTTTCCCACTTAATAAGTTAATTCAACCTACATGAGGAGTAGATATAAACCACCAAATACCACAATTACTGTGCTTATTCAGAGCATATATCTGTGACTTCAAAAAGGTGCAAGGAAACAGAAAACTAGAATTTGAAGGTCAAATTATTCCACAGAATAACTCCACTGATGCCAGCAGAATTATTATGAGCATGCATTTGCTTTCCTGTCATAAGTGGTATAAGGAAAAGAGAGAAACAGTTTTACAGGCCTTCTAAATTAGCTCCATCTCATCTCTCCCATTTATTCTGTTCCAAATTAATTCCCTCTGTCTTTCTCTGCTGCAAAGAGCAAGAAATGAAAAACAACCCAAACTACCATCACGCTTCCTGAAGCACATTTTTCAGTGGCAATTTTGAATGGAACATTTCCTACCTAAACAGGTAGTTGATTAATTTGTTCATGTTTACACAAGAACTCAAGAGACAAAACCAAAAATCATCTTTGTTTTTCAGATTACACAACGTGGAAGAGGCACAGTCCTGATCTAATTGGAAAGGCTAAATAGACATGCAGCCTCACCTGCATGCAGCCTAAGAGCCATGGGGGCAAGAAAGAGAGGTGAAAAACTCCCAGTTGCTGTTTTCCCCTGTATTGCCTTACACAGAGTACGTGAGATAGATCTGCAGGACCTGAGATCTCTGTGCTCAAATTAGATTAAAAGATTAAAATAGAGTAATATAAAACAAACATTAATAGTGGTAAAAGGCAAGTGTAGATGATGGAGAATTTCCATTGGAGATCAACTCTGAAGAACTAAGTCTAGTCTACCAACTCTGTGAATTTTAACTCTCCGTGATTAGGCGCTAGACATGGCAAAATAGAAAGTTGGGTATGATTGGTGCATTCCTCTTTCTAAGCTGGTTTGTCTCAGTACTGGCACAAAAAATCAGTTTTTGAAACTAATTTCTCCAACTTACTCAGTGCTTTTGAACTAAAAGTGGTCCAGAAAAGCCCACACTGCTCCGATGATGATACCTATATTTTTTTCCAAACGACCTGATATGAAATGTCTTCTAGTTTCCCTTATTCCCATGGCTGTGCATACGTGTTCAGATAGAAGCAAAATATCCATTCTGACCAAAAAAAATGCAGATTTTTTTAGGGTTTTTTTTTTGTAATCTAATGACCAATTGTGATAATCTGTCTAAATATACTGATTTTGGAAGACTGTGAGAATATTACTAATGAAAATAAACACACATAAAAGATATTTTCTAGACTTTCCCCTGGTATTATTATTTTTTAAATGTGAAGAAAATTACTTTCATATTGGAACTGAAAAGAAAAAAAATCACAAATCCAAATACGCAGAAGCAAATAAAACCTGAAGTAATTTTTTCAGAGAAAAGCAGTGCCATAAGAAGTGAGCTATTATTTAAAAATAAATGTGTGAAGCATGATGCAAGACAAAGCCAAATTGTATATGCAATTATTTTATATGTGCAATAAGACTAGTTTTAAAGCTTTATTGGCAATTGTCTGTTTAATTAGGCTTGCAGTACTGCACATCCAAATACCCTGTGTTTAATCCTCACTCA
Organism: Manacus vitellinus; assembly: GCF_001715985.3. Taxonomy (NCBI): domain Eukaryota; kingdom Metazoa; phylum Chordata; class Aves; order Passeriformes; family Pipridae; genus Manacus; species Manacus vitellinus. The sequence goes on along the minus strand of NW_021940208.1, from coordinate 20,520,349 downwards.
GACTAATAGTTGAAATTGCTCCTGAGGTAGTATTTCCATGTGTTTGCATTCATGCAATTGCATATTAGTGTGGCTCAAAATGCAAGCTTTAAATGGACATAGCCACAAGACAGTGCTCAGTCAAGAGGACAAAATAGTCAACTTGCTTGCTGTTAAGGAAGTGTAAAGTTAATCCAGAAGATTAATTGTGACTGGCACAATCATTGAGAGGTTTTTTTATTATTATTTTCATTGGGAAATTTTAGAATTTTAAAAAATATTTCATTATTGCAGAATTTTGATTGAGATGTCAATGTACTCATCCTGGAATAAATGAAGTCAAGATGTCCCACATGTGGTTCCTTCAAATATTTTATGTTCACATTCTCTACTAATTTTGAGATCTGATTAGAATTTGTCCTTTTTCATGGCAAAAAGTAGTGGTAATAGATCACAGAAACAATGAGTTAGTGAATGTGGCACAGGAAGAAAAGTATAGAAAAAGACAAGAAATTGCAATGTGTGTTGCATATTTGGAAACTACTGATTGAAAATATAGATTTTCAATGACCAGCAACCTCTGAAGTTTTAAAAAAATCTCAGTGACAGAAACGTGCCCTTAAATAGTTATTTGAAAGAAAACACATAATTTGCCTATTTTCTCACATTTAAGAAATGCATTTTAAACAGACATGAGGTTTCATTTTGTGCTAAGAACTTTCAGTTGAAGAAAAATAAATAAAAAATTCAAGTGAAGATGATTTCTATATTGTGAAAATATCACTTCTAGTTAACTTCATGACATATGAAAGAATAAATAAAAGTGAAAACATGAGCAACATAGATCTCATTTCACACTACTTATTTTCTATATGATTAAAGTCACAGGAAGCTTAGCTCCTATAGTATTCATATAATTGACCCATATTAACTACTATGAAAAAGCCAGTTAAGTTAACAAGAAAAAGAAAGAATCGTTCCGAAGAGTGGTTAAGTTCATGCAGGTGAATTCTTCCCTAACCATCAACTGATTACAGTAGGAGAATACTTGTCTCTCTCCCAAGGAGACAACTGCACTTGAGAATTAAATTTGTTTATGATTTGGAGCTGAAACACATTCAAAATTCCTAGTGTTCAAATTTTAGAGTTTAGTTGAGTTGGATTCTAATGAATATGTAGTTCTTATTTGATGGTACTAAAAACATTAAAGTAGAAGCAAACTCTCCATCTGTGAAGGCTGTCTGTATGAAAAAAAGTTCTTTGGTTATAGCTGAAACAAATTCTTTGATTTTCTTCATTTAGAAGACTTAAATTTAATGACTGCCATTAAGCATAAATACCACAGTAGTTAATCCCATACTCAAGCTGTAAATATGTCTAGCATTTTTGGGTGTTGAATGAGTAATATTCTTCTACTTAGTCCTCCAGGCTATATATATAAAAGAATTTTTGGTAGAAGGTAAATGTGTACATCTGTATTTTATCAGTTAAATAAGTACATATACATATACATACTCAACATTTTATCAGTAATATAAATAAACACTGTCTACACACACACAGTGTATATACACACACTAACACCCACATATATTTACACTGTAAGTATCTAAATGGTTACTTCCTATCCAGACGATATAGAGCTCAATAAAGTAATTGGAAGTGTTACCTTAACTTTTACAAGTAGTCTTTTGACAGGTCCAATTTTTAATTTATAAGCTGAAGGATAATCAAGACTAATTTAGGTTGTAATTATTCAGTACATATCTGAAATAGATATTAACTTCCCCAAAAGTTTTATTTTTAGTAACTTCTGCTTAATCTGTTTAACAAAAGTAGCAGACACACTTTGAACTGTGCTATCCAGTAGAAGGTGTTACCAGAAATACTATAAATACTATGGAGTTTTATCAAAAGTAATATAATAAGCAGAGAGACTGTGGATAAAAGGACACTGGTCTGGTGTCTAGTAGCTTTTCTGTTTAATGTCTACTTTTCTTGGTGCAAAGAGATATAAAATACCCCCAAATTTTAAGACTTCTAATCAGAAAAAGCTACCTGTCTATCTAAGAAAAATAAGAAAATTGTAGGTGTGTAGTGAAGATGGGGTATTAATTTTTCCTCCAGGTTTGTTTCAGCTGCAATTTCAGCAGAAGTTTCTTAGGTTTTATTGCTCTCATTATTTCTTGCAAGTTTTTCTTACAGGTAGATAAGTATAACAGCAAATTCCATTTTAGATATCAAAATGTAAACATATTTGAGTGCATATAAGCCTATCTAAAGAAGGTGGTTCTCATTGTTAGTACTAAACACACCAATTATAATTATTTTTAGATTTGGTACAGGGTAATTTCCATGAAACCTATCCAATGCATTGCTCTTCTTGTGCTTGGAAAAAACTATTTCTTTTCCCAGTTTCATTTTAAGAGAAAATAAAATATCAACAGGGCTTTTTTTTTTTTTTAATATGTAAGGAAATCTAGCCACATGCTTCTTTTAAGATGCATCCTGATGGAAATTCTTATCTTTCTGCTGGAGAATATGTCATTTTTGTCCAAATTTCATAAGTCATAATGGGATTGGTGTTCAATGAAAAAACATTTTATAAAAACTCTCACTCACAGTAATGTTTTACTCTCCTTAGTAGTGTCCCTGCAGAATAAATCATATTTTTAAGCTGATTCTACTGGTTACTAATGCTTATAAAATGAAAATACTGATAGATAACACTTTTATTCAGTATTCTCATGATCATTTCAGGAAATATTTTGGCTAGACAAGAATCATACAACAGAGGAAATAGACACCACATCCTTTGCAAGGTCGGATGATGGCAACATATTCTTTCTGAAGTGATAGCAATGGTAACATATTAAGCATTTATTAACTAAGACTGGTACATTAGTATTTTAGGTTTTATTTTACCATTTTTCTTTTGTATAAATTTAAGAAAAGATTTGAGATTATTATCTGAGCCTTTTGTTAAAAGTGTGAATTATACCACAGTTCTAGATGTATTTCCATTACAATAGTGCCTGCAACCTGTTAGGTGATACCCAAACAAGTTAGAAAAAAGATATTTTAAATATTTCTGTTCCTGGCCACTTTGACTTATTTATTTAGTTAGTTAAAAAATAAGGCAAAATAGAGAACTTTATGTATGTGGCAATGCAAAGAAATATCCTTGTAGAATGAAGACCCCTCATTTTACTGAACAGTGCGTTTAGCTCTGATATTGTACTATAAATATCAATTAGAGTCCTGTGAAGCTTTGACTTCCCAGTTTAGTAAGAATTTTCTCTATACAGCAAATCCAAATGAAAATATATGAAAGAAAGAAAAGCAGTGTAGTATTCCCTTTCTTTTAATATCTCAAAACATACATATTTCCATTTTCATCCCTTGATATCTGATAGCCTAATTCCATTTTAGCAGAGAGGAATTTTTCATTCTTCTACTTCATGGAGTTCATGGGCCCAACAAAGCACTAACTTAACATTGTAGTAGAAGTAGGTTTAGACATGTACTCTGTAGAGGGGTCATTCTTATTCTCAGTATTTACTCCTACAATAGGTTTGCCTATGTCATTTGAGCAACAAAAAGAAAAGGCATTTCGAGTGCTTGACAGTAGTCATTGCAACGTAGTCTGGAAGAAGGTAGCTAATACCAGTTTGCAAATTGAATAGTGTCAGCATCATAACACACTTATCAAGGAATGTGAAAATAAAATCTATGGAATTAATACTGATAATTTTCACAGAGTTCATAGAATAGTAGCAGTATAATTTACAATGAATATCAAAAATCTGTCTCCGTGGAAACATCAGTTATAATAAACTACCTGAAATTAATAATGCAACATTTCAGGTTAATTATTCCTATAACTTGAAACTGTTCAATTCACAAGCAAGATAGACACAGTTTAAAGGACTGCCTTAAGACAGAGTCCCTTCTAAATCTGGGCTAAGAGAACACTTTATAATTTCACTTATAGAGTAGCCACAGTAACACCTTCAGTTACTGCTTCCAGTGTGTATATTAGAACAATAAACAAAATTTGGTTTTATATAGATTTGCACATATTAGTTATGTCACCATTCAGAAACCATTTAGCAGGGCAGCTACTGCTCCAGAAGTACACAAATCTGCTTTAACTGGGGTACTAAGTGTACCACTCTCATGACAATGGCTTTGGGAACTCTTGGATGGCAACATGCACAATGCCTGGGTATTTGAATCAATCCTGTCAGACTGCAGGAGGTAGCTGTCCTCCCTTAGAACTTCTGATACCACATCCTCCAGGGTATTTTCCTGGAAAATTTTGCCTCAGGTTGCTGGATCTATAGGGAAGACGATAGCTTAGTCATGAGAACGATCTGGTATGTATCTCTAACAGGCACACAACGAAGGACATTTGTTACAGGCTGCTTGAAGTTATCTCACAAATTTAGAGCAATGACCTGTGGACTAGTATCATTTTGTTCATGGAATAAATGAATTGTGCTACTTGGTGAGACAGTCCATCCTGAAAACCAAATCTACCCAGACGAGCACAGCAGTATTATCTGTCCTTCATCAGAGTTTCCCAAATTCAAAGACAGGTCACACAGGTAATCCTGTGTTTTGAGAGAAATATATTTAAAGTGTCGATGACAGTTTCCTAATGGTGACAGAAACAATCCTTCTATTGTGATTTTATTTGTTTAAATTTGTGGACTGCTAGCAGGGTAATTTTTTTGGGAGGCTATTATATTTAAATGGTTTATTTGTTGGTTTGCTTTTTTGGGGGGTTATTTTAGAGCAGTCCTACTACATTATTCTTCTTCCTGTCCCATACACTCTCTCTATTTTGTTCTTTTTCTACTCATGGTGACACGCACTGCATCATCTGCTAGTATGAAAATTATAACAAATAGCCTTTGATACCAGAGTCACAGCATAAATGAAAGTTTTTTGTAATCTTTTAGACTATTCTTGACATTTTACATTTCTGTCATGACAGCCTCATTTAAAACCTTATGTAATCTTTGGGGAAAATGGAAATAGGTTACCTTTATTTTTAAATGATGTGACAAGGACTAAAATCAAGGAAGTGCCTTCCCTGGCAACAAAATCATATTTTCAAGAAAACTTTTTTATTATAGCAATATCAGCTATGTGTAAAAATTTGAGATGTTATTTCAATTAGATAAATAAAAAATTAAATATAAGACATTCTTTAGCTGTCAGTATTTACTTGAAATTCAAGCTTTCTGTGCAACCTGTCTGTACATTCGATTTTCTGTTATAAAATGTACATAACGCTTACAATATTTTTTTTCCATTGAATGAACAAAGATATTGGTATAATTATAGCATTATACCAATGGGAATGGTAGAAAATATAATAAGAAGATGAATCCTCACACTCCCTCCATATTAATGAATTTCATGGTGTATGTTGGAATATATAATGTGCCATGCTTGGGGTCATATACAAAGAACATAATTTCCTACCAACATGTTTCCAAGGGAAAAAAAATAGTGTAGATTGGATTCATCTAATTTAAGTTTCACAGTGCTCTAGGAAATTAGTCTAAATTCAGTGAGGAATATTGCTGACAAATTAAAATTTGGAATTTAAATAAGTTTGTGGCTATTCAGTGTAAGATATTGCATCTGTGATATTTCATTAGTCAATGGAAATATTGTAATATCTGGTAAGGGAGGACAGTGAATGTCTTCTGCATTACGAATCAGATATCTGACTACATGGTAGAATTTCAGTTTGATTAATAGATAAGGCTTGTTTTAAGTTTTTTACATGTAGTAACATTTATGAGGAAGTATATTTATAAAAAAGCAGCAAACTCATCAGGAAATAGCATGGTTTGTCCTATATTAACTGCAAATAATTTTTTCCCCTCTCTGATATTAAAGAGAAATTCCCACCCCAACTTCTTACTGCTTGGACAGTGTATTTTGTGACAGTTTAGTCTCTGAAATTATGAGTGAGAAAGAGGAAATCAAATAATATATTTTAAAGGAAAAATCCTACTGTAACATAAATAACAATTAATTCTGATTAGATACTATTACAGTAAAGAAAAGAAATAAATCATGTTCTTTCAACTGTGAGCAATCCATTCAATCCTCCCTCCAAACTAAATACTCCAAAACTGTCAATGAAATTCAATTTTAAATCTAGTTGTCTCAAATGAAGACAATTGCTTTATTCCAGATTTACTGTCTTGCAAGAAGAAAAGACATATTACAGACTTCACAGGCAAGACACTAATTTAGCCCTGACACAATACAATGTGAAAGAAGAAACATGCAATTGCAAAATAAAACTGCTCCACTCCAAATAATGCATTTTGCAACCTGTTTTAATCTTTGGCTCTGACTTAAACAGTGTTAAACCACTTCTCTTCTGTACAAAGTGTCATGGATGAGATACATTACAACCCATAGTGTATCTGGATACTGAAGTTTATTTAAAAAGAAATGGGAGTAGAGATTTTACCCTTCTTCATTACTGCACGCAATTTCTCAGTCCCTTACCCCTCTCAAAGGTACACTCACTTGGTCTCCACTTCTACAATGGAGATCATTTCTGGTCTAGTAAAGACAGATGGAAAGCCATGTTGATGTGTACTGCACAGCTGCTTGAAATTACCAGTCTCAGGCATCACCCACAATGTCCCTGGATGCTCCATGACATTCGCCTCCAAGGATATGCCTCCATTTTCAGGGTATTTTTTTCTAGGACTTTTCTTCTCCATCTAAAAATAAATGAGTACTAGTTTTCAGTTTTATGGGTGATTTTGAGTTTTAATCTGGTGCTGGAGGATCAAAATTCTAATACATTGATATTATAGTTGTGTTTAAACAAGCTTCCCATAGCTTATAAATGTTTCAAATACTTAAAGATTCAGTAGTCAACATGAAGGTGCCTGTGATTCTTCCATTGTTGTTTGTTTGCATGCTTTCTAATTCATTCCTATCACTGCATTAGAATAGACAAATTTATTATAGTTTTTCACAAATATATTTTTCCTGTCATCTTTCCATAGTGAATGACCTACTGTTTAAATGAGATGCATGTGTTTTCTCTTGAAAGCAAAAGAGAAACCAACAGAAAAATCGAATGTTAAAAGTTGTTTTAGCCTTTAAAACAAACAAAAATATATTTTAAAAGAAAAAAAAAACACCAACCAACCAAAAAGCGGCTTCTCCATGAAGAACTGATATGTAAGTACTGAAATATTCACATGGAGTCATAGAATGATTGGAGTTGGAAGGGATATCTAGAGATTATCTAGTCCAGAGCCATGCTAAAGCAGGTTCACCTAGAGTAGATGTCATAGGATTGCATCCAGGCAAGCTTTGAATATCTCCAGGGAGGCTCCATGGCCTCTCTGGAGAGCCTGTTCCAGTGTTCTGACACTCTCTCAGTAAAGTTCTTCCTTGTGTTCAGGTGAAACTTCCTGTGTTTTAGTTTGTGCCTGTTGCCCTTATCCTGTTGATGGGGATGACTGAAAAGTGTCTGGCCCCATCTTCTTGACACCCACCCTTAAGATGCATTGATAAGATCCCTCTCAGTCATCTCTTCTCCAGGTCAAACAGGCCCAACTCCTTAAGACTTTCCTCATAAGAGAGATCTCCAGTCTCCATCATTTTCACAGCTGTTCACCGGACCTGCTTCAGGAGCTCCATGTCTCTCTTATACTGAGAAGACCACAACTGGACACAGCACTTCAGATGCAGCCTCACTAGGGCTGAGTAGAGGGGCAGGATTACCTCCCTTGACCTGTTGGCAATGCTCTTCTTAATGCACTCCAGGATACTATTGGACTTCTTGGATCCCAGGGCACACAGCTGGCTCATGGACATCTTGATGTCCACCAGGATCTCCAGGTTCTTTTCCACAGAGCTGCTTTCCAGTAGGCAGCCCCCAGACTGTACTGGTGCATGAAGTTATTACTCCTCAGGTGCAGGACCCTGCACTTACCTTTGTATCATCAATAAACTTGCTGAGGGTAACTCTGTGCCTTCATCCAGGTCATTGGTGATATTCCCAACCGTACTTTGCAGCTTATTCTTGTCAAATGCGTAAGAAGTTTGTACTCTCCAAACATGAGTGAGAAATTCTTATCATTTATAATTTCCCAGGTGACATGATAATCTGAAAAAAGAGATCCTTTTCCTACTTGTTTCATACTTTCTTATGCTGTTGATTGGATACCAGATGGTTAGCTGCTTATAAAAAGGACTTACTGCATAAAGTTACCCTCTCCATTGTTGGGTTTGTAATTGATTTTATCCTTTTCCCTGTTATTTTTTTTCTTTTCATTATTATTTTCCTTTTTGCTCATGGTTATTCCCTTCGCAGTCGTATTAGCACTCTTTTCCCTGAGGTGAAGAGACTGTCAAAATTCATGCATCAGTGGAGGCAATCTGCCTAATTTCTTACAGTACTCTGAAGACCTATTGTTTTTCTGAAAACACTGTAACTTCCAGATTTATGTGGGAGACAATCTGTAGAGTAGTATCAATTCCATGGTTCTGTACAGTGATATTCCTGTGCTTATTAATTTGGGTAACATTTACAATGACTTACAAAACATTTTCTCCAAATACACAACTTCATTTTAAAAAAAAGACCCAAACAAAAAAATTGATGATGATATTTTGACACTTTTCACTATGAAATGAAAGACAATTCACATAAGATTGCAATCTGTTTTTTCATTTTCTTGGACCTCAGAGCATTTCTTTCTTTTTTTTTTTTTGTGAGACATCTGAAATTTAGAAGTTTCTTAAATATTTTTCTTTGCCCCATAACATATATAATTTGTATCTGCTTAAAAAATGCAAGAATTGGGAATTAAATATTGAAACTCATCACTGAACAAATGCTACTGATCTAACAAAGGAAATAAGAGAGCAAAAAACAATAAATCCAATCTGGGGCCCAGTTTCCAATGTCAGAGTAGTCTTACATAGAAACAAAAACTTAACTCACATAACTGTGATATCTGATCTTTTAAAAATTAATACTTAATCCTATTATTACCTACTCACATTACCTTTGAAGGAGATATTTTTAAATGTGAACTCCTCCTGTTCATATTCTCAGAGCATTTGGAATTCAATCACTTTATATATTAATTTTTCTCCCACAGTATGCACTGTGAAGTGGGATTCAATTTGGTCTGGGTTTGAATTAGTGATTTGGAAAATTATTTTTTGTTAAAAACTAAAAAACTGCTGCATATTATAATAATAATTTTTAAAAGAGTATTTTTATTATTCTTCAGTAAAAATGCATGTGAATTACGATGATACTCAGTAGCCAGAATTATTTAGCTCCTGAATGAATAAACTAGGCAAACCAAAGTCTGAGAATACTTGGTTCATATCTAGCACTTTTATTGTATATTGAAACAGGTCAGTGAAGTTTCACAGATTTTATAGAAAGTAGGAGACAGAAAAAGAGACACAAAAGAGTGAATACATTTTCCCAGGGGCATTGCTGAGAAAACACCTATTGCCTGAGCACTAAAACAGAGTTCTCTGTGTAAAAATCAGCAAGAACATTTTTACATTATTACTTTATTCAATAGAAAATGGTGAGTTCATTTCATTTAGCTTAACCAGATGAAAGTTCAACAGTCTGCTCTGTTCTTAGATCTTTCTGTAGCTAATAGAGAAGTGTTACCTACAGCCATCTCATCTATATTAGATACATCTCAAAATAATTGATTTTTCATTTCACTGGCTCAATGAAGAGCAAACCTTAGATTAAGCACTTTGTGGAGGACCAGGCATAGGCATGTAAGCATGTTTGTCTCAAACATTTACTGTTATGCTGCAAGAGAAAACCTGTGATTGGAAGACAGGGTCCTGTCAAGGCAGGACAGAGTTGTTCTGAACCAACTTCTCTTTCAGTCGCTAGGCTCGCAAGTCTGCCTTGAGAGTCATGCTCAGTGCAACTGCATCAAGAGAAGGGTCAAGTTCTGGGCACCTCATTAAAGGGGGCTCCAGGACCACCAGGCACCTCCAACTCCCCCGGTTCATTTCCTGGAAGACTCTAAAGGGTTGACTGCACATGCATGAACATCAGCTGATGGCATGAAAAGTAAGGGGGTGTATACCAGGGAAGCTATAAATGGAAGCCCACAGTCCTGGGCTTTTGTTGACCCCAGATCCTGACCATCCATGGTGGCAGGACCGACATGGGATCTAAGGACTGGTGATCTTTTTCCTTCACTTTCTTCTCCACTTTGAATGTCTCCTCAGTTTTATCTCAGGCAAGTGTGACAATCATATTCTACCCTTTACTCCATACTGGAGTTTGTTGAGAGAGTTGGAAGTTTGTTAAAGTTTGCTGTAAAAGGTGAGAGCTTGTCAGCCAACACCTCTACAAATGTATAGTGGGCTGGTTGCCAGAGTTAAGGCAACTATATAATAAAATAGAAGAGTTCCTTGACACATGGATTGCTGTCTTTATTAAACCCAAAGAGAATTTTTTAATGAACATCACACTCCCTTCTGGGTCATGACACACTTTAATTACAGGTTGTTAAATTTGGTTGTATCAACTAATATTCCTGTGCATGTATCTCAATTGCAGGGTGCCAGCAGTTGCAGAAATTTTCTATATTCAAAATACTTCTAAGGTTTATTCTGGAATGATATTCAGCAGCGTCAGTGATAATTGGGAAGAGAAAAATATATTTTTAATACTTTTATCAGTCAGAACCATCATCAGAACTTTACTCGGTTTTCATCAGAGGTTTATTATCACACAATATTACCAGCAAATAACTGACTTAGAAAGATTCAAATGATACAGAAAAGTCAACATAGCATTTGGTACTGTGTCAGCGTACTTTTTGCCAATGATAACCTCAAATTAACATATATTAGCATATATTTTGCAACATGAACCTTTCTATGCCAAAGAAACTTAGACCTTCCTGGGGTATCCTTTAGGTGATACAGCTTCCTATTCCTTTGCCTTCAAAACCTAGGACCAAACTCCTTGTGTATGAGTATTTTACCCATATGGTGATAGTATAAACCAGTAAATGTTAGTTAGTATGTAGAAGTAGAATGGCAGGTGTCCAAAGATCAGTATAAGATTTTTTTTTTTCTGAAAAATTATGAGAGATATTAAGAAAAAGTGGAAAACAATGAGGAAAAAAGTAACTGACAGAATCCTTACTGAAACAAGCAGATGATATAAAAATAATAACAGGTAGCAGAAAAATCATTGCTTTAACTATTTGAAAAATTGGAAGACAACTAGGAAAAGACGATGCTCTCTCATTTGGGAAGATTTTCTTTTTATATTTATATTATTTATATTTGGGAAAATTATATGATGTAAAAAGTCTAATGTAAAAAGAGTAGGTGGCTTACTAGATGCCAGCACCATGCTCAGTGCTTCTTAGTAGACAGTCAAGGAGACAAACACACTGCCCATTTTCTGCAGTCTTCTGAGCCAATATAAAGATCTGCAATTCAACCTTTCTGGAGGTCTTGAAACTGAGCAATCTACCGAGATAATCATGTATGAAGCAAGTTTGCCATTATTTTTCCTTCTGGTGTAGCCTAGCTATGAGTCTGCTCATATACAGTGGCCATTTTAGAGTGGCCTTGACTATTAAGGGCCTAAAGCTCATTGTGGATTCCACTTTTTATTGTGTTTTACCCATTTTATTCTCCTTTTCTTACATATGTGATCTGTTGAGGCTCAATCAAGGTCCTACACAGGTCAAGGCACAGATCAGCTATGTGAAAGGTCTCCCTAATCTAACCTTTGTTAACCAGATTGTATCTTTGAAGTGAATCAAAGACTTTATGTTCTCTAACTAAATCTCTGTATTATTGTTTGTGGGATTAGCTGGAGGATGTTTTTTAAGTCTCTAAAAGAGTAAAGCATCATTTGGATTTCCCGGGCTATAGAGGGACATAGCTGAAATTTGCATTTGGCCTTATCATAATCATTCCCACTTAGAAATAGATCAGAATATACAGCCAGTATGTCTAAATTCTCTCTATTTTCAAATCAGAAAATCTGAATATTTCTAATTTGCAGACTCAGATAAATATTTTCATTTGTAGTCTTTATTTTCTTGCAAACACTTTCAAAACACTTATTTTTCCCAGTCATGATAATTTCAAATTTCACAAATATCACCATGGCTTTCAGTTTCTTTAATCATATGTGCTCTCAGTGTTTTGTGATAATTATGGATATGTAATTGTAAAGGAGATGTGTTCTCCAGTTATTAAAATAGGGGCATTTACTGTTTAGAGAAAGATGAAGTTAAATCTTACAAAACAAATATGAGTTGGTCCAAGTGCAACATATCATGGAAGCATTTTGGTATCAAATGGTTTCGCAGATTGCTATTTAATCTCTGTAACCCATTTTGCTGTTCTGAAAATAGAAATAACACTTTCTGGACTTATAGAAATATTAAGGATGCCAAATCTAAATAAACTTAACCTCAACTTGACCAAATATTGGCATTTTGAGGAACAAAATTCCTCCTCAACTGTTAAGGAGAAAGCTGCCTAAATGATCTTCTGAATTATGGAACTTTGAGACGCTGAACAGCAAAATGGTTAGACAGCAAAGACACTAATACAGGATATAAAAATTACATTATCAGTTTTTACATTTACAGGTTGCCACCAAAGATATCATAACATATTCTTTGATTTCATTATTTTAAAATACGTGGTTTACTACTGTTAAATACTGTTTATTGTTGTTAAAATGAAGGTAATGATCTGTGCCCTATGCTGAAATGGTAATTCTGAAGAGTGTCCTAGGAGAACCTTTAGTTCATACTAGATTCCTGAGAGATTTCTGCATTTGTGAAGTTTTAAATGACATTTCATATTTTTAAGAGAACTGTAATGATCACTCAAACTTAGATTTTGTTATTTCCAGTAGTCCATACTTGTGAAATTGTAGGTGGGTAGCTGAAAATAAGAAATTCAGGAACTGCCTGAATACAGTGAAACAGTGTGTAACTGTATTGAAATAATATGAGGCCAAATACAAATCATTTATAGCTGACTTAAAGAAAAAAATCCAAATTAATAGAATAAATCAAAATAAAGAGTCTTAAAATTAAATAGGTCTAGGATTTTTTTTGTAATCCAATGGAGTTTTAACCAGTTTTCTGAATTTTGATAAATAATGTTTGCTTTTTAAAAGTAATAATGAATATTAGGATATAGTGTTTGAAAACAATTTTCCTTTAGAATCCAAAAATTTCAATTCAAGTCACGTGACTTGAATCCTTCAAAACATGCGGTTTCAGCTGATGTCATAATGATTAAATTGTCCTCACCATCATTTTCTTCTTACTATCAGGTTGACAAGGTTTAAGTAACTAATAATTTTAAGTCCCAATTCTTGCCTTTAAAATTTTAATTAACTTCAGTATTCATTGTGTACATTATAAAATGCCATGGAAAACTACTTTTTGAATACAAGAAACCTAAATACGCAAGTGAAAGGACAAATATTGCAGTAGTCCCTAAAATTCCCAGTTACCCTTCTTAATAAACCTAGTGCATCAAATGTGCATGCAGTGCACTATATACATGACACCCTGCACTTTATAAACAAGTTTAAAATTAGGGATTAATTTTAAAATGCCTATATGATGCATAGTATTGAGACCTAAATATGCAAAGCTGTGACACATGCGTTGCATTACAAGATGAGAAAAAAGTGAGTTCTCAGAACAGGACTGTCATTACCCCATAAACTCAGTTCAGGAGAACTGTATGCTTGGTTTTGCATGCTATAGAAGTCAGGATGGTGAAGCATCTCCCTGTTATCATCCCTGCCTCACTCAACGCTTCAGGCATCCAAGGCCAAACCTGATTGAGGGGTTATCCCCATGACAGCCAAATTGGCCCAAATGCACGTTATTTATCTTCCATTACTCAGGTAAGCTGTCAACACATTCCTGAGGAATTCAACACTCAGAAAAGGAAGACATGAAAGTGAGCGTGTGTGTGCATGTACAATGTTTTGCTCTGCATACACATGGAAAAGCTTGCATCTCAGAGAAACATAAGTGAACTTTTCTGATACAAATGGCTGCTTTTCTTTTAATTTGAAATCTGTTCTTCAAGGAATATGACAGGATCTGTGAAAATGGCAAAGTGTTATTACAAAAAATTTCACAGCATTTTAAAATGGGGGAGCTGCAGCTAGCTTACACTAAAATGTGTATTGTTTGAAGTGCTGTTAGATGGCAAAACACGTTCTATTTTATAACTAGCAGAAAATGCCACTGTTCCTGTCCCCCAGTTTGTTGCAGTGAGTACGTTTGACCTCATTAAATGTTCTCTTATGTGTCTGTTCCTCTACCCCTGTTACCAGCACTGCCTTCATCTAGACTTGTATGAATAATTGGGAAACCCCTGCGGACCTATGGCCATGCTGAGGAGAGAGTACAGAATGTTGGCTGCCCTTCAGTCTTGAATCACCATGACATGTTAGCTGTGTAAGAACATGGTTTCTCAAGCAATTAGAGTTTCACATGGTAGAGCATCCTATAATTTACTGAAAGAGGAGAACCTCAGATCTTTTTCTTTCATCATCTTGATTTTCAGCATTGCAATATCTTTTCATTTATAGATCCAGAACGAATGGGCAGCACATCAAACTAAACTTACAACACCACAAAAGGTGGTGGTGAATCTTGAGCCTTAACAGTGATACTGCAGTTTTGGCTTATATAGAGTTATACATCCTGAAAAAATTTAGAGAAAATTAGACTTCAGAACTATAAAACTCATGGAAGGATATTCTTCCCTGATGAAAATTTGCTTCTCGTCTTCTATGGATTTGTATTCTTTATAATGTAAAATAAGAAAAAACTATGCAAATCAGAGCTAATGAGATTGTGTTTAATGGAAGTAATATCAAATCTGAAATTTTTCATGTTATTTCATGAGGTTCATGAATGAAGGATGTTTCAGGCAAAACAGGAGGCTATGTGTACATACGCAAAGTTTAAAGAATATATTTTACTGACAAAATAACTGGCATGTGACTGCTATGTTCTGGATATTACTACTCCCTACAAAATATTTTATAAGTCCATCCTAAATAAATATTGATGAATAAACACCTTGTCACAATTTCACTTTGGACTGTCTTTTTCTCCCTCAAAATCAATTTATGATTTACATCACAATTTAATTTAGTCAATCAGTGAAAAATATAATTGATAATTACCTTAAAATAAAAGAAAAATCAAGTATTACAAGCTATTCAGTTTAATTTAACTTATACATAATGTGCAATTTTAAATTAGAAGTTAAAATAATACATTTTGATAAGGAGATTTTTATCAACAACATTGGGTCCCAAGTAAATAAATGAAGCCTTGGTATCTTGCTACATACCAAAAGACCAGACCCATTATAAATTCAGCAGCAAAACTCAT
Source organism: Manacus vitellinus (assembly GCF_001715985.3). NCBI lineage: Eukaryota > Metazoa > Chordata > Aves > Passeriformes > Pipridae > Manacus > Manacus vitellinus. Next base: position 20,504,894 of record NW_021940208.1, on the reverse strand, counting down.
TTCATTATAATTTATTGCCTATCAGATACTATAACCTACTTTGGAAGAAATTTTGGAAGGACAATCAATTATGGAAGACACCATCTGACAGTCCACATACTATATACATTAGACCAAATATTTTAATTTCAGGGCCTGAAGACAATTCTTTTTTCAGAAACCACAAGTTTAGATCAAAAGTTTCCAAATCTTTATGGGAACCTGTGATATATCAAAATGTATGTGTGTATATATAAGTCACAGAAAAGAAAATATTTTTATTTACATATTGGGATAATTATAAAATGTAAAAAGTCTAATGTAAAAAAATGTTGCAATTTAGATGTAGGAAGTTTGGACTATTGTAGTCTCCATGATCTAACAATGTCAGGATGAACTTGTAATGGTCAGCAGATGTAGAGAAACAAAGTTTATGATTAATAACTGGAATTTGTTCACATACTATGGCTAAAGCAAAAAACTTTCATTTTTGAAATCTTATCTATTCCTCCGAACTAATAAGGCCAATACTGAAATATTTATTTCTCAGAAGTAAAATTTAAAAAGTATTATTTGTTGTGTTCTCAAGAAGAAATGAAACTCCAGTCTTTTCTTTTCTTTGCTAAATAGTAATGGACTGTTCTCTGAAAACTGTTTCCTTTCTGCCACAACACAGAACAAGCTGATAGATACACTCCTAGAGCAGGATTATTCTGGCTGAGCTCAGAGAGCATATAGGGGGGTGCAATCAAATAGCAGTCACAATCAGTATCATGACTGTGATCATTCGTGACGATAACCTCTTATTTTTGTAGATTTTTCTCATTCACCTATATTTTATGATTTGTGAATAATATGAACCTAGAAAACTACAGACACTGTTGGGGAAAAAAGGGAGTGTATAGTTTGTCATTGCAATTACTTGTACTGGTTTACTGAATAAAACAAATTTTTATTGTGAAACCAAAGGTGTTTCTAAGGTGATAGTGGTAGTGGTGATGATGAGCAACTCATCGCTGAGGAAAGAAGAGTAGTATTATTAGATATGGCCAGTAGGTATACATTCTTATAACATTTAGAATAGCTATATATAAATGCATACATATTTATATAAATATCTATAAAATGCATATACATAAACACATATGCATGTCTTCCTTAATTCCTAGATTCTGGAATGATTTAGTTATAGAAGCATGTCTGCTGTCATGAAAAACCAATACAGTTTCTAGGACTTAGGCTAGAAGAAGTAAATATTTGAAAATAGAAACCCTGAAGGCTCAAAACCATTATACAAACACAGAGAATTGAAAATGTATTTTTGAAATGCATGTTGTTGACAATTCCAATTCCTGTAGTCATATGACCCACATGTCCAGCAGGGTTTTTTCACAGAAACCCATTAAAAAGATTCCCCTCTTGGGAGAACTTCTAAGGCCTTAGGACAGCACTGACTCTAATTTACCATAGAATCTTAGGGCATATTCTTCTTCTATCTTTACTGCATAAAATGTATTGCTAACACTCAAAAAGTAATAAACTTACCTAAACCATACAGTAAGAGCAACAGGTTTGTTATTTAGGCTGAATTGAATTTATGCTGAAAAGTGTGACTGTGCAGCTTTTTATAATGAAAAGTTAAATTGTTTAACTTCTTGGACCCAGTTATGGTAAGTAATATATGCTGTGATCTGTCACGAGGTTATATGCTGTATAAACTGCATACTCTATGTACCTCTACAGTATAAAAACATGGTTTCTCAGGAAATTACTCCAATAAATAAATAAATAAATAAATAAATGTGTACAGACATGGACGCAGAATTAGTGTGTGAATATATATAATATTCCAAATGTTTTTATTTAGCATTGATTTCCGTAAGAGATCTACCTGAACAAATACTAGTTTACAGATGCTTACCCTACAGATTATTTTAAAGAAAATTGTTTATTTCACCTTCTCATGCTGTCAAATGTAACTTGAACAACCACTAACTGAGCAACTAACTCATTAAAAGAAAAAAAAAAAAGGATTTGGTGTTGCATAAGGTCCAGGAAAACATCATGTTTTCTACGGAATATAAATATTGGTGGGAAAGAACACTGCTGCAATGTGTTCCAAGCTGTAGCTTTGTCAGTTCAACATTTTAGTTCTTCAGTGGAGTGAGGTGGCTGTTGGCACTCAGTGGAGTTACTTTGAAGATAGCTGCTTGATCTCTCAGCTTTTGAAAACATTTCTGGGTTTAGTAAGGGGAAAAGTAAACAGTAGTTTTGGGATTCTTCAGCTCAAAATTCTACCAAGAAACTTATTGCAAGTATAAGTTCTGTGATTAATGCACATGCCAGAGTAGTGTTCAGCCAATTCTTTTTCATCTACATTAACCTAGCAGTGCTAAATTCTAGTGAAAACCCAAGCAGATCAGAAGAAATGCCAAAACAAGAACCCAGGTCAGAGGAGACTTATAGAAAATTAGGTAAGAATTAATCTGACATGGTGAACAAAGGTATCTCACTCTTTAGACTCGTTGCACAGGTACGTTTAGAAGTGGTTTTGTGTCTTTGTGAGACAAAAGTATTACAGCTAGAAATTCAGGCCACTGAATGGAAACCAGGCAGAAGCAGCAATGGTAGAGTACCACAGTCACGGTTAGCGCAGCAGCCGGGCACAATCTCAGCATGTCCTGTCTTGGCAGGAACAGTAGCTTGAGCCAACATCTGATAGCCCAGCAGGCCACTGAGGGGAATCAGTATAGCAGCAGATGTGTGTTAGGAGAGACCTGGCAGGCTATGTGAGATTCAAAAACTGGCAGGAAAGTTCACTGAACAGAGCCAGGGCTTTGCCTGGGAAACCATCGAAAAGATAAAGAGGAAAGAGGTTATATTCAGGCTGTACAGTCAGATTTCAACTGTTGAGTTTTGTTTTACTCTCTGTGGCCATATTAATTGAACATAATGACTCCTAAATAAATTACTAGTGAAAGAGAATTCTACAGAACATACAAGAGATGGGAAACAGAAGTTATGGGCAAGTTAATCACACGCTGATTCTGCTGCTCCTCAGGTACAATAACTTTTTTTCCTTCTTAAATTTGCTATCAGAGAGGTGCATTGGCAGGTCCATCTTGGGGCTGGTTGGCATTGGCTCTGTTGGACCTGGGAGAAGCTTCTGGCAGCCTCTCAGAGAAGCCACCAAAACCCAATCCCACCACCAAAACCTGGCCACACAACCCTGATACTTGAAAAAAAAACCAAAACCCAAAACCCAGTCACCAGCAGTGTGTATCAGGGATCAATATTAAGGTCCATGCTGTTTAACATCTTCATCAGTGCAGTGACCCAGAGAATTGGATGACATGCACCCTCAGCAAGTTTGCAGATGGCATAAAACCAGGAGGAGTGAATAATACACCCAATGGGTGTGCTGACATTCAGATGAACAGGCTGGAGATTTGGACAGATAGGAATCTAATGAAGTTCAGCAAAATCAAATGCACATTTCCCTGGGGAAATTCCTGTGGAGAAATAAGCTCCTGTATCAGTAAATGGTTGCTGCTGATCATCTGGAAAACAGTTTTGTAAAAAAGGACCTGGGGCACTGGCAGGCACCAAGTTGAAAAGGAGACAGCAGTGTGCCCTTGCAGCATAGAAGGCTAATGGTATCCTGGGCTGCATTAGGAAAAGTGTTGTCAGCAGGTTGAGAGGAGATCCTGCCCCTTACTGTGGATGAGGCCACAATTAAAGTGTGAATCCAGCCCTGAACACCCCAGTACAAGAAAGATATGGAATTATTGGAAAGAGACTAGCAAAGAGCCACTCTCTCTCAGTTTAAGCCACTAAGGAGAGGCTGAGAAACCTCAGACTGTTCAGCCTGCAGAAGAGAAAATTCAGAGGAATCTTATGCATATCTGTAGATACCTGATTTGAGCAGGCAAGGAGGGCAGTAAAGAATTAGGAGCCAGACTGTTCTCTGCGTTATCCACAAAAAAGACAAGAGGAAATGGACAGAATTTAAGATATAGGAAATCCAGTTAAACATGTGATTAAAACCCCCACACTTTTTATTGTGAGAGTTATCAAACTTTGGAACAGGATGTCCAGTGAGACTGTGGATATTCAAATATCTTTGAATATCTTTGGACATATTCAAAACTTGAATGGGATCTGACAAAATTTCAACTCTTATAAAAACGTAGAAAGGAGACAAATGCTATTAAAAATTTTTAAATGCAATTATAATGTATAAGGTGTTCAGTCTCAAGGTCTTTTGAAAATACAAACCCCCCTTAACATGACCATTTTTCATATTATTCTTTCATATTTTATCCCTTTTCCTTCTATCCCTGTTATCGTTTTCTAACATGGTTAAAACTGTAAGACAGGGGCAACTAGCATAAATTGAAATTGCCTTATAATAGATACTTTCAAAATTTGGGAAATCACCAAACCTGAAGGTTTGGTTTACATATTTCCACTGCCACAAATATGTAATCATTTCCACTGATTACATATTTCCACTGCCACAATGACGGAACAAGGAGTTAAACGGAAAGTAACTGCATGGAAAATAGTGTTGCAATTTCACTTATCAGGGTAGTAAGTTCAAAGCTCAGTAAGCTCAGTTTTCTTCCCCCAGTCTCTCTAAGTTTTTAATGTGCATGTAAATAACTGATGAACATTTGAAGCTACCTACACTGACACTTTTAACATACAGGAGGGACCTTTTTTTTTTACACATTGCGCGACATACTTAAAGGATGATGGTAGCTGTAAAGACTGCAGGCACAAAAAAAAGTAGATATGCTGTGGGTATAGTACAAAAGAGGCTCAGTACCAAATGCTAACACCAGAGATAAAGGTGAAGTGTCAGCTGAAAATCTTATTTATGATCATTCAAACAGATGTGTTTGTACTTTGGATACATTTTCTAATGAAATACATCTTCAGAGAATGCTTCCAGATGAGGGACATTTCTGTAGCACCAAAAACCCCAGATTTCAGGACTGTATTGTGAACAAAATCATTATAGCAGGATAGTCAAATTTCAAATATCAACAAAATGTTATAAATTCTGAAGCAGTCTTTGGAGCTCAAAAATTGTGTGACTATCCAGAAACCTTTGAGACATAACAGGAAAAAAAGAGGGCTCTTAGGTCCCAGGAAAGACTACTGATGTTGGCAGAATCACAGCAAAAATGCAAAGAGATGAATGCACATCCCAGCAACTTTACTGAAGAAGCAAACATGCCAATAAAGATGAAAGGACAAAGCTGAAGAGGACTTGTAGGAGCTTTGCAAGAAGTTTACAGAATTATATCATTAAAATGATACAGGGGATGAGGTTGTAGGGAAGAAATCTTCAGTAGGGCACTACCTAAAAGCCATATCTATGCACATTAGTGAGTTTCAGGCTCTTGGTTCCAACAGCAGAAGAATAAACAAAATCCTCAGCATGGTACCCACTATGAATGAACTTAGCTCTGTCAAGTGTTTGCCATGCAGTAGTACCTAATAAAAGTCAAAATCTTCCAAAAGTGAAACATAATTGCTAGAAGAGTCTGGAATATATTAACAGCTGGTAAGCAGGAACAATTTCCTCTGCTTAAAAATTATATGCTTTTCATTGCACTGCAGAAAAGATCCTCTGTTCTTGTCAGATATTAGGGAAAGTTGAAGTTACTGCAGTAGAAATGTGTCTAACTCTACATGTAGCTCCTACAAAGGAGACTTAATAAAGTTGGAGACAGCTTAAGGCAAATATAAGAAAGTCTGGTTTTGTGTTAATTGTGTGGGAAAAAAATATTACATTTTGAGTTGCTCCAGGACATTTTTTTTAAGTAAGTAGATATCTCATTCAAACATCCTCATGGCATTATTTTGGAATATTAAATATAATGTAAAATAAAATATAAAATCAACAGGGGTCCAGAAGGCAGAACTATCTGTTAAAATAAAGGTTTGATGCTTATTAAAAGGGTCAAAATATTCAAAGATGATAAAATGAAGACAATTAATGTATGAATCTATTATACTAGCTCTTTGTACTAGAGAATACACATATCTTGGTTGGCATAGTAGTACAGCTTCAAAAATGCTCTGTGCCAGATACGTACTTTTTTGTTTCTTCCCTACAGTTACAGACATTGGATATGCTTCAGCTCAATGTAGCCAGGAGTCAGTAGACATAGGTATAAATTAAGGGCATTCTCCTATAATTCAGAATGAATTTTAGGAAAATGGAAAATAGAACGGTATAGCTTTTACTGAAGTTCCACTTGCTGGTTACTTTACCTGGAGCATAATATTAACAACATCTTTGAGTGAGAAAAACTGTTTAGAAGCAAGCTAAAATAAGACCAAAAATAGGAGATAAAATAATAAATAAAAATGGTTAGTCTCATACCATTCATATTGCTTGGAAAAAAAATAAATGGGGGGAAAAAGAAAAGCACTTTAGTCTAAGGCTGCCCACAATGTGAAACCATTTTTCTTAGAGCTCCTGTGTGAGAGCAAACAATTTAATAAGTACAGTTCTCTTGTCCAATGAGAGGTAGACTGATGAGAAAGCTATCTAGAAAACCCAGGACATCCAGTTACTGAGCATTGGTACAGTTTGCCCAGCAAGGCTGTGGAGTCTCATCTGTGGAGATATTCAAAAGCCACCTGGACACTGTCCTGGGCAACTGACTCAAGGAGCCCTGGTTTGAGCAGGAAGGTTAGACCAGGAGATCTCCCAAGGTCAACTTCAACTGCTCTGTGATTCTGTGAGTCTATGATCAGGATAGCTGTACCTCAGAACTTCAAAAAGTAAAATTCAAAGAATTAAAGAAAATAAAATGAAGGGTAAACAGATTATCCACAGACATATATGGAAAGAGGATAAAAAAGATAAAAGGACTAGAGTCCAGTCTTTTCTGGAGGAAAAGACAGAGATCAGGAATGATATAGGTGTTGCCAACATACTAAATATATGTTTTGCTTTTGTTTCAATAAGGATGATGATGCATGTAACACCAATGGAAATGTAATATAAAGGCAACGAGATAAACTTACTAGAAAATCATATATGAGCCATGAGCCAAGTTGGATCTTCTCGTAATAATTATATTGAATATCTGAAAAATCTATATTCGGTCTACTAAAACAATTAACATATTAAATAGCACATTAACATACCTCGGCAATGTAGTAGGAGAAAAAAAATTGGTCCAACAAAAAAAGATAAAAATTAAGCAGAATGAGACAAGTAAAACTCTGCTACTTTATTGTAAGGATCATGATTTTTTTTTTTAATAATTTTTATCAAGGACTGTCGCGGTTTAACCAGCCACTCCCCTGGGGCTGAAAATGGTTTGCTCCAGAGTGGCTCTTCTGATGCAGAGCCAATCAAAAGCTGTAGTAACATCTCTGTGAAATGACATATTTGATAGTACTGGAATAGAAGCACTTGGTTGCACAGTAGGAATTGCAGACCACAAGGTAAAGAGAGAGAGGGGGCCATACGGCCCACGGGGGCCAGAGGGCTTTTTCCCCCCCACGGTCCTGGCCCAAGGCCAGGTGCAGCACTGAAGCCAAGCCGGGCCCCTAGTTGAGACGTGAATGCAGAAAGAATTAGCTAGAATTAGCTAGAATTAGGGGTGGCCAAGGGAGAACCTTGAATCCAGAGGGCCCCCTGGACCTCCCGGCCCTGGCCCAGCCAGGGCTGCGGCGATCTCCCTGCCATTTCCCCCCACTGCGAGCGGGGGCAGCAGTGATTGTGAAGCAGAGCAGAAAGAATTCCAGGCAGAGGAGAGAGAAACTTCAAGCAGTCTTGTTGCCACCTCCCCCATCAAGCCAGGGGAAGGGGGCTACTCGAACTGAAACCAAAGTAGCAGAGACGGGTCAAGGGGTCCAGAGACATCCTGTAAGCTGGACCAGGACGGCTAGACCGAAAACGCAGGAGAAAGCCTAACTGAACTAAGCCAAAATGGGCCTGGAGTGGCCCAGACAGTACCAGCGGCCAGCTGGACCCAGACCCCCAGACCGAGAGACGTGGGGATGCCCTGCAGAGAGAACTTGCAACGGAGCAGAGAGAGAGAGAGATACCAAGTTGGAACATTCTGGGGTAGGACTGAGCCAAAACCCCAGAACCCTTGATCCTGGAAGGAAGGGTGGCTCCCAGACTTAGGGGGGCCCCAAAACTCCCATGGAAGGAAACCTCCACGTAGTAGGGAACAAAGACTTAAAGCTTTAACTCCCTGTACCCCGTGGTGAAGACATGGTGATGATGAGTGTTTCCCTCGAAGCCCATGGATGAACCCTCGGTGGGAGCCAAGTGGTTAGAGGTGGGGTACTGAGGCCTCACACCCTATAGAAGAGAGAGAGAGAGAAATTTTCCAGCTACAGTGAATTGGAATGTAACCCTGAGAGTGAAGGAGAGACTTCTTTCTCCTCCTGCACTTTATGGGGGGAAAAGGGGTGATTTTTGTAAATACATGGTTTTATCATCATAGGAGGATTAGTTAGGATTGCTGTATATATTATTCTATAGTTTCCATTCTGTTAGTAATAAATTCTGATATTATTCCCCCATGCTGAGTCTGTTCTGCCTGTCTGGAAAGTTCTCTCACCTTTGAGCAAATTTGTGGCAGCTTGAAAATTGGTCCCTGGGTCAAACCATGACAAGGACATCAATATTATCAGAGACGTAAGGAAATAGACAATGATATGAAACATAAATGGGCTTATTGAAGATATATCACATTAGAGTTATCAAATATCTTTCCTAATAGGATAATTTCTAACATAAAATTAATTGAAAAGACTTGATATCTAAACAGTATGATACTATTTAAAAGAAATATTCAACCTGGAGATCTTTCACTGGTTAATTAAAAATATATAAAATGGATGAAGAGACTTTTTGGTGATTATTAAATGCAGGTTACTGAAATGAAAGGGATATTACAGTGTTTCTTAGGTTCAGTCTTGCAATAAATATTTAATAGTTTCTTAATTAGCTATGTTTTCAGGCATAGATCACGAAATTCATGTAAAACACAAATTTGAAAAGTTTGGCCAAGACTGTAGAGAGCATGTCATGACTCTGGAAGAAACAAATTGTGCTGAAAACTGATATCACATAAATTGTGTTGTAATATGAAGTGCATGACATCTCTTTAAACTAGGGGTTAGTTTTCTAGAGGCCATGACAGATGAAGAGAAATTAAAACAGCACTTCCCATGCAGTGACGTTCTAGAACGTTTCACAGTGATGTTCTAGAACTTCAGCTAAAATAAATAAACAAACAAATAAATAGTCTCGAAATCCTAGTAAAATTTTTGCAGAAGGCAATATTAGTCTACCTGTGGTTGCATCCAGTTCTGGTCACGTGTGGTCAGTTTGAACTGGAAGAAGTGAAGATGAATGAAAAATTTATTTTTAAATATAAGAGTAAAAACCTACGGTTAGCTTAGTCCAGTAAAATAAGTGTTGAAAAACATGGTTCATCTGAGTGGAAAATACAGTGGAGGGAGATATATTTAATCATATAATCTATGGACATACACTGCTCATAAACAAATTATTAGCAATTATTACAAAAGTATTTCCACTGTAAAACAACTAAAATTACTCAGTGACCTGTCAGACATGATAGATGCACGAAACTCCTTGCCTCACATGCCCTTAGATGAATTTCCTGTAAATGCCCTTATTTGTTATTAATCTTCCTCTTAATTTCTAGTATTTTGGGGGTCCTTCTGATTGCTGAACAGGATTAAGAGATTTTCTACTCCTTTCCTCTCGTAGCATAGCTTGTCTTCTTTTTCATTGCACTTACATAGCCAGCAGCTACCTTAGCAAGTGGGAAGGACCAGCACTTGATTTGACATCACAGATTTTTCTTCTTGGACCATATACTCATGTGGCAGCTTACCAGGGATGTAGTCTGTGTCAGTTGTATCATTCCCAGGAATAATGGATACATTATAAAGAGCCAGGCTCTGGACAACCTTGCATATACATTGTTGATGGTATGTCATAGACGTGTTCCATAAATTACTTTGGTCATGATTCAACCAGGAAGAAAAGCACTTGGGTGTACCACTGCTGTGCTCAAACACCTACTGTAGGACTACGGATAATAGATGCAAGACATATTTTCACCTAAAAACAACCTACCACAGATGCAAATATCTGATCCTGGCCACAGCTAGAAATTAATGAAGACAAAATGCACTGATGTTATTTAGCATTACTACAAGCATGTTTGCACACATACAAGCAGGAACTTGCCTGACTGACACACAGTGTTCTGTAAACAGCTTCTGCTGTAGCTGAAAAAGTACCTTGAAACCAGGCACAAAAGGAGTGACTGGAAAAATAAACTAGACATTCTGTAACTGAACATTTTCAGCATAAAATGTTTAGCAGTTGCCATGGTTTAACTAGCTTCAGAGATTTTTAAGACTCGTTATGGCATCTATAAAAGGCTTATGCTCATGTCAAGAGACTTTAAGTAAATGTGCATTTCTGAAAAAGAGAAGTTATTTCCTTAATTGAAACACAAATGAACTTTTTTTTTTTTTACATTGAGTATAAGGACGTATTATAAAGTTTTCTGTGCAGAGAAAGAAAATTTATAATATGTTCTATAAACTTATGGAACACACATAACATACATAACAATCTATGTTCATAATACTTCTTATTAAATATGTATTTTATTGATGTCTATAGTTACTGAATATCATGTCATGCAGTCTTTTCTTTCAATGATTCTGTCTGCTACTCCGTATTAGTTATGAAGTTTATTTCTAGGCTTAGCATTTAGTGATCTGTATTTAGTGCAAAGTCCCTACTAGGGAAAGTGAAACCTAGTGATGTTTTGTTTAAAAGAAAGAAAAATAATTTCTTTTCTTTCCATTCAAATAATAAAGCCCTCAAAGCCAATGTACTGAACACAAGAGTAACTTTAATTGCATTCATATTTACTGTAAAATTCCATCATTAAGGAAAAACATCTGCACTTGTCTGAATTGTGGCCACCTTAGTCATAAAGGGAATATTGACAATATCTGATCTGCAGTTTAAAGGTGCAAAAGTCTTTTCCGTATTACATCAAATGACAACAATTCTCCATCGTTCCCATGCAAAAGGGCAAAACTACAAATTAATTCCTGTCTAGACAGAAGGAATAATGGTTATTATCTAAATTGTCTTAGGCCACTGCTGGGACATTCAATGAAAAGCTCTACTACTAATGAATAAAAAGACAATTTTTTTACAATTAATGAGTCATAGATATTTTAAGCACTGCAATTTGAGGACAGAAAGCTATTAGATTTAGAGGAAGAATGGAAGAAAATAATGAGATCAGAAGGGTGAGCTATTTTGGTACCTGAGAAAGGTTGTTATTCTAATTCAATATTTATCATGCGGAGGCAACTTTAAAATTAAGAACCTAAAGTAAAGATGCTTGGATCTTGGATACCATCTGGAAAGTTCAGCTGAAGAGAATCAGGCATAAGGAAAGAAATAACATTGGTAACTGAAAATATGTCTGTAAAACACATTTTTTTAATTCAAAACAGGAAAAAAAGAACCCAGATGGTAGAATTTTGAAGGGAAGATTAGAAATTAACATATTAATGGGCAGATCTTGCAGTCACTGGAATAAACAGAGTTTTGCCATTGATTTTAATGAAAGTAGAATAAACTATGTCATCAGAAGTGCTGAGAAAAGGTTGTAAACATAAAAGACCACATTTTCCAATTGATGTAGTTTTCTGCTCTGTAAACATAAATTGAACTTAAAGGGGCTAAATGTAACTACTGCCCAAGTCCTCTAGTCAGGGGAACAGTTTTCTGGGAAACAGTTAGCAAGAGTAACTTCATTCCTTTGGATTTAAATGATTTTTAAGAGGGCAAGGTGTGACAGAGACAGATACTCATTCGTACTGATTCAGTCAGTGACATAAACCAGGGCAGCATTGTACTTTGATCTTCAACACATCTAGATAGCTCAGGATGTGAGATCTAGCTCTCTTGTGATCCTGTGTTCTCTCTACAAAGTTCAGTTTGTTTTTGAACAAGGTAGGGTATCTATCACCAAGATATAAGTACTGCTAAATTGCAGACTTCCACTGGGTTACAAGACTATCTGTATCATGTTCTATTCTGCATTTACAAAGCATCCTCTTCTAGGATATGGAGAGGTATGTTACTGTAAGGTCTCAAAGACATGAGCTTGTATTTAAGTGCCTAAAAAGGTTTAATTTAATGCACAAAGGGCATGAGGTAGACTTTATCTGACATAAACCTTTTTCTGTCAAGCAAACACATTATTGGGAGTGGTGCTGCATTTTCATATTGAATTGATCAATTTTACCTCTAAGGGTCATTGCATTGTGTAAGCAAAGAGCAAAGGATCAAATTTTAGCAAAAATATAATTGCCTAACATAGTTTGTTATTTAAAAAAAAAATGTAGCTATATATGTTATTTACTAGTTCTTGATTTTAATTAAAAACAAATAAAAAGGTGAATATAAATGGAATTGGGAATACTGTGCTAATTTGCATCAGTGTTTAATTTCCTGAAATATAATAATTAAAGTAAACACTAATTACTAAAACTATTTTTCATTGTTAAAGTGCAAAATGTACATATTTCTCAAGTAGCCTTATGCTTTTACAAGAGCCCTCTCTTGTGGCTATAACTGTTTGTGCATTGTAACTAGCTCAGATATTTTGAGGACCTTTTTAAAAAGAATTTTATACTGCAATTTAAGGTAGTAGGAAAAACAATAACATAACTCTGTCCAGCCATGCAGCAGATAGTGATAATAAAAGCTGTATAAATTATCTAGAAATCTATATAATTCACCCAGGCATAAAGACTGTTGAAAATAGTTTTCTATATTTATTCTAATAGGAAGGCTTTAAACAATAGCCAGTCTACAAAAGATGGCAAGAACTATATATAGTCAAAACACTCACTATACTGCAAAAGCAAAGATAGGATAATCAAAATAAATGTAATGTATGGTCAGGAGAGCTGTTCTATAGTCACATAACACTGAAGAACTCTTTAAAAATTGTGAAGGAAAATGCCAAAGATTTAAATGCTTCTGTTTCTTTTGTGCATCTCCCTGTAGCAAGGATATACCTGTAGCAAGTGAAAGATGTTCAGAAAGGGATTTGAGCCAAGCTGTTCAGTGATGTTGTGCTTGGTATTGGTCATCTTATAGCAGGTACTTATTGAAGTGAACTGTGCTGAAGACCCAGTGCACATCATCTACTGACTGCATTCATGCCTGGCCCGAATCTTTCACCTGCACTGGGGTGATGTGCTAGTTTAAAGGTAAACCAGCAGGGGAAATGAACTCAACTCAAAAGAGAGATTATAAGTCAGAATAATAATTTAATAAAATAATACAATAAGTACAATTATACAGACAAGTAATTTGGTTTTAACCCACAAACCCAAATGTATAACCCAGTACCCTGGGGCATGAACAAAGTGGTGTTTCTTGCCCCCCACCCCCGAGTCCGGAGTAAAGGGAGAGGGAAAAAAACCTGCTGGTGGGAGAGCTGTTGCAGTCTGGTCACAAAAGTGGTGATTGCAGTCCAGTTGAGGGTGGTGAGCTGCAGTTTGATCGAGAGCGGTGAGCTGCAGTCTTCCTCTGGATCCCACGAGTGGGTAAAAAGGTTCCAAAACTCCAAGTTTATATATTCTCCCATTCAGGCAAGAATGCTCAGTCTTTCCCTCAGAGCGGGGAATTCCATAAAAGGGTATGAGGACAGGAACATCTACAGGCCTCTACTGCTAACAATTTCTGGGAAATGGCATGGAAGGCTATAGAATACACCGTTTTGGGTTACACCCATACCATGATGAACTGGTCTCAGCTGTCCTAACTAGGACAGGTGACAACTGCTTCATTCCCACAAAAGGGGTCTTCTGGGAATTCCTTACTGGCCTAGATGTTTGGGTTATCTCCTTTTCCAGTTGGAATGATAGGATTTTTAATAGTACAGTCTGCTCATTAGGAGAGAGCACAAAGCAAAACAGCTTTGGGAAACCATACCATAAAGGAACTGTGATTACTATCAAGGATTAGACACTTTATGTTTAATGCAGACCTTAGACATATGAATAATGGGAGCTAAAACTCTGTAAGAGGGAGAAAATAGCAGCCTGGAGTCTAGTACTAGTGGGAGTTACACTCACCAGAGTTTGGCAAGTAGATTAATTACTCTTTACTAATCTGTTCTCATCATATGAGAATGATATCTCTTTAGGAAGGTTGTGGTATTTTTATTTGACATGGCTTTTCTGCTTCCCAGAGCCATGTAGTTGCACTAATAATAAATGATAAATTCAGCTTTCAATCTTCCCCAGCTTACTGAAATGTTACAAGGTTTCACTGACTCACTTATTAATGTTTTAGCAATATTTTTAAATCCTCAGATGGAAGATGCTATAATCAAAACAGGTTAGTGTCTGATGAAAGGTGTCTGAAAAAATTAAGTTTAAAATATCTGTGAGCCCTTTCATTATTTTAGTGTTTATAATTAGATTTAGTGCTTATAAGTTTCCATATAGCTAATACACATTTTCCTAAAAAGGGCAAAAACTTATATTACAAAGCTGTTCTTTCCAATTAGTCAAAACCTTTTCAAAGTAAACAAATCTGTACTTCAAATATCACCAGAAGAACATGATAGATGAAACTCTTCAAGTTCAGAAGCTAAAGCTATGTCAATAGCTATGTCAGATTAAACAGAACTCAGAAACCTTTCTGGGCAAGGGGTTAAATAGAATGACTCATATCTGTTAGTAAATGCTTCTAGCCACAAAAAGAGAGCAGCTACATGCAAACTGCCAGCTGGCATTTAGAGACAGTAGTTAAAATATTCAACTTCGTAAAACACATTCATGAATTAGTTAAGAACTTACTAGTTGGCTTAGGTCAAAATTGTTCCAGAGAATGGTCTAAGAGCTTAGAAATACAGACAATTGCATTTCAGACCTGAGAGCATTGCCTGCCTGGTTCTGTTTAAGTTACTAACATAGATGTAGTCTACAAAGTGATTGCTCTTGACATTGTGTAAAAGCTGAGGTCAGCAAAGAGTAGAAGGAATTTATGATGTGATTTAAATAGTTTCTCTAAGCATAAAAGCTTTATCAAAACAGTTTGAAAAAACATGTCATTACATTCTTGTCTTAAAAGAATTCTTTTATCAAAATTGGAGAGAAAAAGACAAATGGAGTTAAACCCAGCTGTTATTGAGTTTCCTAGTATAAATAAAGTTACATGCAAAGCAAATAAAATTAATGTTACAATTCTCAAAAACCATTGTGATTTGACAATAAACAATAACAAAATGTCAATAGCTTTATTTGAATGAGTAGTTCAACTGACTACAAAAGTTATATGTTTAGGGATTTAAAACATAGAAAAGTAAGACTGACAAGTTTCTCAGTCTCTCAGTCCCAAAGCTATGTGAAGTCAGTACAAACCCCATGGTCTACCAACAGCATGACCAAATTTACTGCACTACAGAACAATCTTCTCAAACTTGACCCTCTAGCCCTGATCTATCATTCTTCTACTGTACCTATATGTGGAACCTGCCTGGTGTGGAAAAACCATTCATGTGATGTCCTGATCTCTGCAGGATGGCAACAAGTTGCTTTAAGCCCTCTGCTGGAATTGACATCTTTTTACTGATATTCTTGATTTGCACTGATCAGGGCTTCTGATTCAGTTTAGAACTGGACAAATAACCAGGGAATAAGAACTGGGAATGGGCATTTCCTGTGGTGAAGCTATTGCATATATTTTGAGGCTTCTTGCTAAGTAGTGCTTACCCTAAGTCAAGGACTTCCAGTTCCCTGGAATCTGTCAGTGAACATATGTACAAGAAGCTGGGAGGGAGCATAGCCAGGACAGCTGACTCAAACTGACCAAAGGAATATTCCATATTATAGGATGTCATGCCCCACATATAAAGTGAAGAGAGTTAGCCAGAAGGGCCTGGTCACTGCTGGGGATGGCATAAGTTGGTGAGAGGTAAGAAATTGTATTTTTCATCTCTTGTCTTTCTTGTCTTTTATTCCTCTTTTTTTCTTTTTTTTTCCCTATTATTATTATTATTATTATTATTGTTATTATTATTATATTTTATTTTATTTCTATTATTAAACTGTTTCTACTTCAACCCACGGGGTTTGGCTTTTTGCAGTTCTCTCCTCCATCCCCCTGTGGGAGGTGGTGTGAAGGAGGCAGCAGCTGCGTGGTGCTTAGTTCTCAGGTGGGATTAAACCATGACAGTCCTTTTTGACACCCAAGGTAGGGCATAAAGGGTTGAGATTACAACAGATCTGACAAGAGCACGCTAAAATAAATTCATAATAAGCATTTATTATATAAGTTTAATACTCGCTGTTTACAATGTCCATTTATTTGCTCTCAGAGTTTTTGTGCTTGTTCTCAGAGTTATGTTTAACTTTACTTGCAGTATATGTTCCATTGTGCTGTATATCACTTCTGGAGGCTCAGCTAAGGTTATCATGTTGCTGAACTTTGTAATACTTCCTTATGATACGATGGAATTGCTGGTCCTGAAAGTAATCCGGTGTTTGTACTGAGCGTCGCCGTCAGCTCTGTACTTCGGGAGCCATCTATTGGAAGCCACTAATAATTACATCTTTTACCTGTTAGGAGGGACAATCTATGGAGGGGACATCTTCCCATATCTTTCCCTTCTCCTCCAGGACAATTACAGTAACGTTTAAGAATTTTGAAAATTCTGAATATCCTTGCGATGTTGAAACCAGCATGGTGGTATTGCTAGGAACAGTGAATGTGGTTCAGATTTTTTTTATGGTTAAGCAAATATTTCTGATTACTCTGACCCCTCTGACAAGCATTGTGACTACTTCAACCCCCGTGACAAGCACTGCAGCTGCCCAAAGCCCGGTGACAAGCACTGTGGCTACTTATACCCTTGTGATCCTGAGTGCAGCTACTCAGACCCTGGCAATGTGTGATGCAGCTGAACCAGAGAACCAATCCATGCCAGTATCAGTTGCCTCTATATATAAGAAGAAATTAACATGAAAGTCAGCTCATTTACTAAAGGAGAATGAAGCACAGTCACTACCAGAACAGCACGAAGAGACGGGACAAGAGGTAAGGACCAAATTCCTACTTCTGAGTGAGCTGCAGGATATGTGAAAAAATTTCAACATGTTATCACCTGGCTTCTCCAATGCTGTGATAACAAGGCTAATAGCCTGGAATTAGGGGACAGGGAAGCCAAGCAGATGGCATCACTTTCCACAGAAAGGGGCATTGACAAGTACTCTGTCTCTGGAGGCAACTCCTCTCAAGCCTGAAGGAAAGATATCTCTTTCAAGGAAAATGTTGTATGTCATGCAGGTAAACAGACCACAATGGAGAGAGATATCTAGCACCTGAGGGAACTGGCCCATAATCTGAACAACATGCAGTCCCCCACAGATCCAGAAGTCCAATGCAGATGACCCATGTGGTGGAAATTTGAATGGAGTACACAATTGTCATATGCCAAGTCACTGGCAGTAATGACCTGGAGAGACAAAGATGTCGCTGGGTATCTGTCGAAGGGTCCCGGTCCAAGGGGGAAGAAGACACACAACACACACGAGGATGATGAGACAAAGAGATGTCTGTCTGCTCAGCGCAGCAGGCAGCCTTTTATTAGGTTCTCCTACTTCTACTTTCTCACACACACAACACAAACATATTTCTACAAAAACACTGAGGAATGCGCACCTGCACTTCAGCCACACAGCTCAAGGCTGTGTCTGTGGCTATCTAGTTAGCTTCACTGCTCCCATGGAAAACAGCCCAACACCCCGCAACACTCCAAACTCCTCAAACTTCAGTTGTGGGGCTGTGACTTCCCCCCACATTGTACTGTCCAACTCTCAGGGCCACCTCCATGGGAATATGCAGCCACCTCCACCTTTCTCAGGGGAACGGTCTTACTCCCCTCAACGCCTCCAGTTCTTCTGCTTCCAGGGGGCCCAGGGGTTCCATGGGCCTGCCATCTCCCCTCACACAAAGAGTCACCATCAACAGATGAATTGGCTGTCAAATCTGGCAATACAAATAAAACCTTTCTTCTTGCTACAGACTTGCATCTTGGCTGTGGAAAAACTGTCTGAAAAGTGGGGAAAACTATCCCAGGAGTTCCAGCAAATCAAAAGAGGATATGTCCCACTCCCCACCTGTACAGACTTGCATGTCAGCTATCAAGAGTAGAATCATAGAATCATAGAATAGGTTGGGTTGGAAAAGACCTCCAAGATCATCAAGTCCAACCCCTGATCCAACTCCAATTACTATATCATGGCACTAAGGGTCACATCCAATCTCTTTTTAAAAATCTCTAGGGATGGTGAATCCACTACCTCTCTGGGTAGGCCATTCCAATGCCTGATAACCCTCTCTGTAAAGAATTTCTTCCTAACATCTAACCTAAACCTCCCCTGGCAGAGCTTGAGTAAGTGTTCTTTGCTCCCTGATTCTGATCCATAGGCTGATTTGTCAACTGGAGAGCCAAGTACTGACCAGCAGGACCCATTCAACCTAGGAGAGTCCCATATGGCCAGTGAAAAAGTCTAACAGAGAATAGAGACTAACAGTAGACTATTGTGGCCTGAATGAAGTCACACCACCACTGACTGCTGCTGTCCCACCATGCTGAGTACTTAGCTGCTGACTGGGGTTAAACCACAACAGGCAGACTTAAATGCTTATGCTGTGTTTTTACTGATACCACTGAGGACACACACTGATGATTCTTGTCCTAATTGCTGTCCACCAGGACCCCCAAGGGTTTTTTTGGTAGAGCAATTTTTTTTGGTAGAGCAACACTCTAGTCAATTGGACCCTTCTCTGTATTGCTGTTTGAGATTATTCCGTCAAAGGTGCAGGGCGTTATATTTTTCACACTTCATGCCATTCTTGTTGACTCAATGTTGAGGTCTCTCTCTACGGTGGCTCTTCTTCTAGTCTGTCTTCTTTTCAGTTTAGTGTTTTCCCCAGACATAGAGAGGATTCATTCATTCTTGTTTCCCCCATAATTTTAAAAATATGGAGACTCAATATCAACCTCTAAGGAACTCCAGCTGTCAGTTCAACTTTTAACCATTAACCATCTTCCCTGAAGCTTGGTTTGAGCTTGGTGGTTCATCCAGCTTCCATTCATATCATGGTACATCTCTCCAGTCCTATTTTACCAGCTTGTCCACAAAGACTGTGTGGAATCCTGCCAAATAAGCACTTATTCACTCAGATTTTTTTCTTCACCCTAGAAACTATTTTGGCATTTGCTTTGTCATTCCTTATTCAGATGGATACTTGGGGGCTGGATACTTCCCAATGAAAACTAGGGTGTAGAAGACACTGGATACACAGCTTTTTCTGTGTCATTTGCAATTATCTTGTCAGCCCTGTTTAGAAGAGGACTTGCATCTTCCAAGTGCTTCCACTTAATTTCTGAGCATGAAAAATGACAAATAAAAATGCAGAAATAAATGAAACATACAGACTGTTGGTACTTTGGGTTTAGGTATTCATGGTAGGGGTTTTTGCCTCCATGTGCAAAATGAAGTTTACCAGTTGAATACAGAGGGGTAATCACCTCTTTTGGTCAGCTCGTTATGCTGTGTTTGATGCAGCCCAGGGTGCAGTTTGCCCTCTTGGCTGCCAGGGCACACTGCTGTCGACCAACACACTCATCTATTCTTTAACAGCATCTGTTCTATGATCAAGTAGGTACTCATTAAGCACAGCTTCATGGACTAGCAGCCAGCAAATGTTATAATGTGGGGTTTTTTGAACTTGTGATGGGCTAAGCTACGTCATATACTGCCAGATGGACATATGTGAGTATAGTCATATGTGTTGAAATGGTTCAACATGCTGCCATATGTATTTTTAACAGTGCATTTGTTTACAAAGAAAAACAGAAAATAACTAGACTTTCTGTGGAAATCTGCTCTTCCCAAACAGCATGGCACCAACAGAAATCTCGATCTTGAAGCCTTTACTTGGGTTTTATTTTCTCCCATAGGTGTTGCTTTGAACAAGCATTATGTAGTAGCACTGTTTTATTGAAGTGTTCTGTCAAACATCCACCAGATGTCAGCACGTACTTGCACAACCATGTAAGTTGTGGCACAGAAACCTTTCTAACACAAATCTGATCCTTCTGGTACACAATACAGAAGTGCAATGTTGCATATCACTGATCCTGCTGCAAAAAAAAAGTGCAAAATAGTGCAAAGAATATCCTTATACTTTTTAAATTACAGATAAAACCCAGAATTTTGATTCTGATCAAAAGAGAATTTTGATTTGTTCTTTATCAAGCACTTTGACTGCTAGCTACTTACAGCTGCTCTCAGTCGTTATTTGCAAAAAAAGAAAATATGGGTCAGAGAACTGCCCTGTAGATGCTATGGCCATTCACATTCTTAAATATGAGAGACAAGGAAAGAATGAGAGATCTAGACTTCTTCAATTTTAATAAAAGAAGACTAAGAAATAATTTTATTGCTTTCTTCAAATATCTTAGACAAGCACAGCTATAGGGTGTAGGACAATGGACACAAGCTGCAATACGAAAAAACGTGATTTGACATCAGGGAAAAAAAAACCCACAACCTGCAATCAGGTCACACAAATGCTTGTGTCATCTGTCTTCGGGTATTCAAATATCAATTAAAAAAGATCATGAGCAATCTCATAAAAATTTGTAGTTAGATCCAGCTTCAAAGATGGTCTAGCAGGTTTGGACCAGGTGATCTCCAGAGGTCCTATCCAACCTAAATTATTCTCTTATTTTATTTCAGTAGCATTTCAGAAGTAGGAGACATTAAGGAACATAAAATTAGGCTCTAAATCTTCTGTCAGATTTTTTTTTTTAAGATAGTTCATAGGAGTAAATAAATTAGCCTCCTGATTACAACATTCAGATATTTCTTGTCTCTCAGGTAGTTTGGCAGCTGCACTGAGATGCTTCAGTGATTTTCTGTATTTCTTTGCATGAGGCGTTCTCCACATACAAAATTCATTAGCATGAGAACTCTCCTCAATGAGAGTTAGTGTTTGAAATGTCATCATTTGGTTTTGTATCATTATAAAACTGACAATTTTATTTCCTCATGCATTATTAAATAGGTCACATAAGTGCAGTGATTTTTAACTACAACTTCAGTTAGGAAGTTTTTTCAGGACCAAGTTTGCCTTGCTTGAAGAGTTTAAGAATATACATTGAAACACCAACCCAAATGAACAGATATTTTTTCTGACTGTAATAAGAACAATTAAAAAAATGTAGTGAGATTTTAGTGAGAATTACTCTACGATACTTAACAGCAATCAAATATATTTTGCTCTGAAAATCTATGAATGCATTAGAGAACAATTTCATTCCCAGTCACTTTTCTTGCCAAATTACTCTTAAAAATTCTTCAGATAAAAATTAAAATTTCGAATATATAATTAATTTCTCATAATTTCCCAATTTTTTTTGAATGATAGATCCCTGTCATCCTCAATATTTCTTACAATACATCATGTACAAACTAAGATGAATTTTCTATGATGACTTTGAAAACAGTGGTGTATGGCCCAAGTTTGGCAACATTCCTATGGTTTTCAATTCGCCTTTTCTTTATTTTTCTGAATAAATGTTTCACTCTAAACTTAAAAGAATACTGTTATTTTACTCACAGAATCTCTCAAAGCTCTATTTGACCTAAAACCACAGATACACAGCCCCTAACTGAAATGTAAAAGAAACTGTAAGTATTTTCTTTTAGAAAGAAATTGAAATTGTATTTTATGTATTATTTCTGAAATAATAATGTAATTTGTTTGATTCATAGAAGGAATATACTTGGATCTGATAATGATCCCTGAAGGCACAAAGTGACGTCCAGAGGCCTAAAGATGCTCAGCACAACAGTCAAATTGTTTAATATTGGTTGAGAACAGAGTGTGTTCTACTCCAGGGACGTATTGATTTGGAGTCTAACAGCTTTTGTTGGCAATCCTTACGCAAAAATTAGAGGTATGAGGATAGTGTCCTGGCAAAATCAGTCTACTTTCCAAGAGGGACGAGTCCTCACTGGTGCAGTATGAGATGAGAACCATTTTATCTCATTGCACAAGTCCTTCTATCAGAATAAGAAATTGGGTTTCAGGGACTAGGACAAGATGCAACAATAGAAGAGAGCAGGACAACCTTTTTGAG
The DNA here is from genome assembly GCF_001715985.3 of Manacus vitellinus. NCBI lineage: Eukaryota > Metazoa > Chordata > Aves > Passeriformes > Pipridae > Manacus > Manacus vitellinus. The sequence goes on along the minus strand of NW_021940208.1, from coordinate 20,482,617 downwards.
TACATGGTATTTTACTGTTCTTAATTCCACTGTAATTTTAAGTCAGTCTCAAATCTAATGCTGAAAAAAGTACACTGCACCTTTTCTTCTGTCGTGTGTCTCAGGGCCCTTGTTTAGGTCTGCATTACTCAAGTAACAGCATATTACAGAATCAGTGCTATACCAAAATAAAGTGTAGTTCATCACGTTTAGGTGTAAGGTAATACAAATATTCCAGCAGCTTTTCACTGAGGTTCAGTCTGCCAGAGTGTAAGTGACAACAGCACTTCAGCCTGATTTTTCAAGTCTGCAAGGTCACTTTGTATATTCTGCTCATGTTTATGAAGCAGTTTTCCTTCAACTTGGTTGTCTTAGATGAGTAGAGATGTAGAATTTCATGTGATTGAACAGTATTTTAAATTTGTTTGCCTGATGCTATTGGTGCTTTATCAAGTGTCTGTCATGATGCTCAGAGGAGTGACTGTTCATCCCTTGCATTTAGACTCCTCATCTGACACAGACCTGAAGTTAAAGGAGGGGTTGATTGTTCCACAGGAAGCATAAGCAGAAGAGACACCTTTACAAAAGATTATGGGCCTCTGTGAAGGGAATGGGATCCCCATTGACTGACATCCCAAAGACCTGCAGTTGCTTTCAGGAAGGGAAGTCTTCTATCTACTGTTTTCCATATTCCTCCAAAAGAGTGTTTCTTACACTGCATTTTGCATTAGAAAAAAAAGACAGGGATTAAAAGCTAAAATGGAATAAACCTAAGAGCCCAGGAACATAATGTAGAAAGATATATAGAGATATAAATATTTTTACATATGTGCATATCTATTTTATACAGATATGCTTACATAATATATAAAATATATGACCATAACATATACAATTATGTGTTTATATATATGTATCTACTTTAGAAGTTAAAAGTTGTTAATCTCTTTATGTCCTCATTGTTTGTTTCAGGGTGGTAAACCAGTTACCACAGAGGGAAGCTAATGTCCCATGAAAAATATTTCATAATTCAAGTGGATCAGGCAATCTTAGTCTTCTTTCTCCAGGGAAGGAAATGGAAGTGAGTTTATTGAGCCACATATTTTTTATTTGACCTTGATTATTGAATTATTAGAATTTCAAAGATTGCTTTGTTTGTTTCAAAGAGTATTTTGAGTTGGGAGGGACCCACAAGGATCATCAGCACTGAAGTGAATGGCCCGTATGGGGATCAAACCTGTGACCTTGGCATTATTAGCACATGTTCTAACCAACTGAGCTAATCTCAGGGTAATTTTTGCTATCCACATTTAAAATGTCATTTTGAATGAATTTTTAAATGTGTTGTGGTCACAATCATTCAACATGAGTATATCAGAAAAGTTAAAGGAAAGCGTTCATGTTTTCAGTGTTCAAATACTGTCTTTTAGATGTTTCAAGGGGTTTTTGGCTGTGTATAGTGTAGCTAGCTCCAGGGTTTTGTCTTAGCATTTTTCCCTATTCAGATAAACCTTTCACAGAGCAGTATAGTAAAATGCAGCTATGTGTTTTATTTTGCAGGTCAGTAAACACAGAAGAAGATGTAGTAGCTAAACTTTTTTTACCTTTAGAAATTAAAATTATTTTCTCTTTACTTTGAAGTGGAAAACTTAAAACAAAATAATAGAAAAAAAACCCCAAACAAACAAACAAACACCAAAATAATAAAAAAAAAACAACCCATAAACTAGGAAACAAAAAAACCCCCAACAACTTTAAAGTGTGTATATTTGCATGCACACACACTTCTACATTTCCAGTATAAATTCTTGCATTCCCAAATTTTCCTGCCTGTTGACATCATCTTGTGTTTTATGTGCTGCTTCTGGCTTTGTTGGTCAGATTCAGTACTTTCACAATGAGCTGTATTTAGGCTCCAAGTCGTAAATGATATTTGTATCTGTTGGGCTATTTCCTTATCAACATCTCCCCCCTAAACACCTAGTTTTAAACTCCAACAACCTGAAAGAGGTAGTTCTTGGTGTCAGCCAGACCAGCAGTGTTCCAAGACCAGCAGTGTTCCAAGGCCAGCAGTTGCAGAAAGGGATACAAATGTATGTACAAGGTAAGTACATACAAGGGTATGTACTTGCAAGCGTGTATATATGCATTAAAATCATATAATAACTTGGGGTGGGAGGGTGGACCAAAGTTACTCAGGTTACAGTATTCAATGATCTAGTCACCTTTGGAATGGGGCATTAGTCTTTATTTTCAAAATCAAGAAAGCAGATTTTAGTAGAAGAAGAGAAAGATAGTCCTCAGAATTTTCCTCAAAAGATTATTTTTTATAAGCAAGCAATTAGAAACACATAGAGGGACTCTCTCATTACTGAGAATCAGTGGAAGGCAAGCTTACCAAAAAAAGGTGATTCTGCACAATGCAGAATGATCTGATTTCTCAACCAATGCACATCTAATTTAGGCTCCAGTATTGAAATATTCCATTCACCATATCAGCAGCCTCATCTGCTAGTTTCAGCAGTTTGTGGGCTGTATGTTTGCTTAGACATTACTTTCGTTTATGGATACCTGCTTTATAGGTAAAAATACATAGACTACCTATGACTGTAAATATGTTTCATTCTTGAGTCTTTTGACAGTGTCAGCTATTGGAATTATGGATTTAGGATCTGCTGTGAAGGACAGCAAACTACAGACTCAAGTAGCTGAAGTTAATTTATGTTCAGACAGCCTGATAAGTAAATTTTAAGAACAAATAAAAAGGGAGCACATTCCTCTAAAAACATTAATGAAATTTTGATCCCACTAAAGCCAGTGGGGAAATGTGTCTTGATTTCTGTGCCTTCAGGATTTTGCTGAATGTATTTAAAATTCTACTCCTAGAATCAGGAATTCTGATCCTATTCTTTAAATCTGTTTTGGTTGGAAATGGCAGGTATATACAGTGCATGAATGAAATTATGCAATTTTTCAAGTAAAAACAAAGTGTTATTTTACCTCAAGTGTATTTGTCACTCTTGCATTTGTGAAAATTACTAAGAAAGATTTCAGAATTATGGAGAAAAGTGAAACTCCTTAATTATTTTAATTATTTCTTTGCTCTGTTTAAATTTTTACCAGCACTTTCATGCTGCTTCTTGATGGTAAACACTTCATCTAAAAAGCGTTGGTCATAGGTTATGTTTTTTTAAAATAAATACATAAAAATCTGAAATGTTTGAAGGGAATTTTGTTATAGTTTTGAGGCACCTTAGTGCAAATTAATTGAATTGTCTTTTCTGTCAGCTATATGGAAGCTCACATCATTGCTGTGGTGGTATTAATTTCTCTTTCTTCTCAGCAGCCAGAAAGTATATCAGGCTCTGTTCAGTCTTCAGTGCTGGGGAAAGGTGTAAAACACCAACCTCCTCCTATCAAATTACCTTCAAGTTCACTAAGTAGCTCTTCAGGTAACTATTTATTGACTCAAGCATCTCCTTTTTACATGTTCTGCCTGTTGTAAAATTACAGGATATCCCTTTAGTAAAGATTTAATTAAAAAAATACCAGAACCTTATCTGTGAGAAGAGCATATTTTTTTTTTATTTCTGATTATATTGGTCACAAAAGTGTATCTTAACAAATATTTGAGTAAATCTGTACTCACAGAACAATAATATATTTTAATTATGCTTTTTCAGGGAATATTTTTAGTTCACAACAGTCAAGTGGTCATCTAAAATCCCCAACTCCTCCTCCTCCTTCTAAGCCTCCTGGTCTTTCTCGGAAACAATCTATGGATCTTAATCGAGTTTGCCTGCTCTCTCCAGCTGCCATGTCTCCTGCAAGCCCTTCACAAAGTGAGTCACGACCTAAATTCTCCATTAAATCTCAGGCTTTTGCATAAATGCTTCCTGAGGTAAACTTCTTAAATTGTGGAATGATGAAACTTAAGCGTACAGTGTACCCTAAATTGTGTAAGTTACGCAGTTTTAGGAAGGTCTCTTGTTCACTGTATGTATTTTCTGTTTATTGTAACTATGTTTGTTTTCTGTATATATATGTATGCACCCTCTGTGTATATGTTTTAATACATTTTATGCAATTAGCATGATCTCCTCATATATGAAAAGCTGGTAGATGATGTGATGAGGTAAAACTCCAAAGTGTAGATTTTTTTTCTGCAGCATAAAAACAGTATGTTAGATCAGTTTGCCTTTACATAATTTAAGCATCTAGTTTATTAAATGTTATAGAAGCTGGTGCAGTTGTGTATCAATGTATGTATATAACCTGATCAATCCTGAGGTGATGATACAATAAACAATAAGATGATTTTTTAAAAACACTCCTACACTGGTTTACAAATTATTGCTGATTTCAAGTGTGGTGGTGATGCTGCAGATGATAGCACCATACATTCAAGTGTTAAAATGCAAATTTCAATCAGAAGTGATGTTGTAGTTTAAGTATTTTCATTAACACTGACAGATTCATTGTAATCATAGCTATAGATCATAAAAGATTTTTAAAATATGTATGCATCTTGAGCCATTTCATGAACAGATTCATACAAAGAGGAAACCATAGCTGCAGTTTCTCAGTTTTCTTACGAATAATTGTACACGGAACATTCCAGTGTCCTCCATAGTATTATAATATGCTTTTTGCATTAAATAATTTAAAAAGTGAGTAGTTCAAAAGATGTAAATTTTCTGCCTTCTTGTTTTGCACAAAGAAAAAAACTTATAAAAGTTTTCTTCTATCATATTGACTGTGGTTTTATGTTAGTGCTATGAATTGTGTAAATGTGCTGCACAGAGTTATGTTAAAGCTCTAGCCTCCATTGGCATTTATTTCCTTTCTTTCTGCAGGACATGAAAGATTAAGGAAAAAAAAAAAGAAAGAAAACCAAAAAAACCAGCTCAAGCTTTTCTATTGATACACTTTGGCTAGTGCATCCACAACAAATACAGCGGTACATGCTACATTTAAGCAGGAGTTACACAGTAGCTTTTAAAGATGCAGTATTATCCTCTGATTCTTAAATAATTGCTTCATAGTTGATCCAAATTTGGCAAATGGCAGTTTAACTATCTGATGAAATTTAGATAAGTCCCATGATGATTGAAATAGTACATGTTCTTTGTTGACTCCATTGTTTTCAACTTTTAAGTTTTTAACACTATGCTATTGTGCAGGCAGTGCATATATAGTATTTGTTTAACAGTTTAGGACAAAACATTAATTAGGTTAAAGTAGGCACTAAGAAATTGTTGTAAAAAAAGATGTTCTCTTTAACAGTAGCCCCTTTGGTTTGAAAAACACATCAAATCTTTGGCCCTTAAATCTTCTACAGGTAATTGATATACTTGGACACAATAAGAATGATTATTTCTTATGTTTCTGTAGAGACCTGCTTACTGCACTGCCCTGCACAGATCTTTGGAGCCAGTTGGTCAGACCACTTACAGCAAATTTAAATTGCTTATTTAAAATGCTTGGACTAAGAGAAAAAGCTACTTCCATAGAGATACCAGGAGGAAATTATATTCCTAGCTCAGAACAAAGTAGTTAATTTTCTGGAACAATCTAAAAATGCTGACATTTGAATTCAAAAGATTAATGCTAACATACAATCTTCTATTTTCAGGATTTGCCTAAGCTTTTATTGCAAATCATTCTTTATACTCTAATTATGATTATACTGTACAAAACAGTACAGTAGAATCACTCAGGGGTTACACACAGAATGCCTAAAAGCTGAGCTCAGCATGCCCAGTTAGGTATGATAATAAGTTAAAAGAGCTTCTGGTAATGGAAATAAAAGCTCATGTAAGATAGGGAGTTTAGAAGGTCTGTAAATGCTTTCTTTCCACTAAGCATACATACAAACATGAGCAGAATATTGCTTTTTATGTCAGAGTTGCATTTAAAAGCAGAACAAGGACTGTTTGTGGAACTGGGTGGAGTTCCAGGATCTTGAAGTCAGTTGCCAGTTACAGGTGCAGAATTGCAGCTACAGTGTTCCACGTGTTTCACCATGCTTCAAGAAGTTATTACCAGTAAAAGAACAGCTGTAGTTTTGCCACTTCTACCTCCCACTCCTGTACGCACTCCAGAAACATGGAAAAGGGAGGCACAGGAGGCAATTATGCCAGAGTAGAGCTCTTCTATAGATCTAAATGCTTGTATTTGTATGATTCCACATTGAAGCACATCCTTTCAAGCTAGCTCTGCCACTCATATACACCAAGAATATTTGGCTGAAATCAGAGTAATTAAACCTGGGGTAAGGAGAGAAATCAAGGTCATCTCACTATCTATTAAAATCCAGTGGAATATTCTGAAAGATGAAATAATATGCAAGGCTTTTGAAGGCTAACATTTACATTTTCAGTATCAGTACAATATCTACTGTTTTAATTAGAATAATTAAAATGTATTTTTCTGTGGACATATCTCACTATAATTTCATGCAGGTTTGTTTTCAGAACATAAGACTTTTTCCCAAACAGCAGCAATTGTAAACTTATTGATTTTAAAGGAATTAAAAAACAAACCAAAAAAGAAACCTCTAGGGAGTATGTCATTATCAATGTTATGTTCATCCTAGAACAGTAGGAAACTCAGCAGTTTGATTGAATCACACCTTTTGTTTTTAATCTTCATCAGCTTCCAGGCAGTTCACTTATTTTTAACCCACTCCAGCAGCAGCTATCACAGTTTTCTCCACAGCAACAACCTCAGCAGCCTACAACCTGTAGTCCTCAGCAACAGGGAGAACGGGTGTGTGCTAACAGCCCTCAGTCTGGGGTGCATGGATGAAACAGTTTCTCCTATTCTCCCCACCTTCACAAGTAAACGAGCCTTTACCCAACAGATCTGTAGCAGAGAGAGAGGAAAGTCTTCCTCCTAAATATTCTCGAACAGCAAAGACTGCAGTGGCTCTGTTGCTATGACTGGAACTGAGTTATACTTCTTTATTTGTATACTGTATAGAAGAGCTGTAACAAAACCACTGGCTGAGCATTGTCTAACTCTATCATGAAGAGAGCCAGCCTACTGGATGTGTAAAATCAGTTTAGTGTTAATGTTTATCATAACTAGCAGATACATCAGATGAACAGAGGAAAAAATGCTGTCACGATTATTACAAAGTTAACTAAAACTTCTTACTTACACTGCTGTGAGCTGGCTTACAATCCTCACTGCTGTAATTCAACAGAATTTTCTTTGCACCAGAGGAGGTATCAGTTGGCTTTAAAGTTGTAATCTTAAGACATTTGCACTACTCTTGCCTGTAATTGGTGTTAAAGGCTTTAAGCATTGAAAAAGTCTAAAGTCTTGATCGAGACCTATTCTCAAAATGACAAATTTTGAGTGGTTAGTTCTGCCTGCACTTAAAAATCTTTACCAACACTGATGCAGCAGTTTGGGAAAACTAGCTGCTCTGCTTTTGTGTTTGTCTTCCCAGACATGCAAGACTTTTGCTTACCAAATAGTCTCTACTGGATACTGAAGTTTGTCATAATCATTTCACTTGTGCTACTGTAGACTGCTCATAAACAAGATGCCTGTCTCAAATATTTTACGGTGTATAGTCTCCTGTGTCACAAGCCTTGTTCTGGAATGTGGAACAGTTTAATGGGAAATTTTCAGATTTGTTCACAGCATCCAAATGTCTGAATGTCAGTTACTGGTTAAATTACTGAAAAAAAATCATGCTAGCTCATACTCTTTTATAGTCTAGACATTGAACATCAAGGGCATTTACAAAAAGGCTGATGTAAGCTTAGTCTTTCTTGTGGTAGAAAGTTCTTGTGGAGGAAATCAATCTCTGCATTGGTTAAATTACCCTAAGGAATTTCCCTCTTTCTGTGCATTCTAGAGGAAGACTAGGGGGTCGTTACCTAAAATGAGCTATTATGAACAGTAGATCCCTTATCTTTCATAAGGACAAGAACATATGTACTCACAGTGCTTAGTGGAAACAAACCATAAAGACCAACAATTTTCTTGGCTACCAACAGAACAGATGCATTCTCATCTCATTCTTAGGGTTTTCTCCATATGGTTCTATGACTCTGCAAGTCTTAGTCATCAGTCTTAGAGGTGATGATGTCTTCTTAACACGCAATCTTCTGGTCTGGTTTTCTTAGATCTTAGTGGCATTATATCATATGGTTATGCTAAAGAAGCATCACAGCTCCTGGAATGCACCAGGCTCTTTATCTGACTGATAAGCCGTGCAGTTTGCTTGGATTGTGAATATAATGCTTTATTTCCCTATGTTATAAAACAATGCATAATTTAAGTTCTAGAAGAGGTCATAATTCAGCACCCTTTGACTTCAGGAGATACTGTCAGATTCCACTTACTCTATTTGTGTGATTACTTGAGAACTACTCTATTCTGAAAATATAATTTTAAAAGCGGGGTTTGTATTTTTTATGAAATTAAGGAGTGTGTGGCACAATATGAACATGGGAAAGTAAAGTGTCAGGCTTTCCATACTTTGATTGATTAGGACCTTTGCACATGGATGGTTTCAGGGTCACCTGAAGATTCTGGGGCTGGGAGTGGGACAGGAAACAGTCATAAGATTACAACCATAAAGTCTAGTCTCTGCTAGACTACAGGGAAGTTGACAACTACATGGGACTTCTGCAGGGTAACAGGTGCAGTACCATTTCTGCCAAAACAAAGCTGTTTGGGGGCATTCAACATCGGTTCTATTTGTAGTGACTGCATTATTGCCTGTATATACATACACCGGAGGACATAGCATTAAATATTTTTAAACAACACTTCAAACCAAAGTTTGGTAATAAGGATCAAGCTTTTCATTTTTGCTAGGGGTCTGACCAAGGTCCATCCACTCAAGATCAGGCATTATCTGCCCAACAAGCTGTTGTAATTAACCTGACTGGAGTAGGGAATTTTATGCAACCTCAAGCCACAGGTATGTGCTTGCTGAGCCTCCTTTTGTAGTTAAGTGTGTATATTGATAAATTCACACTGAAGTGGAGTTTGATCTTAAAGAAGTCATATGTTAGATCAGAACAATTTATTGATTATTATCAGCATGTGAGTTACACAAGAAATACTGGACTTTTAACATATGCACTTCTCTGTTTTGTTTGGCAGTTAAGTACAGTCAATTGATTGTATCACATGAAAATAAGCTATACTTAATACAAAAAGAAAATGATGGGAACTTCCATGCCAGACTTCACTGAGGAGTATTTCTTTAACTCTGTGCTTAACATCTGATGTGAGAAACTTATTTGTGTCTCCACAAGCACTTCATAATCTAGTTATGTTCTGAGTACATATATCATGTATACCTTACTCTGCACTGTTTTCAATCTGACTCTGAAACTAATTCTACTGATCCCCTTTCCTGCTACACTGTATTCCTATGTCTTCCTTCCTCAGCCCTGACAAACTCAACCTGACCTCTTTGACCTGCCTGCCTTTCTGTTCTCCTTTCTCAGTGTTGTCTCAGCTTGGCTCTGCCATGAACAGACCTGGGCAAAGCCTCCCTCAGCAGAGATTCCAGCTCTCTTCGGCCTTGCAAGAGCAACAAGCCTTGCAGCAGCAGCAGCAGCAGCAACAGATACAAGCAATCCAGCAACCTCACTCTGACAGAGTTTTTAAAAAAAAAAAAAAAAAATCAAACAAAAACAAACCAAAAAAATACAATTCTTGGCTCCAAAATCAAAAATCCTGCCCTTTTGACTTCTTTAACTAATGTCACTATGGTCTCACAAATTACAAAAAACCTTGAATTTGGCAAACTATCATGCAAGATTTATAATCTATGGTTCTCTCAGCTTGGAGCACTGAATTTACTTTTATTCATTTAAGCCATCCACCTTCCTGATTTGCAAACATTCAAGGGGTGCTTGTGACACTTATCTAAATCAGGTCTGGCAGGTGCCAATAGACTTTAAAATGGCATGAATATAAGCACCTGCAAGTTCAAATGTAGCACTGCTACAATCAGTACATGGAAGCAACAGCTCTGCAAAGCATTCCTTTTACCATTCTGTCATCCAGATGCTTTATGAAAATATTTTAATATTTTTTCAGCACACAGTCTGCTCTTTGTAATATATAAAGAAAATACATACGATGCATACACTGAGAAGGTAATATGTTAAAAATGCACTGTGTAACCCAAACATTCACAGAAGTTGTTGAGTTACTGCAGTTACTGCAATGAAGAAAAAGGGCAAAAAAACAAAACAGGGCACATACACATATAAAACGTTAGCTGTACCCTCTGCAGACTTCTGTATCCTGGGTGCTGCTTGACTGTACCCACTGCCCCAGTACATGGTGTGTTCCTTTTGTCAACCTGGTGCTTCCTCATTTTTCTACTTTCCCCCTCCCCCCCCCCTTCCTCTCATTCTTCCTGACATGAAAGCTTTATAGTCAACACTAGCAAGCTTTTTCTCCCCCTTCTCCTTCATGGCAGCAGTTTTGATTCTTGCAGCATCAAATGGCCATGGCGGCAGCAGCAGCAGCACAAGCAGCTCACCTGCATCATCAACAGCATTCAGGCAGCCACTCAAAAAGTAAAAGAGGCACACCAGCCCCTCCAAAATTATGAGATTTGCCTCCCCCCCCAAAAATTGATTAAACGGGGATTTTTTTCAGATTAATAAGGAGAAAGCTTAAAGTTAAATTTGTGGGTTTTATTACTGGTGGGAAAATTAAGTTTTGACGTTACTCTAAAAAAAATGAACTGATTTTGGAAGCCAACCCTACAGAACCTAGAAATTTCATCTACAAAGCAGCTAGGATCTGGTTTCCTTAAGTTACTTAAATTTTTTAACAGAATGTTTTATCTTGTATTTTTTACCATTCAGCAGCATTATACATAGAATAAGGGTGAAAACCGTTTTAGAAAAAAATGATCTTTGTAAAGGTAGTATTGGTATTTGTTTATTTAGTATAAAAGGTTTGTGAACACTGTAACAAATACAATTTTTACAAATCCATTTTTTAAAAGATCTCTCCTTTCGTTCACTTGGACATTATACTTTTTATTACTTTGTCAATCAGCTTCTTTACTTCTTTATGTCTTGTAATTGCTCTGGTGATACAGTCCTGAAGCTTGGCTCCTGTAAGAGGACTTCCACCTAAAAATTAAAGGGAACAATTTGATTTTCTACTTATACTTCAGTTATGTATCTCTAAATGTGATTTACAAATAAGAGTATTAATATAGTAATTCTCATGACCAACACACCTTTCACCTGGGGATCATGCAGCTTTCCCAGCTCTAGCCTCAGGCAAAGACAATGGAAAAAAACTAGAGTTGTAACAGAAGACAGGCTTAAAATCTGTCCTCTGCTGTATGTAAGTCAAGCTGTGACTTCTTTTTGAACTTCAGTCACGCCACCATCTTAAAAACTAATTTCAAGGAGAAGTAATTTAATGAGTATTTGAGCAGACACTCTGTTACTGTAAAGCACCCCCAAATCTTACAAAACAAAGCAGATACATAGTCTTTTCTTGACCTAAACGTTATCATCTCCATAGGTTTAATAATAAACCCATATGTAATATACTGTAATAAACTTGGAAGTACCTGGTTTATGGACAGAACATAGTCTCCCTTCTTCATCAGTGACAATGGTTACTGTTCCAGTTGCTAAATCTTCCTCTTCAGCAGTTGGATCAACAATGAGTAATGTGCTTGTGAAAGAAAAAACACATGCAGACATGTTTGTACATATTGCTCCATTAACATTATTGCAAAATACAGATAACATTAATTTTTACTGCAGTCTTACAATATACTTGTAGATGGATTTAGTGCCCAGGCTGTTTTCTTACCGAAGTGTGCTGATTTAAAAACAATTTAAAAGTCAAAAGATATGGGAGATTCCACATAATCCAGTGTATATGTCTACTGAAAATACAGCTTTATGCCTAAAGTCTCCTAGATTTGTGACATCCGTGTATCGCAGGAAAATGCCACTAAACTGCCATTTGAAGGATGCAGTCACTCATTGTGTAGTTACACAAAGACTGGTATGGGGTGTAGCCTGCACTAATCTCTACCAGTCACCTTAATGCAAAACTCATTTCCAATGGTAAGTTCACCCAAAGTAGTTCTCAGTCTCTTGTCAGAGAACTCTAACATCACTCAGCCTGGGAATAGTTAAAAAATGGATTTACAGGGTGTTTGACTGTCCTTAAAGCATACAAAATAAACTGTCATACATCACATGATGCATATCTTTGAGAGATTAAATACTGTTATTTTTGAATCATTTAAGTTAAAAATGGAACAAAATCAATGGAAAAAAAAGAGGATCTAAACTATAAGCCAACTTTGTTCAACAAGAAAAACTTGAACTTAAAGCTGAACTTTAAAACCTCACCAATATTTCAGATTGCCATTTAATAGCAATAGTAACAAAAACATAGCTACCCTGCACAAAAGTGCTGCTTTTTAAAAGTCTAACACTGTGACACATCAGCCCTTTGTGTGATGCAGGGACACATGAAGAGTTAAAAGTATCATTTATTTTTTATGTACAAGTCAACACCCCAGCAGCCAGCTGTGGAGCTGCACCACATTCTGCACCAGTGCTCCTCACCCACTGCCACACCACCCAGCAACCTACAAATCTTATTTATTCAAGGAGGGCTTTCACACAGAAGAAAAATGCCTCTGAATGCCAGAGTAGTCAAGCATTTTATTTAGAGGGCTGTGTCGACAGCTGTAGAAAAACAAACAAATCAGAATTAAAACAAACAAACCAACCAACTACACAACACAGGCACATACCCCCTCGATATTTACTTTTGGGAGCTAAAGGGAGACTTAAGTAGCTTGTTTGAGGCAACAGTTGATTTCAGTGAAGGAAACAAAGCCTGAGAGATATGCAAAGAAAGCTTTCTTACAAAGGTAATTTTTTTGTCTATATGTAAGTAAGTGTGATTTGTGTGTCTGTCCAGTATGTTACCCAAACTCTCTCAGTGTACATCAAATTTCAGAGCCATCAGAACTGGTATTAAAGCAATTAACACAGGCACTCTAAAGTACCAATAAAATCCTGTTCTGATTCATTTTGGTAATCACTTGGTCAACATTTGAGTTTATTGTTTTCCCCACCCTCTTATTTGAGTGAAAGGCCCTACTAATCACTTCTGTGAATACAGATTAATGTGTCATAAACTACCAATGTGTCTAAATAGACCTAAATCTTAAATAGTACAGTAAACACTGTCTTGTTTGTCATTTTCTACTTTCAAATGGATGCCACCAGAAACGACTGCATTTCTTATAAACAGCAGCAGAATATATCCTTAACTTGGACTAACGAAGAGCCAGTAAACAATTTCAGGTGAGGAGTAAAATTATCAGATGTGATTATTCTGAAATCTCATAATTCAATTCTTTTCCTACATAAACAATGACTTAGGAGTGCTGGTCATACTTCACCTTAGGTAATTATGTGTCAGTTATCCAGAGGTTATGTTGTTCTAACTAGACTGTTACTTCTTACTTCCTCTGTTGACTATGTTCTTAGTATAAGCTGTTCGAAAAGTACTATCTTTTATATCAGTTGTTTACATAGGCTTCTAAAACATTAATTGCATTGGTAACATTGTTTCATCTCATGGATATTTCAAAAACCTAAACCAATACCTATCCCTGTACTTTTAAGCATATCTTTTAGGTTGGGAGCCAGTTCAGCTTAAAGTCACAGGAAGAAGCTGTGTAGACTGTTTTGTTCTGCATATTCATTCACATCACAGAACTACAGGTCAGTTCAACAAGAGAGGCCTGGATATAAGATGAGTTAAACAGCACTGCCTGAGGCTGCACACTCATCACTAGAAGTGCAGAAGCATCACTGGTAGCATCCTCAGTCTTTCACTCAAACTTTTACAGACACAGTTGTTTCCACAAGTACAAAACAGTTATGAACTTACTCATCAAATATAGCAAACGATGTGGCAACTGGATGCTTTCTGATAGTCAAAGGACTCTTCTGTTTTAAATTCACTTCTGATAAACCAGTTTCTTCATTTATAATAACCGATGGCAATTGTACTGAAGAGATGAAAAAATTACAGTGGTCTAATATTAAACACTGCTGGGTTTAGCAGGCCTAAAGATGTCCAAGACTACTGAAATATTTAAGCTGTCCTTTTAACCCACCAAAAATCAATCAGAATAGAGTTTTGGCTACGTTAACAGTATTCTGTACAAAAGAAAATAAATCTCAATTTCAAGCAAAGTATTTAGCTTAGGACTACCTGTTCAAGGAAGTATTTGATTTTTCTCCTCAAGGTAACAGAAGCATTTATCCTTACACAGAAGCATTTTCTATTTCTAAAATGCCATGCAATTAAAATAGTTTGGAGTCATATTTAACAAAAAGTATTTTTCCCCCAAAAAGCCTACTGGACATATAAAAACCAGGAATATAGTCTCTCCTGGTGTTACACACCTATGGTACCCATACCATCATTTTCACTTTGCATTTTAGTAATTTAGCATTCAAATGACAGGAAACAAGCAGTCCTAACAAACTGTGAACCAGTTATCTATTAAACATGGTTCAAAATTAACGCATTTCTCCAAGCAACACTAATAAGAACATGTCCCTTACTCTAAAGAAGACTTACCATTTTTTAATGCTGCTAACAAAGCAAAGACACTGGCATCCAAAAGGTTTCCATCATAGTCCAGACATATGATATCACAGTATAACACCCAAGCAAGCTATCAAAAAAGGTTTGCACACGTGAGATATCACAGCAGCTAAGCAAATCGTGCAATAGGCAAGAAAATTCTACCCACATTGAATAGAGATACTTATTTCTATCATGCAAATTTTTTTTACACTTCAGATGTAAACCAAACCATGAAGACTGAAAAGCAAAACAAAAACAAAACAACCTATAACCCCAAATACCTTCTTTAACATCTCATTACTGAGATCTTGTTAGTATTCCCCTCTTCATTTTGATATACAACTTACCTTGCCATTTGCAATACACAGATCTTCTTTCACTATCATCTGTGAACTAAAATAACATGAGAGAATAAGCCAGGAAACAGAAAACTGTCTTGCAGAGTTGTCTGTGTTTTAAATGCACTATGGTGGTTCTTACTTTTCAATCACATCTGCAATGAACTGGCTTGCTGCTTGAGCCTCTTCACCAGGTGGTCCGGAGCGAAACCTCTCTGAACAGAGGGATGGTAGTTCTACATTTGGTACTAGGCATCAGAAAAGCAGGCAATGGGATATCAAAAATAGATTTAAGTCAACAATCACTCTTAATATCATTTTATGTACTTCAAATGCAAGGCAAGATGAAAAATTTTTCAATCAAGCCTCCTACTCCTTTCAAAACTAAAGTTACGCATGAGTTGGTTTTAAAGAACTCGTAGTACTTTATATTTAGAAACTATATATTTCATGGTAGAACACATAATCCTAACTACCATTTTCTGTTTATAATCCTGCTATGGCTATCATGACCCCATACAAACTCTTCTTTAAGTGTTAGGCACTCTTCAGTAGATCAAGAAACAGCAGTATTTTCATCCCACTGCCTGACTTGACTGGTATGCTATCTGTTTTTCATCAGTCATTAAAAACTGAGGCTTTAGACTTGAAGCAAAAACATGCATAAACATTTGTGAAAAAAACCCAAGCTCTCTGAAAATAACATACTTTGGAGATGCCTTACAAAAGAGGGATTTGGTCTAACCTCTCAGTTCCACAGAACTATTTTATTTCCAAAGAAACTCAAACAGGAGCAGGGAGGTACCCCCAGGACTTTTAGAGTTTTCCAAGAAAT
This sequence comes from Manacus vitellinus, assembly GCF_001715985.3. Classification (NCBI taxonomy): domain Eukaryota; kingdom Metazoa; phylum Chordata; class Aves; order Passeriformes; family Pipridae; genus Manacus; species Manacus vitellinus. Next base: position 20,466,810 of record NW_021940208.1, on the reverse strand, counting down.
AAACAGGGTTTATTTCAGTGTTTTCAAGAGTTATATTTTTTGTCTACTGTCTTCAAAACAGAAGTTAACATGCCTTTGCACAACCTTGTATGCCATAATCTTTTATAGATTAACTACCTTCCCCCTCTTAATATACACGCTTGCCCCTGCTGCAGGTCTGTTTCCAGCCTGGCCTGGAATCAGCAATAAAAAAGTAGTTTTACATGGAAAACTCACAAGCAGAGGGCATTCTAAAATTTCTGAGGTACCACTGCCTAGATGTCAATTTGGAAATATAATTTTACCAAATCCATTCTTTTAAGAAATCTTCCCAACACAATCTGTCATTACAGCCTCTTAACTGAAGCAACACAAGACCTGAGCAAGATCCACACTCACCAATATACCCTTTATTAGTAGAATCTGCTGCAGGTGCAGCAAGTTCCTGGAGAAACAAAAAAGACAAGATTTTCCAGCTATTCTATATACAACTAGTCATTTTCTTGAAAGTTATCATTACAATGAGATTTACAAAAGCCATTTTTAATCGGTCCTTGTCTGTAAATTTCCTACGGAAAAACCCAGTACAGGGGCCTGCAGTGATTTGGCTCATAGTTCATGGCAGGCCAGCAGTAAAGTTAAGGCTACAAGGCACTTGATAGTCCAGCCAACTAATCCCCAGTGCACTTATTGATCAATATTCAGTAACTTTTCAATTATATAGCTTTTATCTAGAAATAACAAGGAGTTTATATTTGTATACATCTTTTCCCCTACACGATGGGCACCACAAAAAATACATGTCCTCAGACTAAACAGGTAGGATTAGGTAATTAAATTCTATATTAACTTTCATGTCTGAAAATAACTCTAGTGAAAGACTGTAATTGTGTCTGATTGGCACATTATTGTAACTCTGTGGGCAATTCATTCTAAACACCAATGCACAAATTCTGCTAACACATAAATTAAAATAAAACCAACCATACCGCTTTCACTCCACAAATCACCGTGGTATTTCCTAATTTCACCAGGGCAGAACCATCTGCAGTTGTAATTGAACCTGAAGAGGAAAAGTACTGTTCAATAAAATCTATTTTTCATTCAGAGAGCATTAATTAACATCCACCTTCACAAAGTGTTAACTTTCCATCATTTTATACTAAACAGAGGATAAGCAACGTCTCAAATCCAGAGTGGGACAGAATCTCTATATTAAACCATCACACAGAATGACTGAGGTTGGGACAGCTGGAGCTCATCTGGTTCAACATCCCTACTCAAGAAGGGCCACCTAGAGCTGGTTGCCCAGAATTGTACCCAGATGGCTTTTGATTATCTCCAAGGAAGGAGACTCCACAACTTCTCTGGCCAACCTGTGCCAGTGCTTCATCACTCCCACAGTAAAGAAGTGTTTCATCATGTTCAGAGGGAACATCCCGTGTTTCAGCTTGTGCCCATTGACTCATGTTCTGTTACTGGGCACTAATGAATAGAACTTGGCTTTGTCTTTCCCATGCCCTCCCTTCAGGCATTTATATACATTGCCCGGCATTGGACACAACACTCCAGGTGTGGCCTCACCAGTGCTGAGCAGAGAGCAGGATCATGTTCCTTAACTGCTGGCAATGCTGTGCCTAATGCAGCCCTGGACAACATTGGCTTCTTTGTAGCAAGGGCACATTGCTGGCTCATTCTGCCTCTGCTTGAGGCAGGTGCCCACCAAGCTCAGAACGAGCAGAAGCCAGAACTCAGTGTCCCTCCCAAGATGCTCAGGCATCAATTTTGTGCTGGTCAGTGTATGCCTTGTCGCTGCCTTCAGCATCTATAACATATGCTGCTGACCTTAGACAGAAACAAGATTCCACAACCACCTAAATTGTGCTGCACGTACCTGGACAGGAGCAGACCTGAGTAATTACACTGTGCACATGAGCCCAGGATCAGGACTGAAAACAATGTTAAAGTATATTACTGTGCCATGCACTCTCTTTTATGCTTACTGAAATGGTAAATAAAAATCCTTTCTCTTCCTTGTTTCAAAGTAAGAACCAAGAAAACCAATTAGCAAGGCATTCAGGTCACTATTATAACCTGATATTAATAATACCTCCCCCATTATTATTATTATTATTCCAAATAAGCACTTGCCTATGTTGACAGTGGTTGCTCGGAATTCACCTAACTCCCTTCCATCAGGTCGACAGTTCTCTTTCTAAACAAAAATTACAAAGTTCAAATTAGAAAACATACTTTATTAAATAATACAGTAATACCTATGCTATAGAAGTTGATATAAAATAATATTCTCTTCTTTTTAGCAGAAATATACAGTCTCAAAAATGCTAGTAAAAACTTGGTCACACTCTAGTTGGTTTTTCATCAATTGATATGTAGTTTGTGGTTCTAGGCCTGCAAAAAAATCCCTGATTTTTAAAATTTATTATAATTTATTTAGAAAATATAACAATAAATTGATTGTCTCAAAGGTAAGTATTACAGGCTAGATTCAGAACATCATCCATGAATGAATACTCGTTGGTAACTTAAAATGAGAGTTTCCACCTGTCTGCACTGCTAAGGTTTCATAGGCAATTCCCCTCCTCCATCCCCACCTAGTGGAGCTCTAAAGAGAGTGAACTAAAGCAAAACAACCCCAAAAAACCGTAACATTCAAATACCATCAGGCAGAAACTGCACAGTACAAGACTCTTAAGTTAGAAATTGAACAATATTCCATCGTGTTAGATCTGAAGAACCACAAGAAAGAAAAAATTCATTACAGGCAACTTATACAGGCATCTCATGTTTTACTCACCAAAAACCTTCTGTAATATTCCAATGGTTCCACAGTTCTAAAACAAATAGAAAGAGAAGTTCACATGCAAGCTCTTGAGTAGGCAAGAGATAGCAAAAAAAAAAAAAGATAAGCAAGCACTAACGCACAACAACAAACAACAGGAGAATCAAGATGCCTACCAGTGTGGCAAAGCAAATGCTAAGCAAAGCTGCTTAGCAACATGGTTATGGAAAGATGAGAAAACTCTGAACTGATCTGTTTTCCTACATTCTGCTCGAAAATGCTTCCTCCTTACAAGGAACCTGTCTGCACATATACCTAACAAAAACTACTAGCTTTCACCTCAATAATATCAGTTATAAATCAACAGAAGTGTTTACTGAACAGACGGCTGGAGAATGGTTTTCAAGAAACGCAGAAAGTATAATTTTATAACTGTGTCTGAAATATCTGTTAGTTCAAGGACCGCATTCAGATGTACAAAATGATATAAAACAATTCTAAATGCTACAATTTTTCTTAGAGCCTTTGAGAAAATATAAAATTACAAAATATGCTTCATGCAGTGCGTCAGATGAGAAATAATTAACGCTTGTTATTAATTACATACTACTATCAGTGTTCGTGTATTAGTATTTTAAGCAAGGATCATTAATGTAAAAAACAACCCCATCTTTTTTTTATAAAAGTATTCTTAATACTTAAACAAAGCAGTCACAGTTTTGTTAATCTAGTGCTTCTGAAGGAAAAATCAGAAAAAGATAAATGGGAAAAGCAAGTTTTCCAAATGTGAACTAACATACAGAGATATCACAAACATAATGGCAAGCATCAATTAGCTCCTGTTTGCTCCATATATATTGGTCCTGTACTACTGGTTCTCTGAAGCCCAACAAAATGCCTGTTCTCTTCCAATTCATGTAAAAGCAGTTGCTAAACATTGTTTTGCACATTTAAGACATAAATACTGAAGCAAGAACACTAGAACAGGCTGCCCAGAGAAGCTGTGGATGCTCCATCCCTGGAAGAGTTCAAGGCCTGGTTGGATAAGGCTCTGAGCAATCTGGTCTAGTGGCAGGTGTCCCTGCCCACGGCAGGGGGGTTGGAATCAGATGATCTCTGAAGATTCCCTCTGACCCAAACCATTCTACTGTTCTAAAACGAGTAGTTATAAATGAGAAGCCACTGAATTCCCTACAGTTTTAATCTCCTTGTAATGCTATCAGCTGTGTCAGGAGAGGTTTAGGGTGGATATGAGGAAAAGGTTTTTCACCCAGAGAGTGGTTAGGTGCTGGAAGACGTTTCCCAAGGAAGTGGCCACAGCACCAAGCCTGACAGAGTCCAAGAAGGTTTGGACAACGCTCTCAGGCACGTGGTGTGACTCTTAGGTGTCCTGTGTAGGGCCAGGACTTAGACTCGGTGATTCCTGTGGATCCAACTCGGGATACTCTGCGATTCTGTGACACCAGGTAGCTCCGGGCCACACTGAGCGTCGCGCTTTGCCAGGCCTTTTCCCGGCTGGACACTCCTTGCTCGCTCAGCCCCCTCGCACACACCGGGGCACCGCAGCTCCCTCAACACCGACCCCATCCCGGGGGCCGCGCAGAGCCCGCTCCCCTCGGGCGCGCAGTGCCGCCGCGGTGCGCCGGAGGGGCCCCAGCCGGCCCCGCGGACCGGGGCGGTTCCTGCCGACGACCCTCGCGCGCGGGCGCGGACCGGGAGCGTGGTGTTGGCGCGGACCCGGCGGCCAGGCCCAGGCATTACCTGAACGCGGCTGTCCATGCGGCACGCCATCCACCCCGGATGTGGACGCCCCTGTGCGGTCGGGCCCACCGGCCGGCTCTGCGGGAGCCGGCCTTAGGCGGCCGGCGGTCAAACCAGCGGGCGCTTGGCTGGGCCCGGCCGCGAGGGGGCGCCGGCGGCTCTCCGGCCGGCACGGCGGGCGGTGCCTGGCCGCAGATCCGCCTCGCTGCCGCCGCGCGACAGTCCCGCGCGCCGCCGGGGCGAATGAGCGCCGCCCTGTCTCTTGCCCTATGTCCCTGTCCTGTCCTGTCCACTGTCCCTATCCCTGCGACGGCGCGCTGGCGACTCTCGCACCCTCCTTGGCTCTCCTCGGTGAGAGCTGCGCACCGCGGCGTCACGCAGGCCGGGTTCTCCCTGGCGGGGCGCTGGTGCGCGACGTCTGCGCCCGTGCCCCCCAGCGATGCGGAGCGGTGCACTGCCGCGGGACGCGGCCCTGCGTGGGCGCGTCCGGGGGGGGCTGCGGCCGGCCCGGCCAGGGCTGGCCCTGGAGCAGCAGGTGGCACCTGGAGCCGTGCGGGCAGCAGCCGGCGGGGCTGCGCTGGTGCGGGGGTTGGTGCGGGCAAGGCGTCCGGGGACCTGCCGAGGGGATAAAGACGCCTTGGGAAATGTCCTGGTAACGCCCGTTCGCAGTAACAATTTGGGAAATCGCTGTGTCTCTGCGTGGCTGAAATACCCTGCAAGTTGCAGAAATGGGACACCCTGGAAGGTGGAATTCTGCTGCCTGTCCGCAGTGCCACGTATGCCTCCTGTCCCTGGAGGTGTTTCCTGGACGTGGCACTCAGTGCCATGGTGTAGTTGGCATGGTGGTGTTCGGTTGTAGGTTGGACTCGATGATCTCAGAGGTCTTTTCCAACCTAATTGATTCTGTATGTGGTGTTACCAAATAAAGTGCTCCAAACCCCAAGTTCCATGGCTTTATTTTAGCTATTCATAAGGTGATCAGAGCCTCTGTTTTGCAAGCACGTGGCTGGTTGGTCATGAGCCAAGGCCTTGATTTCAGTGGCACAGGGTGGGATCAGGGGCCACACCAGTTTGCGTGCTCAGGATTACTTGGGGAAGGGGCTGTGTGCGCTTGGACCACAACTTTGGAGGCATCTGCATGCTTTGCAGTCAGAAATAGTAACAAGCCAATGATGCTGACAGTGGTCAGTCTGAGGACTAGGAGTAACCAAACAACATGAGAGGATTTTAGTCTTTTGTGATTCAATCAGTGGATCAAGTTCCACAGCATTGACCCACCTCATTATTGAAATACATTTGGTTGCCCTTTGTAGCACATTCAACAGCTAGGTCAACTTCTAATAGAATGCTCAACAACTTTTCTTATTTCTTTTTCGTCATAGATTTGTGCAGTAGCTTACGTAACTCCCAAAAAAATGCCAACCCTTCATCGACGCAAAGAAGAGAAATTCTTCGTAAGCGCTGAAGGCAGGAAAGAACCTGCACAAAGTATACATGATCCCCCTACAAGGGAACTCTGTTGTGATGCCTTCATAGGATGACGAAGACTGGTGTAAGATTTTTCTTGTTTTGAGGAAAAGAAGAAAATCTATCTGTTGTTCCTGTAATAATGCAGAGGTCAGTTATGTTTGGGGTAGATTCTGGCAGGCCAGATTATGTATCAGATTTTGGACACAATTTCCAGAAAACAGTCCAATTACATTGAATTTCAAAATTAAGTCATTGTATAACTTGATTTCTGCTGCAAAAAATAGCATGGGGCACTTTAACTACAAGTCCTCTGTTTTAATGAACCCCAGAAGAATGGTTGTTCATTGCTCCTGTAAATGCTGCAAGGCAAGAAGTAAAAAAAAAAAGACTTTTAAAACTGATTTGAGAGCTTTCCACTCTTTAAACAGCAGCAGCTTCAGACGAGCAGAAAAAAGGATGATCTCACAGGTTTGTGTTTGACTTGGCCATAGATATGAGTGCCTGATACTGAGTGAAGGCTTTCAGATGTGATAGAAATAATCAAACATGGTAGTACACAAGCTGTCAGCTTGCTTAAGTAGATAAAGTCAGTGCTGGATTTCAAGGTCAGTCATGAAGAATGATTTCTTTTTCTTTTAATCTTGTGTAGAGAATTACAAATTTCAAAATGAAAAATTGGTTCCTCAGAAGAAATTTTATCATGTCTTTTATCATGTGCGTGATTTTCTTCAGTGTTCTTTTTGCAGTCAGAAAGGACAGAACTTCAAGTTGCAGCTGCTAAGCTTGTTTGCTGAAGGTAGTGTCGTATGAAAGGGTCGATTTGCTCAGCTTTGCTTTGTGGTTGTTTACAGCTTGCTTGTGCAAGTGCTTTTGGTGCTTTGCCTGTTATGATCTACTAACCTGACCTCCTCCACCTTTTCTCTAGTACCTCTTATGATGGATGAAGCTTTGGATTATCTAGAAAAAATACAGGTATTTTCTTTTTGCATTCAAAATTCATTATTTTTGGTGTATTATGTATAATAAGCAGTCATCTAGTTACTTTGTTATGTTAGTGTATATTAAACAGTAATACTTGGCTACTTAGAAGTAACACTTTGGTCTCTTATCAGTTATTTTTAGATCAATTGCAAAAAAGTATTTTTAAACTAAGTAAAAATTTAATATACTGGTATGCGATGAAAAAATCTTCATGTGAATGTTATCTTTCCAAGACAAAGCTAAAGATTAACCATACATTTAACTTGTTCCAACAAGTTTCTTAAGTATCTGTTCTTCATTATGATTTGCTCTCTGGGTAAGAAGCCCATTGTGAAAGTTTGTGGATTTGTTCCGTTTGGGTTTTCTCAACAGTGTTAATGTTCCGAGTGTTCATCTTTTACAATTGAATTGATTTTTCAGTTCTGGATGGTAGCATGACAACCCAGTGTAATGGTACGTTCATCAAGTATGGCAAAATTCTTTAATTATGCCATGTTAACAAATTTACTATATCATATTAGTGTCCATTGGCAACCATGAATGATTTAAAACCTTCTGGAGAGAAAAGAATAATGATGTTTGAAAGACCTACTGCCTACTTATGAAATTGGATTAAATATATTATTTCTGCTTTTATTTTCAAGAAGCAAGACTTATGAAGTCATAGTGGCTAATGATGGCAGTAAAGATCAAACTACAAAGGTAAGAAAAACAATTGTCTTCCCAAGCAATCAGAGGTGTGGGGTTTTTAACTACGTTTGTGGAATGTAACAGTTTTTTGCATTTATATTTTGGTACTTGAAATAGTTGACAATTGAAGTTCATATTTTTGAGTGCTTTCTGTCATTGTTCTTTATGCATCATGGATGTCACGTATGCACATGAATACACATATAATTCTTTTGCAAATTCTAGTTTTCTTGGTTGGCAAGTGTGACAGCCATTTTCCTGCAGCTGAGATTCTCAGAATTCTAATCCTAACTTCAAGAAATTTCTTATGAAATACTCTATGTATGCATAGTGATGATGTGAATATGAACTTGAGGAAGCTAAAAAGTCTTTTAAAATACCCAATTCATACTGTGATTGACAGAACATCTGACATAGTTCTTCTTCACACTCTTCATGGCATTGTTTATTTAAAAATCCCTGTGTCAGTAGTAGTATTTTCAAAATAGTTCTATATTCTTCTGGTTCAACTTTGATGTATGTCACTAACTTGAGGGCTTTTTTTACTACTGCTTGGAAGATGTTTGAGGTAGCTACTAAAATGCATACTGCTTTTTGATTTACTTTCCTTAAGCTTGTCCATTAAGGATTGCTCGTAAATATTTTTGACTACTGTGCATTCCTTCTGGCATCTCTTTTAACTGAGCATACAACGGCTGCAGGCCTCTGGATTTACAAGCACTCAAGACAACCTTTAGAAAAAATTAAGATGAGAAAACTCATGCTTTCTCTTCCTCACAGCATGGAACAAAATCTGCAGATCTTTGCAGTGTGAATGGGATTTTAGATCAATGTGAATTTTTCTTTAAAACCACAAACAGCAGCAAGACAAGTGATAAACAGGTGACTGTAGTTGAAAATTATATTTCTTTTATTAACTATTGGTGTTAATATAAAAGGTCTGTAATAGTATAAGTTAAATTAAGTTTGAGGTTTTTGGAGTGGGAGGATGGGGTTTGGAGTATCCTGTTCTTTTGAACATGACTAGTTTCTTCAGTCTTCTTGTTTTGACTGTGAACTAGTTTTTATTTTCCCGAACAGACTCCAGCGAAAACTGGCAATGTATTTGTGCTGACTGAAGTGGTTATACGTCTGTGCTGTTAATTTATTTTGTTTTAAAAGATGAGCAAATGTAAACTTCTACCTTGATTCCTGGGTTTGTTTTATGGTGGTTTTTTGTGTGTCTGTCAGGTTGCAATGGAGTACTGCAAGAAATATGGAAGTGACAAAGTGTAAGTGCTTTCTTCAGTAAAAAATCAAGGGAAAGGAGAAGCAGTCAGCATGGTAATAGATACTTTCCTCTTCTTCTCTGTTTGAACCACCAAATATACAGAAGATAAACTTGTGCTGATTGACATTTTGAATTCAATGCATTAACAAAATGATTATGAGAAAACTGAGTACAGATTCTATAAATTAAAGCAAAACCTGTTTTTCAAAATAAGCTTATTTGAGATCTTGGAAGCAGTATTTTCTTGCCAGGAAGATCAGTAATGAAGACTTTTTTTGTATGAGATTTCAAAGGGTAAAAAAACCCTTGAATTTCATATTCATGTTAGTTCCACTTAGAAATAGACTTGTGTTTATAAAAGCCAACCAAAAAAAAAAAAACAAACAACCAAACTGTTACAGATTAAAGTTAAGTTTTTGTAGACAAAATACAGCCAAATTTGCAAACTTTGTTCTTCAGGTCATAGATGTGTTTTTTAAAATGGCTAATAAAGAAGCATTCTCATCCAGCAAAGTTTGTTTTTACTGAAGCCCACTGTCATCACCCACACTCGATAGCAGAAACAGCACAATTTATGCTTTCACATAGACATTATCCTGAAATCATGTTGTCCTAAAAATAAAACAGCTGTTAGACATTTTGAAGGAATATTTTTTCCTAAGATGAATAACACTTTACTTTTACGAAAAAGGGTAGTATCATCTGTGAGTTATCAGTGACTTGTCTTTATCTGTATTTTATGCTCTATCTTTAATGTGTCAATTTTATTTTTTTTATGAAAAATGAGTAAATATAGGAAATGGAGAGAACATTATATTAGAACATATGGGACTTTTGTAAGGTATATACTTCTGAAGTTATTTCAAGAGAAGGAGAAAATTCTCTGTGTGATACACTTTTGCAGTGCAGAGTGTAGAGTGGATGTGTATACAACTACTTCCCTGACAGGGTTTTCCAAATTCACGCATGCTTGGTTGTGACAGTACTTTGGTCAAACCCACTGCTCATTGTTTTCCTGTCTGGACCCCTTAAAAAATTGTGAAATTTTTCTGACCAAGAATATGACAAAACAAACTGTGAGACCTGTGCATCACAAACGTTTTGCAGTGAGACTGTGACTTAAGACTGAATCTTAAATTAGTTTTGAGAAATAGCTCTTGAATTCTCTTGAAACAGTGTTGGGAAAAACTACCTCTGCATCCTCCTTTCCATAGCTGAAATGACAAAGAAAAGCCATTCAGTGCAGTGGCAGCTGCTAATCACTGCTTCTTGTGCTCCCTTCTACAGCTGACTGTAGCAACTTGTTGACTTTTAGATTTTGGTTTGTGAAGCTTTTAGTTTGGAACCTTCTCTTCAGAGGGATTGTTAGCCTTTTGTGTTCATGCATTGTGTGTCACTGTGGGACACCACACAGTGTGTAAAGTCTTTAGATGTTATTACAAGTTGGTAAATTGTGGTTAGTAGCAGAATATTAAGACTCACTTGTTGTGTTGAATCTGTGAGATATCACTGTTCTTGTTACTACATTAGGGTTTTGGAGTCTTTTGCATATAGCTTATGACAAATACTGATTTCAAAACTGTTGATTTTTATTGACTATTTTCATTGGAGGGTGTCTTTAGTTCTCAGGGGAAAAAAATTCTTATGGCTGATGCAGATGGAGCTACAAAATTTGCAGATATTGAAAAGTAGAAGAAGGTCTAAAACATCTCCAGCCATGACCTGTAAGTATAAATTCTCATGGCTTTAGTTTAATACACATGCACAGAGATTGACCTTTGTAATTCTCTTCAACTTTTTTGAAATCCAGCTGAAGATGTAGGTGTAAGTCTGAAGACCTAGGTGTAAGCTTAGAAGCCTCAAGAATGGGCGGTCAGAAAGAGCTTCCACAGAGTTCTTAACTGCTTTGCATCCAGTGAGCCTACTTCAATACAGTACAAAATGCTCTATTTATCCTTCCTTTAACTTCTTTGAAGTTGTTCTGTTCTGTGTAAATACCATGTGTTGCCTACTTAGTTTTCTTTGTTAACTGTTTTGTATTTTCATTTTATCTGATGTCATCCTGTATACCTTTAAGGATGCATCTTAATTTCACCTTCTTTTAAAGAGGTTTTCTTTTCTCAGGGTCCTTAGTTAAATGACAGTGTTTGGAAGAACTTTTATTGTAAATAAAAATTCAAAAACCTGTGGAACAAGAACACCTCCCTGGATAGTCATTCTTTTTTGAGAGCTTGACTTGAAAGAACTGAGGTTTATTTTCTGCTTAAACACATATGAGTGAGGTACTTGTAGCTAGTTTCCCAGAGTGCCAGAAGTGATGTGCAGGCTTCCAGCCAGAGCTGCAAGGGATGTGCCTGTGAGTTCAGAAGCACAAGTACAGGAGCCAACAGGCAGCAGTGTGACCCTGATGCTTTTTGCTACGAGGGCAGCAGCAGCTGTAGATTTGAGAGATTTTATGTGAGAAATAGTAGCACGAGAACAATGCTAAACCTTTCATTTTCGTTACATTTATTTAATTTGAGGTTATGTGTTTTTCTAACACCATGGCATTTTATTTGTTTGAAGGTACATCAGTGCAACAAGTACTTCATTCTGTTACCCTTCCATTGCACAATATTTAAGGAAAACATTCATTTCCTAGGAATGCTGCATGCTTATCTGTGCTGTTAAACACATATACTGTATTCATACAGTAAACAGTGTAAGCTAACCCAAACCTGAATAAATTGAAGTAATTTGTACGCACCATATGCAAACTGTAATAAACTTTAGATTATCTGTAAACTGTAGAAAAGACTGATTTAGGCTCAGAATTTAGCAGTAGAAGTGCAGCTAGAAGAAGCAGAAAAGTATAGTACTTTGAGGTTTTTATATGGTTCTCAATACAAGATTCCACTGATTCTGAAATACTAGTTTAAGTAATAACTTTTTAATTTATATTCCTATACAGAACCAAATGGCTATTTCCTGTGGTTCTAGAGCTTATCTGCTCTACAGGTTTTGCAATTACAGAATCAATATTTGTAAAAGAATGGAAGCTAAAAATAAGGAAAAGATTGTCATAAGTGTAGATTGTGGTCCATCATATACAGAGGATGTGTTCTGGATTTCAGGCACTTTGTACTTGTTTCAGTCAGTGTTCCAATTTATGGATTTAATTTTTTGAGTTGAGAACATGTCACGAACAGAGCCTCTAAACCCTGATAAAATTGGTAACTAGTAACCAGTACTGGGGCTAGAGTGGAAGGAAAATGAGTTCATTTATTACTGATTCCCTTGCAGTGCAAGAGCTTGACCTGCAGATCTTGAAACCTGTTTAAAGTGATTTAAGGATAATTAGCAGCCAACTGTTTAAAGAGTATCTCAATTCTTGGTAAAGTGGTGTAATTTTTACTCATTGTAAAATTTGTGAGTTTTGAACACACAGACAGTACTGTTCTGTGTGTGGCTCTTGTGGAATAAACAGTGATGCATAGGCACATGACCTTATCTTGCATCTGGTTTTCTGATGTCTTGGCAGAGAGTAATTGACAAAGTACAGGCATGGGACTTGTATTGCAACAGACACGTTGCTGGGCTCATTTTTTCAGCATCATTGGATGTGCTCATCATGTTGAATGTTTTCATGAGTAAGCTTTGTTTATACTGATGCTTAATACTTGAAATAATTCTAAAATATATACACAACTACTAAAATAGTTACAAAAGTTCAAAGCAAGATACACTGGTAACGTTCAGAAATTTGAACCCAGGAAAAATGCTTCTTTGTATGATCAGGTACTGAATGCAGATAAACTTTCTTCAGTGCACTCATATTTCTTTTCATCTTTGAAGGTCTTGCTACATAGGGGAGAGGACTTTTATCTTTTAATACAAAAGTACAATTTTTAGGATGTGTCTGTGCTCTGTTTCCTGTTTCTCCACGTATTCCTGATTTTAATAAAGGAATCATCGACCAGTTAGGTAGAACTGATTTGTTTGAAATACGTAGCCCATTTCATTTCGTCATCCAGCTGTCCCTAGTCTGAAACAAAAAGACAGAAAGACTACTACGGTGGGAAGAAAATACCCATTCTGTAGTGCAATAGGTATAAAACAGTTGCAGAACAGTCTTTTAGATGTTGGGATGTTTCTCTGTACTTAGTGGCATCTAAAACGGTAGAATGAAGCTGTGATAAGCAGCTGTATAGGATTTATTGAGACCAGAATTTCACCTTAAATTCAGTCTGAAGACATCAAGAATTCTGTTCTGCCTCCAGAATTGTTAATGTACTTTAATGAATCTAAAATATGACAGGTATAAATAGTCTTAGGAGTGATAATCATAACCCAGGAATGCTTCTTTGTGAAGTAAGTGTACAGTTTCACTGTCTGACAATCATGCAGCCTCTTAGCGCTTCCCTTTTGGCACTAGTGGCAGCCTTGTGTTCTTTGTCACAGAGCCAAAGAAGCCACACCAGCTCCACCATTAACCTGGGACTGGAGCACTTTTTGAAAGGCACAACCTATGGATTTTAATTTAAGCCAAAGGCTGTTGCATAATAAGCTGAGCATCTTCTCATTTTTCAAGTGAGGTTCTAAATTGTTAGGTTTGAAGGCATCTCTTTTCACCCAGAGATGCTTACCAGTTAAATTGATGGCTCCTAAAGATTTTACATGATACTTGGTTTGCAGTCTTAGATACAATCGCTTAAATTGAGCTTAAGACCAGCAGTGAGTTCAGAAGTGATTTGTAGATCAGAGTTCTGGTTGTTTAGGAACTGTCTTGAAAAAAGACTAAGAGCGACCTCTGCAAATCCAAACTCCAGCCTCTGGAGTCCATGGACAAACTTATCCACATGATTATTGCATCAAGAACAAAAATGTAACCAAAGAGTAGGCTGGGAGAACATTTACCAGGAACATAAAATATATCTCTGAAAGCAAAAGAAGAAAAGACATGACTGTAACATTGCTGGAAATATAAAATGAAATATTATCTTGCACAGTAGCCTTTACTTAAAACCTGATATTTACTTGGTCCATCATATACTACAAAAAGGTGCATTCTCCAGTTGCGTTCTCTTAAGTGCCTGCAAGCTCTGTGTCTGCAAGCTCTGGAGATCATTCAGTCTTGAATGAAAGAAGTTGGGTGACAAATAACAGGAGATGCTCCCATCTGGGTTTTTAATAATTAAAAACTTTTTTAATTTTTGTGTTGGACTAGCAGCTGGAACCTGTTTAATTTAAATGTGTATTCTTAGGAGTAGCACTTTATGGTGTCCTGCTGGCTTATTGTCCATTGTCTGTCTTGGTAACTTTTGAATTTATTGCATCTATTCAGCCAATTTTTAGAAAAACAAGAGGACTAGACAGAGGGAAAAAATAGCTTGTAAGTGTCCAGCGGAGTAGAGTGTGTAACATGCCATGCTCTTCCTCCTTCACTCTTCTTTTCCTTGGGGAATTCCCAAAGAATCATGCAGAAGATACTGTGGTCTTCCCATTCATTATTTGAAATCCAGGAGTGCTCAGGTGTTTAGATAGGAGGTGTTAAGACTTTCGATAATGAGATCTTTTGAGTAAAACCCTGGTTTTACTTAAGAAAGCATTTTTCCAAGTGAAAAACTGCTGTGAATTGGGGAAAGCAGAAAAAAGAACTTGGGACTTCCCTTATCCTAGGCTGTGCTTGCTTGGCAAGTCTTTCCCTTTCAGCTGTAATTTTGTTTCACTGTAACAATTGATAGGTTCTATTTCCCTTCCAGTGCAAAACAGAAACAGTTTACAAACTTTGAAAGCTGTCACAAAACAGGATTATTGTCCTGTTCAAGCACTTCACTCATCACTTAAATGAAACCATCTTACTTACTGCCTTTTGTCCACAGCGCTCTTATTTTCGAACTCGTCTTATGTACAGGTTCCACTTCCTTGTTTGGTTTCTCTGTGTCAAAGAGACCAGGGACACAGAGTGAGGATTTAAACTTCTAATCAGAGAAGCTGCCTTGCAGACTTTCTCAACTCTTCATATAGAAGAGTGGCAAATTGTTCCTTTTTTGTTGTTGTTGGGGTTTTTTTTTTATAATGGAACATGGTTTTGAAAAAGTAATTTTAGTATTGCAGCTACTATGAAGCATGGCATGTCTGTATATAAATCCTAGCTGCTCAGTTTAACCAGTTGTAGTACTGCTTGCATGGCAGCTTAGATTTCTTGTTATGTTCAAATATCCTGGTAATTGCCAGAAATTCTATGTTCTTTACAATTCAGTACTGCTTAAGCAAAACCTTTTACCTAGAATCAATATCTGATGTTTGTAATTGCTGAAGACTCAAAGTGAAAGCAAATGCTTATTCTTTTCTTTTCTTGCTAAAATATTTGATGAGAGGACTACTGATACATATCATTAGTTTGAGACAATAGAAGATGATTCATATTCTTTGAATTATTTTAGAGCTCCTTTTGTTGTAATTTAGCTAGAACATTTCCCTTATGAGTGATACAGTCATGAGTACTGTTAAGGGACTGAAACACTGTTTCCACACAATTACTATAATTTCTGTAAATTTCCTGCACCAAAATTGTTGCTAAAAAGGATAGTTTAATTAAGTATAATCAAATATTTTCAAACTGTTGTCTTCATTCAAGAAAATCTCTCGTGGGCTACTGCTTGCTGACAGAGAACAGAATTACTGAACAGTGTTCCCGTACAAAAATGAGTGCAAGCCTACAGTGCCTAGTCAATTCCAATACATCTAGTTTTAGGTTGAGGTTTGGCAGTGATAGCTGAGCTACGTTGCTCCTCCAGAATGAAATTGTGAATGTAGTGTTTGGGCACACAAGTGTGGAACATAGAGCTTCTGTTGTATGGAATCTGTAAATGTGAGCAGTCAATGTTCAGAAAATCACTTGGTCTCACTTTTCTACCCAAGTGGTTTTGCATATTGCTCTAAAGGAAACTATAGCTGAGCCAGAAGTATGATTTGTGCTGTTATCTCCAAACCCAAACTTGATCTGTAAAATTCTGTAAATTTCACATAGAGGGATTTTCTAAATAGATGGTTAAACACATATGTGAGGTCCAGATGTGCACATCCCAAAGTTGCCCTATTTAACTTCACTTTATAAATTAAGTTCTTCAAGAAGAAAACTGAAAGAAATAAATGAGGATAATAAGTTTAAGCTGTAAAAATGCAATCTTAAATTTTAATTTTTTTCAAACTGAAGATTCTGATTCTAATTGCACTTACTGATTATATAAAGTGTTTTCTACAGAAAAAATCTTAACAAGTTTTCTTCTGCCACTTCAATTTTGTAGCACCAAAGGAATGAAAGAGTAAAAATAAATGTGCTGTACCCCATTATCTGGGAATAGAGGCAATGAAAAAAGGATATTGCTGACTTATAGTAATTATATTGTTGATGTGTAACACACCAGATTTTCATATCTTAATTCATTGCGCCTTGTATGTACTGCTATAAAATTGGCCTTCTAGTCTTGCACTTTTATTTGCAGTAATCCAAAAACTAATCCCTTATTTATCAAAAATGTACTGGTTAGTGAAGAGGAATGTTTGTTTTGTTTGTCAAGGAAAGAATAACACAAATTCTTCCAATAAAGAAGCTCTTCAGATAATTCCAAGTCACAAATTTGCCTAAAACAACAATGGTTTGTTTGGGTTTTTTTAGTTTGGTTTAATGTTCTGCTAAAACAGGAAATATATTGTCTGGTTATATCTTCATCTGTCCATCAACAGTCTCTGTGTTTCCCTGCTTTCAATTTCATGTTTATTGGCTAATTTAAACCAAATCTGGCAGAACAGTAGAGATTTGAAGATCAAAAGCTTTGGCAAGTTTTGTGGAAACTGAAACCCTCTTAGAGGAGAGAAACTCAGATTATTGCCACCGCTGAAGAAAATAAAAAAATTCAATAAGGATTCAAAAGGTACTTACCATCTTCACAGCTAGTCATTTAGCATGTGCAACTGGAAGATAACTTGTCAGTGGACAAAACTGAGTACTGTCCCTTTCCCAGTTAATATTTATAAGACCTGGAAATAAACTGGGACATGGGGAGATATGGGGGATATGGGGAGAGTGGATAAATTAAAAGAAATTATAGGCCTAAGTAAATGTCAGTGTTGTACAAACAAGTGCAATAATTGCAGTTGGAAATTAGATAGGGACGTCAAATAGTCATCCCACAGATCTTCCATAGATACTTTTGTATGTAATTATGTAAGAATCAGAAATAGGCCGGTAGTGGAAACCTTTTCTTTTAAACAAATCTGGCCCCTAATACCTTTCCATTGCATAACATGTGTAAAAAGGAAAATAAAAACTGGTTAGATATTGTGTCATAGAGGTTCTGTACCTACCACGAGTATGAAGACGTAAGAGTAAGTAGTAGTCATCAGTATTGTATTTCTGCTGGAACCTGGAACAATGTGGGGTCCCCAGCTGTGTTACAGAACAACTCATTCATACTGAGACCAGTATGAATGAGTTGCAGAGAAACCACTATCTTGATACTGGGTAAAAGGCTCTGAAAGCTGGGTTTGTTACAGCCTCTGCATCACTGCACTGGAGCTATTCAACATCTGAAGAAATTATTTGATTCTCTTGGAGTCTTAAAATCCTACAAGTGAAGTGCAGCTCTGTTAGATATTGAAAGAAGAGTTCAGTTCAGGATGGTCAGAGCTCAGATGTTCTAGGAATAATGGTGAATAATGGAGAGTGCTGGAGAATGGGAATAATGGAGAGTGCTGGAGAATATTCAACAAACAAGCATCATTTAATCGAATAAAAGCCATCTGAGAGCATCCTGGTCCTTGAGTCTGTCGAGGGCTCCCCAGCTGCTGCACTGGAGCATGTGGTGAGCTGTTGAAGGGAATGAATATGAGGCTTCTGCAAAAACCAGATCATCTGTCCTGTCTGCTCAAGTTTTGTCATGCTTGGATTTTTTGGGGTACTACAATGCTAGGTGAATTCTTATGTGAGCACATAACAAATATTTAGACTAAAATTCATGCAGAACATGTTTACTCATGATGTTAATTTAAAATTACTATAAAATCAGCTACCTAGTAATTCCTACCTGCTTAGACCTTCACTTTTTTATGCTTTCTTCATGTTTTCCATTCCAGTGGACATTGATGGCAATATCACCTCTTTAATGTTGCAAATACTAGGAAACAGACCACATCTTTCTTCTTGCTGTGGTGAATTTGATTTATAGTTGCTTATATTTAGGAAATCTTGAAAGCAAACTGAAGTATACAAGGAAAAATTACAGTTTTATCATTACTGCAATAAGGATCATGTAACACTTTTTAAAGAGACACCAACAGATTTCCTAGAATATTTTGTTAATCTACCCTTAAAGTTAAGAAAGAATTTGAAAATCAATAGATTTTGCAAACTGTTTATATATTCAATATTAAGTAGTAATGCCTAAATCCTAAACTAGCTTTTTAGTGAGTGTTCTCATTGTCTTTTTGTTTAACTGTTCTTTGGAGAGCTGGCTCTGTATATATGAATGCAAACCAAACATTCTTGAAATTTACTTTCTAAATAGCAGTGTTTTGACATTAGTTTGAAATGAGAGCAACCTTTTGAACAGAGAGCATATGCTTTGTGTTTTAGGTTCTGAATCTGATTACACCATTAATCTGTTTTTCAGAAATGGATGGAGCACATTTTTTAATTTAAGACTTAAAAGAAAATTAAAAGAGATATTATAAAAACATAACAGAGACAGTTGTAATTACTTCAGGCTACAAAAGAAGGTCTAGTTCTGCATCTACAGTCTTGACTTGAGAAATGTAACTGTGTTAAATTTTGATGCACAGGAGAAATATTGGAAAATTAAATGGTCTCACTGGCAGAATTTTCCTATCCTAAATTTGGTCATTGCTTTCTTCTGACAACCAAACATAATTATAAATTTCCTTCCAGCCAGAAAACGTCCATCCTTAGGAGAACCAGACATAGCAGCGATTACTGTCCTACCTGGAATAATTATAAAAAACATAGTTCTAGTCCTGCTTTGATTGACAAACTTTTGTGAAGTTGCAATTTATTATGATATTACCCAAACCAGGAGATCACCGGTTAGATCAAATGGTGCTATTACTTTTGTCTATAAAAGTTGCCTTGTGCACTGAACAAGCCATGCTATTTCACTTTGAAAACTGGAAAGATCAATATAAAAAATTAACATTTGTTTATCCAGTTTGTCACTAATCTCTAAATGTGACTCACCATATAAAAATTACAGAAAAATAAGCATTCATATTGCTACAGGGATTTTTTTCCCACTTCTTTGGCATTGTAGACCAACACAAGCAATGGAATGATTTTTTTTCCTGGTTTTCTGCATGGCACGTAGAATTGTTTATTAATGTCTAATCAACACAAAAACATTTTGCTATTTTAACTTTGTCTCTTTTGTTTTACAAAAACTCTTGCTCCTGGCACACAAATATGTGGACTTTCAAAAGCCCCAGTTTAGCTAGAGCAGTGCTGGCAGACTAACCCATTTGACATCTTGTTTCATTCTCAGACCTCTTTGACTATTGGAATTTTTCTCTGGAAAAACATATTATGAGTGTACAAAAGTCCTGAATTCCAGTTAAAACTTTATAACTGAAGGTCTGAATTTATTTTTTGAAACTCGTAATATAGGACCAGGAAAAAAAGAAGAGTCCTAGTGCAATTTTAAAATACAGAATAATTTTTCAGGATACGTATTTTATAAGCTCAAGCATTTTAAGGGTTCAGTTTAAAAGGATGGAATTCAATTAAACACCTACCAACTTGGTGTTCAAATGAATTTTAGCCAGCATTGTCTTAAATTGTAACTTAACCAAAACACAACTACCTGGAGAAATTTTTCTTTATTTTACATTACATATTAGTGTCAATTAACACATAATGGAACCACTGTTAGAAATAGGTGGGGAAATTGTTCACACCATATATTTTTGTGTGTCTAAATTTTGGATCTAAACTTAGCTTGGAGCCTGAATTCATTCAGGCTGGAGCCAAACTTAGGTATTCTGAGCTGTGTGTCCCTCTTCCAAGAGGCACCTACTTTCAGTCTCTGCAGCAGGATGAAGTACATGGTATGAGTAATACCTTGCTGTTTCTGAGTGCTTTTGTCTCATATTAACTAGTCACAAATGGCTTCCTGGCAAATCGCACTCACCGACTCATCCACTGGTGTGGCTTTGATCTCCTCTAGGACAGGCTCCATGTAACATACCCACACTTAAATCTTGGCTGTGGAAGCTTCTGTATGGTTCTTCTATACCATCTGTGTCTGGTGATCTGCAGTATGGACGTAATGCTACCAGTGTATTGAACATACCACGGTCTTTATTCTCTGATTAACTATTCTGGTATACTGAAAGGTGGTGGGGGAAAGGGAAGGAAAAAAGATACTCCAGTGATATTCTACTAAAATCATTCTCCCTTCAGCTTTGAATAGGATTTTTTTTAATTTTTGGGATATGTTCACTGTTACCCAAATGGCAACCACATCTAACAATATTAGTGTTCAACCTGATTAATTTCTGTACTTTTAATCTTTTACTTTGAGCACTGTAGTTCACAGAACTATTTGATGTTGTTGTTCTGTGATGTATATGCTGACATTCCAGTAATCAGTTGTCCACAGGAATTGTTGCAAATAACAGTTCACTAGGCTAATACCTTATGTAGTAATACTTTTAGAGGAGCTCATATAGTCTAATTCATCAGACAATTATTCTGCGTCTCTTAAGATTTTTAGTCATTTAAGTAGTAAGTATTACAAAATTAGGTTTAGTCTTAATACACATGATTCATAAACATTCAAAGGTGAATACATGGACGTTTTGGCTTACAAACATAAAATGTCAGCAAAAAAATTAAATAATATAACTTCAGCAAAAGAGACTGTTGCGTAATTAATGAAATAATATTCAACCCTCATTTAAAGAAAGCAGTAAAATGGCAAGGCTGCTTTGAGCAGATTCAATTCACCAAGGAAAAAAAATGTATTCCTGTAACTGTTTTGGTGACAATTAAAAGGTCTGTGTCCTGATCAAAATCAAATTTAGAAAATAGCTCTAAACTCTCCATACACAGTAAGCGTAGTCTCTGTAGATAACATCTGTTTATGCTGCCTTTGCAGCACATTTCAAAGTTGACTGCTGTTGTTGCATTCATTAATAGTTTAGTAGAAATACACTGCTAAAAAGGAAAGGGTGGTTTGAGGTAGAAGGAAGTAACATCTGAACTTGGCTAGCAGCCTGCTAAAGTATGACTCTGAGCCTGCTCTTGATCACCTGTCTGTCTCTTTCTACCCTTTCTGTAATGTTAAATGGAATTACCAATGACTTGAATTCAAGCAACCCTTGAAGCATGAATGAGTAATGTGGGGTTTTTATTGCATACATTTTCTCCAGTAAGAGAAGATTTTTTTTCATTTTAAAAGAAAAATGTCTTGGACTTAGCAATGAGAATTTAAGGAGAATCTAAACTTAAGAAGTTACTGAGAGAAAATGTGGACTAATGTTGAATCATACTTGACTGCCTCACAGCTGCATTTTCAAGACCCCTCTGTAAGCTGGCCTTGAACATCTGTTCCCTTGACTTCAAACTGGGAATCTTACCAACAGCTTGGCTAAAATGTTTCCAGTTCCTTAACCTTTAAGGTTAGTTTTCTGGGGAAAAAAAAAAAAAAAAAACCAAAAAACAAACCCTCTATATTTGAATATATTTTAAATCTAGTGGAAACTACATGTGGAAGGCCATTGATAGTTTTTTTCCAATTGGGACTAGTATTTTAAAAAGCTGCTTACTGAGGGGAATGGGGGACTGTAGCTTAAATTCCAGTTATTAAAACTCATTGAAGGAACAAGAACATCCCTAGTGACATTCGAAGACTACAAAGAGGAAAAAAAAAATAGACCTAGCAGTCAGTAAATCTAAGAAATTTAACAAAAATCACCAGAATCTTCATAATTGTGATTTGCATTCACCCTTGTCAATAGTAGCTACTGGCAGTTTCATATGCTGATTTTTGCATGAGCGTTACAAGCTGCTAAGCTACTTGTCTGATATCAAAAGCTTCAGTGCTTCAGGTCCAGAAGGCCCATTTGAGCATGCAGTTGCAACAATGAAACACACAAACAATTCTCTGTGCAGAGAACTGAGAGGATTGAGTATATTTTGGACAAAGTGGGCAGAAAGGGGCAGCTGATTTACAGCAGGATCACTTCCCCAGTTCATTTTGCTGCACAACCTGCAAAAAATTGTGCCAGCAAAAATCACAAGTGTCTCAAGAGGTTTTCTATGTTGTGCTTTAAATGGTCACTGGATAAAGTAAAACTGTTGTTCAGGTTTTGTTATGCACAGTAACTTAGGTAATTTCTCACTTCTGTGCTGCTGCCTTGAGTTTCTTGACTTAGAAAGTACAAGGAGAGATCATCAAATTGGTGTAAAGCCACAGCAGGTAGTTGTCCCCTTCGATGAAACTCCTAAAGATGTGGAATGACACTGTATGTTTGACTGCTTGGTCTTCATGGTCTTTAAAAATGTTTAAACCACGATAGTGGCCACAATGAAAAGCAAGCAGTGGTCTGAATACAGCATGACCTATACTTTCAAAAACAGAATGCAGTGAAGTGTTGTTGTTACTGTTGTAATATGGTATATTGCCTGTGTTCTGAGATTTTCAGTCAGGGAAATAAATTTCCCTTCCATGTGCATCTGACCTGTAGAGCACTGATATCAACTGCATAACAGAACAATTAGTTCAGTTATGCGCTTGATACCAATTAAATCAGGCAAGGGATTTAATTAACATTGCCACTGTCTTTCTTCTAGAAATAAGTGTGACTGTATTTTCTATTTCCTGTTCTTCTTCAGGGTGTTTGACATGGAACTTCTTTATATAGCCCAGCGCTTGAAAATACCTATAGCAGAAGTTGCTGTTAACTGGACTGAAATAGAAGGTAAGCAAATTGTTTATATTCTTGTAAGATTCCTTACATGTCAATCCAGAATAAAGTATCCAGTGGTCTGCCCATATTTCACTCAGTTTTGATAACATACAGCCTTCTTTCCATACAAATTTTGAACTTCCTGTCCTTGCCAGCCTTCTTCCATGGCTTGGTACAGGAAGAGTAGGTGAAGGAGTAACAAGGGAGAGAAACTCTGCACTCCCACTGGAGGCAAAAGTAGGTAGTTATACTGCTAGGACAAAACACTACTTTAACATGTCCTCTTGCTGTAATGTGTTAGTAAAAATAGAGCAATTGTAAAACACTGTGCAGGAAGTCTGACCATTGTCGCTTATTGATTCAACTCCATTTCACTGTGTCTTGCCTTCCAGAATTCTCAGCTATTAAGGCCTCCTCTGAGGCACCATCTCTTCTGAAGATGTGATGTTCTTTCAGACCCGTAGGGAGGTCTCTGACACGGGGTTACTGGAAAGTATAGCTCCATGCATATTTTGTCATAGCAAAGCCAGCTGAAGAGGTACTGCTTGCTTCTGCTCACTTACCTCCCATCAAATGCAGTTCCTCCATTTTTTTTACCCTTTTTGTGTTTTTGTCTTTTCTCAATCTGAATCTCTTCCCCTCAACACAACTCCTGAACAACAGATAGCAATGAACTGCAGTGATGATGAAGGATGCAAGTAGAGAACATCCTGAGACAGCTTTGCTAGAAAGGATGCAGTTCCACACGTGCATTACACCTATCACAAATATTAGCAGAAATGGAAGAAAGCTTGGGTTTGTGGTGTAGGTTCCTTACTTGCCTGAAGATTGGCACATTCATATTACCGCTGTAAGATAAGGTGGTGGTCCTCTTCTCCAAAGTTGATAAAAAGATCATTTGACTAATTATTGGTGTTCAGGTTCCTATTTACTCCTGTCATGGAGAAGACTGTGCATCTTGTCACATACATGGAATTACTGTGCTGCTTGCAAACTGGAGTCTCCCACCTGCGGCATAATGTAATTACTATAAAGCCATAACTTTCAAAATATAAATTTTTATTAATATTAAGATCTAGGTTGTGTGACTGAGTGTGCTGAAAATGCAGTTTCAAGACTGCTTAGGTGTGTGTCTTGCCAGTGCTCATTTTTTTTCTAATAATGTCCTGATTTTCTTCTTCATTAATCACAGGTTCTAAGTTAGTAGAAGTTTGGAGCTGGCTGCAGATGGGCAGGGATCTTCTTTTTATACCACTGCGATATATGACTGGTGCCTGGCAGCTTGAAAGAAGAAAATATAATTAGGTTATTTACATTTTCCAAATATATTATTATATTTAATGGAACATGAGAACAGTTTCAATCAAGTGAAGTAGTGATGAAAGCTGAGGTAATTTGTCATTGCTCCTCTTCGTGTATGTTTCATTTTTGCAGCATGTGTGTGTTTTGTAAGATTGCCGGCAGGGAATTTGTACATTTTTAAAAGAGAAAGCATTTCAAAAAAGATTTTCTTACCTAGTAATCAGTTTTTATTTTATTAAATAGTAGCTTTAACATGTCTTATAAATTAATTCAAATATATATATCTGCTTTTGTCTCATCACACTTCTGGAATTTCCATATACGTATTAAAAAGAGGCACTCTATTCTACATTGTGCAATGTTGTGTCATGAATGACCTCAACCATTTGTTTCTGTGATATCTGGAAATTTTAGGCCATATTGCAACTTGAAATTGTCATTCATGGTTCACACTGATGCATGTTTAGATTCAATGTTATGGGAAACATTAATGGATTTTACTGAGTTATAACAGCAATGTTCTTAAGGTTGTTCTCAGGACTTTTCAGTAGTCTCTTAAAATTCCAAATGTTTTTGTCTGAAGCTGAAATAGTTTTCCTGAGATCAAACTGCAGATCATGTGCAGACTGTAGAAGGTCCAAGACCAAGCACATTTAGTTTTAAAATGTTGTCTTTTATAAATGTGTTTTGTTCATGTGTACTAATTATTCCTGCCTACTCAAGGCTAGAAGTCCTTGACATCTACAGGTCTGAAGAGGGTATGGAAGGCTAGTTCAGAGCATGCAAAAATGAGACCCAGTGTACACTGGGGGGGCTGTGCATTAGCAATGCCAATCTGATGTTGTCACACTTCAAATGAGATCAGAGAGGGAGGGAGGGGTCTTGAGTCTTTCATAGTAATGTCATACTATGTTACAGTACAGTAACCTAGTTTCATTTGGGCTTTCAAAATAGTTGTGGATTGCCAACAAACTAAGGCAGTCTGTTTTTCAGAAACATGTAAAAATTTCAACAGATGTAAAGAATGAATGGTAAATGGTTGTACTTTGACATGGAAATTCACTGGTGATTTTTCTTATTCTTTCTGTAATATTGACTTGAATTTTGTTCCTGTTAGGGTTACCGCAGTTTTCTATCAAGTGCTGAAATAAAGTCTCAAAAAATATATTCAGTTTGATTTCGCAGGCTTTATTCTCTTGTCTAGTCCATATACATCTCTGTCACTTCTGCAGAATCAATCACAACTCCTCAATGCCATTACTAGAATAAAATACCAGCTTCTCAGTTTTTGTAAAGTGAATTTCTGTGATCAAGCCTAAACAGTAATAGCTCTGCTCATAATTGAAGTTGGCCACCAGTTTTCAAAAGCAGATTCCCAAAATTTTCCTCACATCTTGCCTTAGAATTGAGCATGTTTGAAATTTTAATGAAAGTAGCTCACCTCTTTCAAATTATGAGGCTTAGGGCATGCATTATTTTTAGCATGATAAGTAAACATCTGGTGATGTCTTCTTAAGAAAAATTCTTCTTTTGAATCATATGCCAAAGGTTGGAAAGAGGGTGCTAAATATATATATATTTTTTTTATAATTTCACAGAATCACAGGATAGTTAGGGTTGGAAGGGAACTCTGGAGATCATCTGGTACCCTGCCAGGGAAGGGTTACCTACAGCAGATTACACAGGAATGTATCTGAGTGATGTTTGAATGTCTCTAGAGACTCCATGGCCTCCCTGGTCAGCCTGTTCCAGTGCTCTGCCACCCTCAATTTAAAGAAGTTCTTCCTTTACTATTTCTTCCTACCCTTGCATTTGCAGGGGTGACCCAGGGAGGTGAAAGTCTTCTATGTTACTGTCCTGCATGATCCAGCCGTCCAAAGACACATCAAAACAAATTATTCTCACAAACTTTGAAAAGGAAATAAAAACAAATAGAGAAAATCTACATGATAATTTTGCAACATTCTTACCAACATCAATGTCTGCATAGTGCTTTCATAAATAGAAATTTCAATGTTTAAAAAAAATATTTTTATATCTCTGCATAAAAGCCTTACTTTTCTGCACCCTTTAACTAATACTTCATAAGAGACTTTTTCAAGGGGTGACTTAATATCAAAGAGCTGTCTTTGAAAAACACATGCAGAAAAAGCAAGTTACTGAAAAAGGTTCAGTAGTTTACACAGGTTTTCTTCACTATTGTCATTTTTTATCACAACCCAAAGCAACAGCAATGCAGTATCCCTTGATATACACTTAGCTTTCATCCTTACAAGCTATTTTTTAACTCATATTTTAAATATGGATTGGAAAACCAGTATAAAAATATCTCTTTTTACTCTCAGGCATGTCTGCAGATGTGCAGTATGTTTTCTTTGACAACTCTAGCAGTTAATATCTCAAACAGGTTTCAGCAACACTGTAGTATTGTCACAAGGCAGGGTAACTCTTAAATGAGTAATAACACAGCTTTAATCAGTTTTAACCTGTATAAAGTTCTCAGAGATCACTGTTGTGAAGTGTAAGCAGCAGATGGCTCCAGCTCATTCTGCAGAATTGCGTTCAGTAATACATAGATTTGCAAGCTCTCAAAGCTTCTGTGCAGACCATTCCACCACTGCCAATGTCCAGGTTAGTTTTTTCACCATAGGAAATTAAATTATATCAATATGTATAAGCACAGCAACATTTCCAAGCCATTGAATAGTCCCAGACAGTATTTAACTTGAATTCTCTGCTAATGTTTAAGGCTCTGGAGACCTATCCATAATTATTTACGTACCTATTGTCCAAGTGTTCCTTGATTTCACAGTCATAATGCTGACTGCAAACTAAAAATAGTTGAAATGAAGAGACAGGCGAAGACAGAAGGCTGCAATGAAGCTTCTGTATCTCAATGTTTATTACTTAAAATAACATCTAACCTTATTTATGATCCGTGTATGTTTCTTAGGGATGCAGTGGCATGTCTGTAACAGCTCAAGGGGTATGAATTAAAGTAGTGTTCCAGCATTGTTGAAGACTGCACCCTGCCAGTTGAACCATAAGTTATCTACCTCTTTGGGATAGGGATTTAGAGGTTAAGAATTGGATGCTACTACGACCTGCCTATTGCATTAGCCAACAGCACATGAGAGAGTCTTGAGCACACAAGCCCTCAGGGGAGAAGCTACAGACAAACCTTGGTTTCTTACTGGGAAAAGAAATGGCATTTTCCTATGACCAAGCTTAACTAATAGTTGTGAGATCATAGCTGAGAGTTGTGTGCTAGAATATGATTTCATTTAATAGATCCATCAGAAAAGAAAGAGCTAACTAGCCTCCATTTTCCTGGATATTTTTTAATCTATTTTTCTTTATACTGTTCATCGAGCTGTTCAACTGCCCAACTGCATAATTAGGTATTTCCCTGATGTAAGAAAGAAACAAAACTTTTCCAGTCCTGCGTCCTGGACGCAGTCTTCCAAGTACCTGTACACTCTTGCAGGTGTATCAGTCTGTAAATCAGTCTGTAAGTTGTTGGTCTGTCTGCCAGATCCTTAAACTACACACATTTACATACACTAACACAAACACAGTATGTTTGTGTTAGTGCAAAAAGTAGACCTGCTTTTTGCTAAAGCAATGTTTTCAGTGTTTCCCTTTCTGCAGAAGGAGTTGAACTCTTGCCGGATGTGGAATCTGCTGGTAATATCACTCCACACCTGAAGTTAAATGGTCTAGCCTGTTTCAGATCAGCAGCCAGGTCAGCAGTAGCTCTTCAATGCACTGTAAATGCATGACTGCAGTTACTAGAAATATTCTGACTTACTTGAGGCAAACAGCAGCAAGCAAGCTGCAGGAGCATGGGCTGTGGGCAGCTGGGCATGTTGGCTAACTGCAAAGTAAGCATTTCTACAGCAAGGCCCAGGGGAAATGCTTTCAGCTTCTCTTGAGGAAAGCCACTACAAGCAGGGAATACTCCTTTTCAGACTTTCTGCAGCTTCCAGATATTGCATTAAGGCCTCCGAATTCTCAGACCTTTTCTAAGGACAGTCTACCATCAGCAAGCAGTATTCAGTCATAAGAGCTTTAACAGGTTGTGAGAGGTTATCCTTTGACTACGTTTACTCTACTACACTTCCCAGCACTCCCATGCAAGCTGCAAATTCTCACATTCTCTTTCTGCATATAAACTCAGTATTCAAGAAACAGCTGCAGACCAAACACCCTCCCAAACTGGCTTAGCCACAGGTGATCCTTCTTACCTACATGACCTTAACTCCCTCTCAGGTCCATGCTTTTGCATCCGTCAGGCTCTGCTTTCCTTGAGTCTTCACATTTTGCTGTCAAGATCACTTTCCTCCTTTGAATGTTGATCAATTTGTCATTTTAGCAGAGTTAACTTCAACATCTAGACTGAATCCATGCCTTTGTCAATGGCATGTTCTGTGCAATATTCTTGAAGAATGAGGTGACATTAATTCTGGCATTCCCACCTGGTTTTTGGCATGTTCTGATGTTTCATCTGGGGTTATTCTGAAGCTGTAGAAAGATCCCATTACAAAACAAAGGGAAATATTGACTGTCCACTTTTGGACTGGAGATCAGAAGAGTTATTTGAACCACACAATGATGAAGAATCATTGAGTTCTGCAAACAGTTTTGGCAAATTCACTTTGCATGGTCTCTGGAAAGCAGCCTTCCACATGTGGGACAAATTCTTATCTTCCTGTCTTTGTAGAGTAGAAAAAGGTTTAGCTAGTTATGTCAGACAGACTTCACCCAGTAGCCATATTATAACCTCAGTTGTACAGGCTGTCATAAACCACCCACTGCATACTCTGAATCATCT
This sequence comes from Manacus vitellinus, assembly GCF_001715985.3. Classification (NCBI taxonomy): domain Eukaryota; kingdom Metazoa; phylum Chordata; class Aves; order Passeriformes; family Pipridae; genus Manacus; species Manacus vitellinus. Next base: position 20,437,758 of record NW_021940208.1, on the reverse strand, counting down.
GCTATCAAACTAGGAACAAGGTTAAAACCACAAGAAATTTCTAACTCCATTTGGCTGACTAGGTCTGATGCTATCTAAGGTCTCAACAACAGAACTTCTGATAGCTTTCATACCTTGTTGCCAAAAAAACAAAAACTCAAAACTATATCCATGGCCATCTTCCAGTCTTTAAGCCAAGTCATAAGTTTTGGAAATTGTAATCAACCGCGTCAGCTCTCCCTCTGTTTGTTTTACAAGTCTGGCTAGGTTCTGCCTGCTAGAAGGTTTCATGACAATGAAAGCTTAAGCGCAGATGAGGTTAGAACCTTTACTGTTTTTTCATCAAACAATAAACTTCTGGTCTCACAAAAATGTTTTCTGATGTTATGTCTGATTTTACTATTCTTGACAATTTATTTTCTCAATAAAAAGCTCCATGAGAACAGTAACAGAAGAAAAAAACAGTTTTCTGCAGGAGTACTGCAATGGGACTACAAGAAGGATCAATTATTCTCATAAAGGAAACACCAAGCAATTTTATTCCAGTATTTGCTAGAAAGATAGAAAAAAAGGAGTGGTTGACTGCACAAGAATATATTAGTTTTAAGCAACTGCTGCATGCACTGTTCATGTTTTCATACATTGCCTCAACTTCCATGATACCTCTAAAATTCTTACACCCACACTCATATCTGCATGTAGTGACCCCGTGGCAGAAGAAACCTGGACCTTATCAATTCACTTATAAAATTAATTAATTACTTTAAAAGTCTGTTTACCAAAATAAATAAATACAGCTAGACAACTTAATAGACCCATTCATTTTTAAGTATTAAAAAAGGAATAAGGAATTCTGTGATTTTTCATATCCTACAGAAATACTAGAGTGGAGATGTTACTTGCCATTTTGTCTACATGTGTGATGTTTGTCCTTCACATACTTGACAGTGCCTTCCTAAGTCTCATGATAACCAAGGAATAGTGAACTTCATATCCTGGACATTGCCTTCCCCAGAAAATAGAAGAGAATCATCATAAAATCCCAAATACAGGATCACTGCTCAGGTACCCTAGAAATTAGTTACACCTGAACAGGCATTCAAAGGAGAGAGAACGTGGTTGCATCCTACACTGAGAAGACTGAAGGAAGAAAAAATCAGTGTAAGGTCCACTCGATTCCCTGAAACCATGGATGCTCTGCCTCCCATATGGAAAGGTTTTGGAGAAAATAGCAAGGGATGATTATCTTGCTGTGTGCCTCCTCCAACATCATGAAGGAATTTCAGGAGTGGCTTGAACAGACCTGCATGGTTACAGGAATCTAATTTCACGTGTAATGATTTCTCTGGGTTGTAAAATAATGAAGCATTCTTTCTATTCCTGGCTACTCCTGATTTACTCAAGATTATACAGTACATCAGTCTAGCCCTAATCTGGAACATGGGCATGATAATTTATTTACCCTCAAAAAACTCCTACTGAATTTTCCAGTGGTAGGACAAAATATTTTAATATGTTAGAATAGAAGCTCCTTGCTATGAACAGCAAATATTCACAGGGGATATGACATAATTTTGTTGATTACCTAGGACCCCAATTATCCTGTCTGCAGGCTGCACTAAAAATCCTGGGGTTTAGCTTCTCTCCGCCGAAGATGTTCTCTATTAGTGTAAGCACTAGGCATATAGTTCTGTAGGTGTGCAGTCAACACCAAGCAATCATGTTCCCTGCTTTAAAGAAGCTTTATTATGCACAGTGATTACTTTGGGGAGAATACAGTCTTTGCTACTAAGTGCAAATGTAATGCATAATATCACTGTACAAGTTTGAGCAATGTGCAAGAGCTTTTATTCTCCCATCAAGCAAAATGTTTGGGGAAACCATTTGCAGAATGATCATTTGTAAAGCCTCTACTGCACTCACTTCAGATATTTAAGAACTAGGAAAATTCAGCAGGTAGACTGTTATTCTCAGCTGTGTCTAGATAATAATTTAGGAGGACCCTAAAAGTTTCTTAGGAAACTCACATCCCTAGCTCTGCAAAAGGTTTGTTCTTTCCATGTTTCTGCTGCAGACTTGTCAACATTTTGTCCATAATTTAATCTGCATTTATATCCACTCAGAGTTGAATCCCATACAGTCCTTCTAGATGGGACTGTGTCCTTTAGAGACAAATTCTTCATTCTCAAAGAAGAGGATGGACCAAAGTGAGGATAGATACACCTAAGATGGCTGTTGCCTTTGTAGTCAGTATCACACTAAAGAACTTCAAAATAAATGGACTCACATTCCCCAGGGCTTTGCTTAACACAGCAAAAAAGTTTATGGGGAAACATTCACTGGATGTAAAGTCAGTGGCAAACATAATCTTTGATATCGGAGAGATAACGTAGTTAAAAAAAAAAAAGGAAAAAGAAGATATAGTTGTCATTTTGCTAAGATGCAAACCTGACATCAAAATGTTATGTGGCAGCACACCGTTTGTGTTTGATAAGCACCACTAAGTCTGAGGGAACAGACCTTCAAGTAGAAGAAGGGTTTGCAGCACAGAAGTAGTTTCACACAAAAAACTCACCAAACTCTGGATTAGAGCCAGAACACAGTAATGCTACTAGTATTTTGTTTTCTATTGTGAGGCATTATACATGCACACAATATTTCAAATATAGCTGTCATTGAGTAGATTGATTACATTAGTGCAAGGCTTCTCAAGTTTTATGATGCCATGGCTTTCTCAACAGCAGGGAACAGTCAGTCTTACAGATCTACTACATTTTTGCCAGAAAATAAGAGGATAATGACTTGAAATATGAATGCCACAGTAAGGCACATGATTAATAGCTACTGAGTAATAAAATCATTGCTGACAAAATATATCCAATGACAAGTTTAAATCTTTTCCAATGAAAAGTTTAAATATCCTCTTGGGAAAGGAGTCCTCTGTCTTGTTTCCAGTGCTGCAGAGGCGTTTTATTCAATGGCTTCTCAGGCGAGTGTTGTGAAGCAGTTTCCAGCACACGGACAAGAACCAAGACTTCCCATTCTCAGACACATTCCTCTGTTAGAAAGGAGGGTGTGTACCTCTTCATTTAGTCTGTATCCTCAAGAGTCTTGCACTCCTTGCTGAACAGTGGCCCAATTTCAAACAGAGTTTGGTGGCCTCATGCTAGACCTTTCCATAGCTCAGTGGCTGTTTCAGAAAGGAGGTACCACAGATTAAATTCTTTTAAGCTAAGCAGGACTCAGAGCGCCTCTTCTCCATTTTGCTGTAACCATTACATTGCTGTGGTAACGTAGTTCCTACTTCCTACCTTCCTCAGAAGATGGTCTGGTGTTCGCTCTCCTACAAAGAGGTGCAAGTCTCTTGTGAAGCCCTGAGTCAACTGCCTCTTGAAGCACACATTTCAAGGGTATTGTGTGTTTTCTATGAGCTGACTCCAAATGGCTTTGCTCCTACACACATTAAAACAAACCCAGAAATTGCCATGCAGAGGCATATGGAGCCCCCATACCATGAAGAGGTAGCCTACATAAGGTTCCTGTACTGCTGTAAGGTGGAGTCTTGATCTTCTTGTTTGTCATCCTCATCTCTTCCTTCATGTCACTACCGCAAAACCACACCTACAGCAGCATGTTGCCCAATTGTCCATTCGAAGCATGCTTCATTTTCAGCAGGACCTTTTACCCATCAAACTCCCCACATGGAGACTCAATTACAAATGCCTGTGCAAGGGAAGGGACAAGAAGCCACAGCCAAGGGAAGGTGGATTGGTCCCTACTGAGAGCAGTCCTGCATTCATCAGCTGGAGACCACCATGGAGTCACACACACACTTCACTCACCCTCCTGTGGGAGCACCCAGCCTTGTCCATCATGAAGAGCCCGACCACCTGCCTTCCACTGTGAGAACCACCCCACTGTGACCGAGTACCATCTCTTATGCTCAACAACTTTCAACTGAGGGACTAAGGCAAGGAGGGAGAATGCTATTACTATCATCAAAACTTTACCAAAAAGGGATTATTACAGCCATGTCGTGGAAATGAGATCTATTCCCCAACTCTTCATTAAGACATAATTAATTGGGATGTTTTGTAGCATAAGACTAAAAGCAACAGAATGATTGGTTACTTCTACTAGAGAAAATTAGATTGGGAGTATCATGGGAAAATACTGAACAAGGAAATTTTTCTAAAATACACTCAGTCAATGGTCTCATTTCTTCATCCCCTGAACTATGTGGTAGTTGTTTATAGTATTCAGTCTTAAGTCTTGTCTTCACAAGATACACAGTACCTTGTCTTCACAAGATACCCCAGTAAGTGCCACCAGCCCACTGGAAGTACCAAATTACCTTAAAGAAACCTGAAGGGAGAAGTTCCTTCAGCCAAGAAGAATATGAGCCAGGTGATGGACTCCAGCTTTTGGAGTTGCTGCCCCCACCAGCAGAGTCCTGTCACTATCCATCACATGGTCAGCCAGAAAACAGCCCTCTAATGCAAGGCAAAGACTCAATCTGACATCTAGAGATGGGGGTGGGTGGGCATTACACCACCACACCCTGGCCCCTACCCTCACTATTTTCATGTTCTTAGCATCCTTGACTTGGTACCATCCCAGCTGTAGGCCCAGCTGGGCTATAAAGGGAAAATAGCATCCACCTTTTCTTCTAAAGCTTTTGGTCATTCTTGCTCTTATCATTAGGCCTCCTGGATGTGATATAAGAAGGTACAACAAGCACTAAGCGTCTGTCCCTCATCTTTCCTGTCCATCTCTCTTCCCAGCAAAGCCCCACAAAGCTACACCAGCCCCAGTACTGGTTATTCACAGTGCAAGCAGCCTGGACAAGAATTACTGCTGGCTCCTCATTGCTTTCAGTAGACCTCGGCAATGACTGTCACTCATTACTGGCCCAAAGCACACAGCTACTGCTCCTGCTGCTTTTCCCACATCAGTGTCTCTGAGTCCTTATTTCCCTAAACTGCAGCCTCTCAACCTGCATTCTCCATCACCTGGAGGCTGCCAGGCAAGACAGCAAATATCTCACACAGGCTGGTGAAGAAAGTCTTCATTAATTTTATCTAAAGCCACAGAGGAAAAGGGGAGCCCCATCCAAATGCCAGTTGAAATACACAGCACAGCACATTCACTTGCCCCATTCACATTAGAAGTGCTGCCCTTCTAGGTAGCCCTCTACTTTCCAAAACTTCCCCATATAACCTTCAAAAAGCAACTAAACCAAAAATCATTCATCCCCAGAAAACCTTTGAAACTATACCAGCTAAGACACAAATTCCTGCCGATTCTTTAACACCTGCAACCCAGTTTTCCAACACAGCTGGACTGCTGATGGATTATTAGAGGCCCTAGACGCCCTAATGCAGGTACATGTCACTACAGACTGACACACAAACTGCCCTTAATGCAGCAAAGAGTAACAGAGCAGTAGTGGTGGTGCTGCAGTATATGTTAAATATAAGGCATCTTTGCCCACCACCTGGTATTTTACACAGTGTCATGATTTGTTATCCACACCAAGGCAGAGATGCCCAGACCACATGATATTTTCTCTCTCACAAGAGCTTAAGAACTCTGGCTTCCCTAAATGTAAATGGAGAGTTTGAGGAAACACAAGCCTTTGATGTGTGGGGGGAGATGTAACGTATTTAGGCAGAATATTTTAATTACGTGAATTACAACAGGACAGCCTCCTCTTTTTCTTTTTAGCATACTGAGTCATTTCCACTTGGACTCTGCAAACATGGACCCTTGCACTGAGTGTTTAAGTCTTTGGAATAAACAATTAATGTTGTGCTCCAGCTTTCGCAAGCCTTAAGCAGAAAAAAGAAATCACTCCTTTTCTTCTTTATTTCCCTGTGCTTGTTAGTGCCTCCTTTGGCAGAGACTAGACCTAGCTGAACATCCCAGTTTGAGACACACAGTGCCAAGGACCAATTTGCTGAAACTATCTCATCCTGTTCCCAGGGACTGACTTCTGAGCCTTCTCTGAGGCTTTCAGTTGCCATCCAGTTTCATTTGTGTACAAAATATGGAGCGATGAGTCAGAGTAATTTCTTGCCCTTTATGAAGAAAACCTGATACCTTGTGCATAGTTGTGGTATTTCTATACACAGTTTATATACTTGCCACCAACTTAGTTTTATTTTTGAGTCTTTTGATTTTTTTCATCCAGTAATTGCTCTGCTGAAGTCTGTAGCTAAATGAGGTGTTTATTCAGCATCTGTGCTTTCTAAATATTTACTAATTAAGATCTTTTTTAAAACTTTTTCCCTCAGCCTGCTCACTAGGCAGTGTAACTTTTTCCATTTCTTTGATCCTGAAGCCCCCTTTATTTTTAATCATTCTCCTCTTGGCAGATGAAAGAAAATGTGGCAATATATACCAAGCTCTTCCCCATCCCTCCAGTTAACAAAGATACCAGTTGTACATCAAAGAATCCATCAGAACAAACTACTTCCTATGCAATAAACCCTCTGTCTCTGGAATAAGCAAGTTTATCTTCATTGTGCATTCCGATAAGATATTATTATAGTAGTGACTTTAATTACATTTCTCATTATTACATTAGTGTGCAGTAACATAGGGTTTCATTGAATCTAAATGTGTTAGATTGTAGAACATGGTGCCTTTAAGTCTTGTGATGGGGGGAAGTAAAATTCTGGAAGCCACAAAACAACAACAACAACAAAAAAGATCCATTTTACAGTTGGGCAGATGTCTCTGTGGAAGGAGTGAGGAAATTTTTCTGGAATATGGTCTGGAGGGTGGAAAAAGATGAAGAGGCGTCATGAAAAGGCAACAGTATATGCATCACTGTCTATCTCTGTTATGCAAATGTGGTAAGACTCTAGAAAATAAGTAGCTGCTTTATGACTTAAGGAATAAATACTTTTCTGTCCGAAGTTCATATAGTGATATACCTACAGTATGTTTTAGTGGCATCTCTTTAAATGTTGCTCTATTTTCATCTATAAGAAATAGCTTCTCCTCCTCCTATTTCTGTTTTGGTTTGGGTTGAGTTTTTTTATTATAAGACTAAAGACTCTAAGACTAATGCACTATCTCAAAGTATTTCATCCTAGGCACTGAGTCGGTTAAAAATATTTGTAGGCATAAAAATAATCTTTAAAATTTCTATATGTTGGATGCTGATAATCACTGAGCAGATATTCAGTAAAACAGATCTTCATGTGTCTCAGTTTCTCTGATAACTTGATTAAATGTGAGGCTTGGAATTTGGTGCCAGGTGATTCCCAGGGGAGTGAATTTATCACATGCTTAGTTTTGCAATCCTTACTTAATAACTGCTAGATCTATAACTTAATGAAAATAGTGGTAGTTCCTATGAACTACAGTCAACTTTAAATTAGGGTATAAATTACCAAATGCATCTCCCTTTGAAGGGTACAGATCTCCAGATTACTGCTACTGGTCGTATGGAGCAGTAATAACTTCATGATCTCCAAGACAACTGCTGTTAACATATTTGCAAGAAGTGGATTGGAGTGCAGTGGTCTCCTTTTTGGAACTCCTAAGCAAAATATTCAGTCAGTACCTAACTTGTGTTAAAGCGAAAAGATGGTAAAATGATGCATTGCTTGACCCCTATTGCTTGAAGCAACTATAACTTTATGGGGTTCTTTTTACTTCTGCCAGATAATGAAAATACAGATAAATCCAATCCATATAAATCAAGTTTTAATTAAAATATATTGAGTTTTTTAACACAAATGGCACTTTCCCTTCTCACTGCATCCAGCTTTAATGCCAACACTGAACAAATAAGCTGTGCTTATCAGTACAATGTTTTTGTCTGCCAGATATCACTGAGGGTTTTTTCCTCTTTTTATATTTTGAGTTTTAAATAGTCTAGTTTATAAAGATGTCTTCTTTTCTCCCCTGGCAGGCACACATACAGTCTTTGTTTAAACCGTGGGAGTGTTTTAAAATAAAATATTATTAAGGAGATGTTTGCCATTGACATTAATTGCGAACATCTTTTCATGTTTCCATCTGGAGAGGGAAGGTCAAGATGAGCTTTCTCAGAAAGTGATACACATCTTTACAGTCTCTGTTTTGAGACATTTGTTAATGAGCTTGTAAATCCATGAAAAAAAGGAGGGGGGGAATTACTGGCCTGTTGTTGTTGTGACCATTCTTTTCCCTTTCTACAGCAATAATATTAAGAAACCATATAAGCATGTGAAAATCCAAATAACCATACTTTCTAAATTAACAGAACACACGAGAGCATTTTAGGGATTACTGCTGCACTATGACAGAAAAAGACAAAACATGGTGAGAGATATGGTTGCACAGGTGGCTAAGGTAATGCTTCTATAACTCCATACCTTGACATTGTAAAGACAAAAGTATTTTGTTTCTGTTTTGCCCCAGACTTCTGTACATCATAGAATACCAGAATGGTTTGTGATGAAAGGGACATTAAAGATCATCTAGTTTCAAAGCCCCTGCCATAAGTAGGGATACCTTCCACTAGACCAGGTTGCTCAGAGCCCCATCCAATCAGGCCTTGAACGCTTCCAGGGATGGGGCATCCACAGCTTCTCTGAGCAACCTGTTCCAGTGTCTCACCACCCTCACAGTAAAGAATTTCTTCCTAATATCTAGTCTAAACCTATGCTCTGTCCGTTTACAGCTATTCCTTGTCCTATCACTTCATGTCCTTCAAAAAGTCTTCCTCCCTTCCAGCTTTCTTGAAGGGACCCTTTAGGTACTGGAAGGTTGCTCTAAGGTCTGCCCAGAGACTTCTCTTCTACAGGCTGAACAACTCCAGCTCTCTCAGCCTATCTTCACAGGCAAGGTACTCCAGCATTCTGATCTTCTTCAGAGTCCTCCTCTGGACTTACTCCAACAGCTTCATGTCCTTAATAGACCATGATTCTGAGATCATAGAATCAATAAGGTTGGAAAACACCTTTAAGATCACCAAATCTAACCTTCAACTGAATACCACCATGCCCACTAGACCATATCAAAAAGTGCCACGTCTTCTTGGTTTTTGAACACTTCCAGGGATGGTGACTCCACCACTTCCTGGGGAACGTGTTCCAATGGCTAGCCACTCTATCAGTGAAAAATTTTTTTTCTAATATCCAACCTGAACCTCTCCTCGTGCAAGGTGAGGCCATTCCCCCATCCTGTCACTAGTTTCCTGAGAGAAGAGGCCAACCCTGCTACAGCCTCCTTTCAGGTGCTTGTAGAGAGCAATGGAACTTAAGCTGAGTTTCAAATGGAAGAAGACACACCAGAACCAAAATTAGCACATCAAGATGACCCCACTCAATACTTCCAAAACCTGCTTACCTTCTTCGTACCTCTTCTTCATTGCCAACACGGCCAAGAGAATAATCTCTTCACAGACTCACTTTAAATCTACTTCCAGGAAGGGTCAGGAATGATATCCTATCAGGTTAATAGTTTCTTGTGAAAAGTTCTCCTCACTAAGGAAGGCTTCCCTGGCCTCAAAAATTCAACATCTAACATGAAAGGAACATGTGTTAGAGTTAGTCTTGGTTGGTAGAGAAATCTGTCACTAAATTATAAAGATTGCTTAAGTCCAAGGCATTGTGACTTGATCATATTTGTGATGTGTGACCAGAAGACAGTTCAGACAGCTATACATGTTCTTGGAAATAATAAAAAAAACCCTCCACAAAAAAACCCAGCCATTCAGTCTCACAAAGCTGAAAACAGTTAAAAGCTAAATCAGCTGAAAAGAAAGCAAATAAATAGAAAAGGGAATAATAATTAGGAACTGCTAAAACATTCTAGGGGGATGCTTTCAAAACTACAATCCAACTGAGAACGGAGGCTATTCCGGTTAACAGAGAACAGAAGGACTCAGAACAAGTACAAATACAAATATATTCTATAAAACATGGCAGATAACAAAGTAATAGAGATTTTACGAAAAAAAATCATAATGGAAAAAAGAGGAGGACAAATCCCTGGCTAGAAGAAGTAACAGTAAGAAAGGAGTTAAGCACTCCAGAAGTTAAAGTAATTCAAACAGTTATTTGTATCAGTACTAGGTGGAAATGATAGAACTGAGTATAATAAAGGAAAGATTTCAAAAAGTATCTGGAAAAGAAAAAAGGTTAAATTATAAATTACTTATACTGCAATATAGCAACATATTTTCTATTTTAACAATAACCAAATATGATGTTAAAAAGCAAATCCTAACTTAAGACATTTTGAAATCGTCGAGTCCTGACACCCTGCTCTCAAGAATTTTAAATATGAGCAATAAGGAGCTCTCTGACCAACACAGGTTACTTCAACAGATTTTGAAAGGCTAGGTACGTCAAAGGGGAAGATGGTTAATATTATATCAGCATTTTCAGATATATGGAATAGGCGGTATGATTAGAGGTCTTTCAGAGCTAAAAGCAATTCCAGGGAAAACACTGGAACAGTTAACACAGGTCATAGCAACTACAGAATTAAGGGAGGATAACATAAGTACCACCACTCAACAAATACATCTGGTGAAATTAAAACTGAATTAAAAGATTAGCTGGTAAAGGAAATGAGTTTGATACTACATACCTTTCAGAGGTATTCAGCTTCGCGCTACCTGACATTTTAATTAGGAAATTAATGTAAGCTGTATTGAATTTGCATTATTCTACATTGATTAAAAACTGACTAGTTCCTAGGTCTGAAAATGTCACCATAAATGAGGAAAATTTTATCAGCTTGATGGGTTTTTAACGAGGTTTCAAAGAGATAATTTCTTGACCCAACAGTATTTAACTATGTTTTTAACAATGACGCAAAACAATCCATGAAGTTGTTACTGAGAACTTTGCCAATGACTTAAAGTATGGCATTGTTGAAAAGGGAAGAGAAAAAAATTAAAGGGATTATGTAGTTAGATTATCAATAGGGCAGGTGAGGTCTTCAAGGTCACTCCATCCCTCCCCATTTCCAAGGAAGGACCAGCTGTTCTGATAGATTTTTGTTTAATCTGCTCTTCAGAGGGAGAGTTTCTTCCCATAGGGAAGTTACTCTAGTATTTCCTTGTAAGCCTGGCACAAGAAAACAGCAGATGTTTCTGCACACTCAAAGTAAGGTGACATGAGGGAGTGAAGAATGTTTGCAGGTCAACGTATGAGAAGATGGGGAGTCTAACCTGGAATCTGAATAAATCTTGGGCTTCTCAGCATGAGCCAAAATTATTAAATGCTGATGTGATCTCTATACGTTGAAACAAAGACATACAAGTTTAACAAAGTTTATTGTGCTCTGTGTATGTCCCCTGATGTCTGGTAGAGCTGGAGAAGCCTGAGTTCTTGATGTCCACAATTCAAAAAGATGTTAAGAATTTGGAAAGGGCTCAAAGAAGAGCCCAGTAACTCTTAGGATGGTTTAATCACCTGATACTTAATAGTCATTGCCGAGTGTATGAAGGAAAAGGTAGCACAAGCATGGGCTGTAAAGGAACAGACATGTAATAATGAACTCTCAATCTCATGTGTAAAGACACAAGATCAAACTGCTAGTAGCTGAAGCTAGAAAAATTCAGAGCAGATAAAGCCATTTTTCTTCACAACCAAGGATAAGCCTAACCATAGAACAACTTAGCAGGGCTTGTAATGGATTTTCCATCACTAAAGATTTCAAAATCTCTTTATCCAGAAGATTTGCTCTAGCTCAACCATAGCTGCTGGCTTTGATGCCACAGTTCAGTGAAATCGTGGGACCTCTGAATGTATGGGAAGTCAGAGGACAGTGGTTCATTCTTACCATTTATGAATCTTTACATACTATTTTTTCCATACTGTTTCTTTTCATCCAAGCAAATCATCAACAACAAGAAAACTGCTCACATTATAAGATAAAGAGTGGAGTTACATAAAATGGCTGATAATTCATCTGATTCTTCCCAGCATTAGGTGTGAAGTTCAGAAGGTGAAGTGAAGGCAGGGGATTACAGTGGTTCTTGAGCCAGTGCCAGCTGAGCCAGAGGCACATAAATATTTCATCCAGGTGAAGAAAACACCAGGGAAGTGATTTATTACACATTTCAGCCAGTGCTGGCTAAAAAGGGTGGAAATAGAATCCTTCTGGAATTTACCTTCCAAGGTTTATTAAGTCATCAACATTGCTATGCAAAAGGAACAAGAAGTACAAAAGTAGATTGTGTCTGTCCTCTTCCTCACATGGTCTCATAGTTTTGAGGAGGAAGTAACAGACTCTTATCAACTGGAAGTTCTTATTCTTCAGACTAAACTCAGCTAGTATGGGGTTAAGCTACATCTCTTGGAGTAAAAAGGCATCTCAACCATCATACCATTCTGAGCATCTTGAGTCTTATTCTCTGCAGCAGAAAACAAACAGAAAGAATAACAAGACAGGTAGCTGGATCTCAATGCATTAAAAATTTTGGTGAATTAAAGCCAAGCCTTTGTACATGAATCAAAGAAAAGGAAAAAAACCAAGGGAGTCTATAGAGCTTTGGTATAATACAATGGTGACAAATTTCACTGGAATGCCTTAAAATTTATGGGGTTTTAGCTCAGAGCAGAATTTGCCCCCAAAATCTTTAATCACAAATAATATGATTTCATTCTTATTCAACTGCTTCAGCAGGTACTTACATACACGCATTAACAAAAATCTTTAGCTCAATTACTGTTATGGGTAGGAACAGTAATTCTTTTCCACTTCTGAAAACTATAGTAACCTGGGCAAATGTTTTCCTGAGTCTTTTTCGGCTAGTAATTCAAAGTTATCAAGACTGCTTTAAGTTCATTTGTCCATATCAGAGTATGCTCTTTCACTTCTTGACACCTCTTTCAACTCCACATGAAAAGTGCCATGAGGCTAAATGATAGATTTTAGATCTTACTGGTCATCTGACCTAAAAGGGTCAGAATCCACACCCTGGTGGCAGTACATGAAGCCACTCAGCCTGGTCACCTCTGTGTCTCCCAGTATTTCTGAACTACTGTTTTACAGTCTTCTCAGGTGATCCCTGTTACCCATCCACTCTACTGATGATTCTCTTTTTCCCTTCTCTCCCTTTAGGCACAGATCTCCAAACCTGCCTGCCTACCTCCTTCTTCTGTCTCTCTGGATTTATAGCTTCACTTTTAGAGTCTGAAGCAAAGAGCAGTAAGATGAGCAATTGTAATGCCTTTGCTGTGACGGAACAGAGAACTCAGCTGCCCAGCACAATCTCTGCAATGCCTCATTCACCAATATGTTGCACAAGATTGCAGCTGCTTTTTCCACCTGCTTTTCTTCTGAGAATTATCATCTTAAGCCACAAACATGCAGGAAAATTGACGCGAGGAGCATGAAATATGTTTGTAAAGAGCAAATGTTTCATCCTGCCAGTGCTGGAAAAGAGGTGCGACAGAAGACTTCCTGATGGTTCAAGTGTTTATCTTTAAACCTGATACAGATGTGTCCAAACTGGCTGGACATTAGTTAGGATACTGAGATAACCAAACTGTCTGTGAATAAGAAGCAGGGTAAACTGAGCAAGCTCCAAGCTTCTAGACAGCACAAGAGACATCAAACTTAGTCAACCCCGAGGGTGAGGGGCTGGGACTGGCCCAGTCCTGTCCTGGAAAGGGGAGCTAAAAGTGTGGAGCTAGGCATCCTGGAAGGGCTCGGGCTCATTGTTCAAGCACCCACTGAAGGAGTGAGATGGTGATTGCTGCTGCTTGAATAGTCAGCTTCTTCTTGGCCACGCTGCCCTGCATGTCTGACTCCACCCTGCAATACAGGAACAGCCCTCACTTTCCAGGGCTCTGGCACAGGCAAAGCGGGCAACAGAACCACAGCTATGTTGCTGTTCTCAAAAATCTGCTGCCAGAGGCAAGTGCCTGCTGTGTCTTCGCCTCGAGAAAGCCCTTGAGGAAAATGTAACTCACGCAGAAAATCCATGATACTGTGGCTAGAAGTCTTCTAGTGCCTGCACCAGCACACTTGGAGCTGTTTGAGCTATCTCCATCACACAGCACATGACATTGCTGTTTTAACAGCTATTTCTTGTTAGGTGGAGGACAGTGCCAGTACTTCAGCGGAGCTCTGGAGCAGTACATACAGAGTCAATGGACTTACAACTCTTAGGAACTTGCAGTTCTCTCCGAGTGGAAAATTCATGTTATTCTATGTGTTTTACACAATTTTAATGCTAAAAGGAATTAGAATGCTTCCTTCTCTTTTACAGCTACATCCAATCTTTACTATTTTCTACTTAACCTTTTATTTGATTTTCTTTACATAGCTATCCAGCAAAAAAAGACAAAATACAGACCAAAATAAGGAGGATACCCTCATATCAGGATTTGTTTATGATTAAAGAAGGTTGGTCCATGTTTTACAGGACAGGATTTGAGAAGATAAGTTAGATCATGTGCAGATGAAGGGAAAGCATTTACAAGGGGCAGGATGGGAAATGAGGCACTCAAGAGGGATAACAGCAAATGAGAAATGGAATTAGCAGACCCTAGGCGGTGCAGAGGAGGGACAGGTGATGAGTCACCCTGGCAGGAGGAGCAGAGCCTTATAAAGCGGACATAGGCTTTGAAAGCCATGCTGAAGATTTGGAATGAGGAATGGGTCTGAAAGTGTGTGTGGAAAGAGGGGGAAGGAGATGTGGGATATTTCAGCCCTGCTCCTGAGAAGACACATAGTTCAAAGGGTTTATCAGATCAGAGGTTACACCAGCAAGTATTCAGCTATCATAATAAAACTTCTATGTGCAAATGCCACATGATCTGAAGTACAACTGTATGCAAAAAAATTGCTGCCTGCTCTATAATCTATAGTATATCAAACTGTAGTAGTATATATACCCATCTAATCTCTGTTAGCTAGACTTTTTTCATAACGGCACAGTTAAAATTAGCACCACACAAATATGAATGCAATTCAGTCATTTCATGAATAGTTTTTGCCTATTTAACGGGAAGCTTCAATCAAAGTAAAGCTTTAGGAACTGATCGATCAATCTCAACAGCGGCTCTGCTGCTATCCCCCACCGGCTGGGATTGCTCCAGTAGAAGTACTGGCATTTTAATGAACACTGCCAATGAAGATGGACGGGAGATAGCACAGCAGGCTCTGCACCAGAGCGGCAATGGGTACAGACCCACCTTGTCCTGCCATCCCTTTGTTGGTAACAGCAACTGTGAGCAGAGGCATGAGAAACTGGTGTTTTCAACACCTGAAAAGATGCAGTGAGACCCAGCAGTGAGGGCCCTCAGATTCATGATCAAGAGCCATGCCTCATTAAGTTACACACCACACCTCAGCCAAGCAACCCCAACTGTCTGTGTGTGTAGCGTTTACAGTGTGATGTCTTCAGTTAAAAATAAACATCATTATGGATATAAAATCTGAAATCATGCCGAGTTAGAATGTGTGACCAGCACTTTATTAATGTTTACAGTGATTTATAAATAACAACATCTCTTCTGCCACTCATCTGTCGAAAAGTCTCCTGTAGAAGCCAAACAGCAGTGGGAAAGCTGCTGGTATTTTAAGATGTTTCAGGCCAAAGTGGGAAAGAAAGACATTTTGGGGCATCACATTGTATATCTCCTTATTGCACCACAACCTTCAGGCACGCATGCTTCGATAAATTTGTGCTGTGGAGCTGTAATTCCATTGTGGCTTTTTGATGTCTACTCAAACAATATTAGCTTTGCTGTCACGTTTACAATGTAAAAAAATTTTGGTGAAAATGTCAGCAGGATTGTATCTTTAATCATATTTATTGATCGACCTCAAAAGGCTCAGCGCCATTTAACTGAAACCCCTCGGTGCAGCCACGGCCGGGTTCAGCTGGTGCCTGTTCCTAGCACTGCCTGGAGCCCCAATTCCACAAGTAGCTTTTATGTGTAGTGTCCTTGAAGCCACTTGACTTCGCTGATATTTCTCTTTCAGCCCTTCCTTATTACAGCTAATACAATATGCTACATGGTTACTCCTAAGTAATATGAGGGCTTAATAGGTAATCTCTGGAGCAGAAAATTCATCTGCTCCCCAGTGCCGGTTGCAGTTTGCTGTTTTCTGACCAGTCCTGTGCAATGATGGAATCCCTGTACAGTCGGTGTGGAAAGGTGCAGCCTCGCCTCCAAACCCCTCTGCAGCTGTGCTGTCCAACCGCTCCAGAGTGACATTGTCCAAGTTTCTCCCCACAGCCGGGGTTTGTCCCTATCCTCAGAGGCCGGGGTCCTCAGCAGCACCCACTGCGGCGCAGGACGGAGAAGATGCCCCACACCCCGCTTGGCCGCTGTGTCCATCCTCGGGGGCTCGGAGGGCCCCCTTTTGGGCCCCCCCGAAAAAAAAAGGCCCCCCCAAAAAAAGGGGGGGTGGAAAAAAAAAGGGGCCCCGGCTGCGGGCACTGAGCGGAGGTCTGCCGGGGAGACCCGGCGGCCGCACACAAACGCGGCGCCGCCCCCGCAACAGCCCGGCAGGGCAGGGACCGGAGTGCCCGCTCAGCGCGGAGCGCCGGGGCCGGCAACATGAACCGCGCCTCAGGGGGCTTGCGTCCCGCGGCGGCGCTGGACTGGGGGGAGTGGAAGTGTAATGGGGGTGGTGTTGTGTGCTGTGGTGTGAAGGGCGGGTTTCCGCGCAAGGGGGGCGTATGGTTGTGCCTTGCGGTGACTCTGTCAGAGGGGTGTCCGTGTGCCCGTGCGCCGGAGGGGCAGAAACTCGGCGTTCTGCGGACGGTGAGCGGGGGAGTGGGGCGGCGGTGCGGTGGGTGGCGTGTGCCGGGAGGTGCGCGGTCGTGCGAGCGTGTGTGTGAGTGTGCTAACTGTGTGTGCGTCGAGTGTGTAACTGCTGTGAGCGTGTGCGAGCGTGCAACACGTGTGAAATGTGGCGTGTGTGATGTGCCTGGGTGGGCTGTGGTGCCGTTGTGAGTTGTGTGCGGGGGCGGCGGGCGGGGGGGCGCAGGGGCGGGCGGCGGCGCGCGCTGCTGGCCGCGGTCCAGCCCGGCGCACTAATACAGCCTGGGCGGCTCCGCCTGACTGACGCCGGCCGGGCTTGCTGCTGCTGCTGCGCTGCCGCTGCGCCCTGGCTCCGCGACCGCCGCGCAGCTCGCAGCCCCGCTCCCGCCCGCGGGCGCCGAGACCCCAGCCCGGTGCCGCTGGCAGGTAAGAGCGGGGCTCCGCCGCGTCGGGAAGGGCGGAGGGGTGGACGGTGGGGGACGGAGGAAGTCCCGCGCCGTCGCGCCCCAAACTTTCGCGCCGGGGCTGCCCCCGCGTGTCCCCCCGGTTGGCGGCCCCCGGCCCCGCTGGGCTGGGGCGCTGTGCGGGCGGGGGCTGGGGCCGCGGAGCAGCGAGATGAGACAGACCGACGCCAGGGCGGCGAGCGAAAGGAGGAGCGCGGGGAAAAACATTTTTATGGATGGCTAAACGCTGACAAGTCTTCCCGCTGTCAGGGTTTCTTTCCTCCTCGTTTAAGTAGGAGAGGGAATAAAAGAAAAGAAACAACAGAGCCCCACATGACACGTTTGGAAATACTTTTCCTTTTAGAGGTTATATTCTGTTCAAGAAATCCCACTCCTGGACACGCTCCCAGGCAAAACGGAGCAGAATTACTGGGATTTGGGGTTTTTATTCCAGCTACGAACGGTGACTCTGATTGTTTTGTTGTTGTGTTCTTTGGGTTTTTTTGGTTCTTAAGTTCAAACGTTATTATTTGGCTCTTAAGTTCAAACCCAACATTTCCAAAAACAATAGCCCTCGATATGGCAAATTATAAATCATTGTAATTTTATCTCTATGCCCAGGCAGCTCTAAGTGGAGGGAATTCGGAGTTTGGCTCATTTGGAACAATTCGGATATTGTGTGGTAACTTTGATTTTATGGGTAAATTTATTTGATGCTAGCCAGGTCTGGTTTTAAAAGAGGCATTAGTGGGAATGAAAATAAATCACACATGGACGTGCGTGCACACACACACACATGCGCGTGCACTGTTAATTACTTGCATTTTATAAACTAGTGAAAAAAATTTCAGCCTCAAACGATCAACTATTCAGTGAATGAATTCTCCCTTGGCAGAAGTGAGAAATGATGTGCACCGCTCGGGAATGTATTCAAGTTGGTAGTGGTTTGGGAAGGACACTGCAGATAATGCAACTTTCAGTACTCTCTATCTCTGAGGTGTGAAAGTGTGCCTCTCTTTACGTGCAAATATTTGTGTAGTAGGACTAATCCTCTCGTCTTCGGGAGTATAAGCTGAAGAAAACGCTGCAAAATTCTTCCCCTCAGCAATGGAAGGACAAATGTCATCACTCAAACAAACCTCATCCGTTTTAATCTAGCCAGACAACTCCTTTCTTTCAGATTTGATAAGTACCAGTGTCTGGCTGGTTCATCTTTGCTTCCTGTTGGATTTTAAAGCAGAGGCTGGGGAGGTTTGTGATTTGTTTGTTGGTTTTTTAAATATTGAGTTAATTTGACTTAGTAGCTAAAATAAACATGCCCAAAAATACATTTAAAGTCAATTGTATCAAGGATATCATGTATTTACTGAGTTTGGCACTGGTTCCCATTCCTGCCTGTTGTTTGTAATGGAATTAGAAACTTTTTTTTCTTGACTTGGTTAACTTTTACATAAGCTGATAAACGGTAATTCTGCAAAAATGACTAGAGTAAGGGTCAAGTCTATTTTGTCATGAATCCTTATCGTATCCATATGATATACACAAATTGGAAGATTTACCAATTTATGTATCGCATCGATATCAAGATTTTTAAATTGATATGAGGTGGAGATAGAATGAATATGAAACAAATATGCACAAAGCTGTCAACTACACAACTTTGTGAAGAAGTTGAGTATTAGTATTTTATTAACACACTTGCCCAAGACTAAGAGTCGTGCACACATGTGCCAGATATCTGCAGAAGTTGGGGATGTGTGTAGAGCAACTGGGTAGCACCTCGGGTTTGAAAGCTACTCTCACAGAAACTTGTAGTATAGTGTCCCACCTTGCCTTCAGTGGGTACAAGAGGAGACCCAGCTCACTAAAACAGGAGTGTAGAAGTCTCATTATAATCACATAACATCTGGACAGTTAATCCTCCTTTCTCTCCTTTTATTCTTTTACAGACTTTCTGCATCTCACATGTGAATCCTTAGTTATCTGCTGTTATCAATCTGGGAGATAGTGTGTCATGTAATCTTCTCTCCTGAATGCTAAAGTGCTGTAATTTTGATGGCCAGGCTAATCTGTTGCTATAAAGTTTTATTTTTCCATTGTTAAATTCAAAGGACAATGACTACTAATTACGAGTGACCTCTAACCAGAACACTACCTAGAGTTTATCACCAGTGCTGATACTGACTAACAGTAATTCCAGCATCAGCAGTACTAGGCACCCCTTTGAAAGAAACTTTAAAGAATAAAGGGAGCCAGAAGACAAATATATATATGCTCTAGGAAATTTGTCTGCTGCAAAAAATACAGTGAAAGTGTACAGATATTCCATTTGCTGTACAATATACCCTTTGCAAATAATAATTACAGGGAAGGAAAAAAAACAACCCATCATAAATATTTTAACTGAAAACAACACAGCAAAAACATACATAGGAAAGGTTGTTCTCTTAGACTGCCAGATTTCCTGCTACAGGCATGTATAAAGAATCATTAGTGTTATTGTACATGAATACCAAAAGATAGCAATAACAATGACAATTTGAAATAATCATTGCAGCCCTATTACTGTCTTCAAGAACACTGGTTGTAAGGAAGCATTAGACTCTGAATAGAGTACAATAAAATTAATTTTAAAAAAATATCCCAAATTATTTCCCGTCTTATATTTTGTCTGTAATGTTTGAATGGTTAATACTGTGGGAATTTTACAGACAGACAGGTGACTTAAAGAGTCTTGGGTCCTGTGTGTTTATTAGCGCAGCTAAAAACCTTGCTGTGCTTTTGCAGATGAGTGGATCTAATAGATTGTGGGATCAGAGCCCAGACTGAGATCCTGACTAATACATGTTCGCATTTAAATCAAAGCAGGTGAAACATTATCTGCCCAAATGTTGTGCAGATGCGTGTGATTTTTAGACAGATTGTTCTACAGGACCACTTGCAGGTTTCTTCAGGAACTGTTGCAACATCTTAGACAGATGGCAGGTTGAGCAGTTCACTTTGAAGTTAGGCTCCTCTGGACAAGGGCACATCAAGGACGCGGTGGAGGTGGACATAGAGCAGAGATTTCCCGGTTTATGCAGTCACTCCTACATAAAAAAAAAAACACAAGAAAAAAAAAAAGAAGAAAATCTGACGATTTCTGTTTTTCTGAGACAGCATTAAGATTGAGGTGTGTTTCTGATTGGGCGGAGCAATGCCTTATCTTTCCCACATCCTTCTCTAGAACTTGTTTCCTTTACACTCTTTTTCCTTGTCAGTAGCAACGCCATCCTCCCTTCTGCCAAACTTAGCATCATCTTTGCCTTTTCTGTTTCTCATAGGTCTTGATACTTCCAGATACCTCTTGATGCTTTTTCTTCATGTTGCTTCTTACGTTCCTCCTTCCTTTTGTTCGCAGGTGCCAAAGCATTAGTCCCACACTATGGCAGCCTTCCAGCTTGATACTGCAACCTCCAGTTTCCCAACAAGCTCTTTTCTCCCACCTACATTCTGCTCCCAGTTAGCATGACCCATGCCAAAATCCTGCATCTTTTGCTTTTCTTTCTGAAACATCCCCTTTTCTGGAGTATCTGTACGCCTGGTCTTTTTATAGGCTTTGAAAATGTTCCCTGCATCCAGAGTTCCCTAGAACTATTGGCCTCAAACTCACTGTCTGTCCATTAAAAGAGAGAAATACAGAGGAAAGAAAATTAACAGACGCCCGGGTCATTAGAGTTTGTTCTGCATCAGGCTTCCTTTCACCCTTGTTACCTGGCTACAGTAGGAGGCAGATTGGCCATTTCTTGATAACGGTGGTTCTGTGTTTGTTCGGTCTGGTGGTGTGCTTGGTCAGGCAGCCATGCTGTGCAGAACAGCAGGCAGGAGCTGGCAATGGAGAGACTCTTTCCAGAAGGCGACATCTGCAAACAGCAAAACTCCGCGTAATGAAGACTTCTTTATAACATGAATAACCCTGATGATGAGGTCAATACATTTCAACAATACTTAATCTTTTTTTGTGTGTTTTCTTGCTGTGCCTTTCCTTAACAAAAATCCTTTTTTTTTTTTTTTAAACATTCCTGTGGAGCGTTCCTCATTCAGGAGAGTTCATAGTGCTTTACAAAGCCATCCCTGTCAGGGTGCCTGTAAGACAGATGCAGAAATCAAGGCACCTGAGGGGAAGCCATTCACCCAGAGGCCTGTGGCAGGAGGTGATCCCACACGCTACCCAGTAGACGCAGAACTGACTGGAGGCACAAGCAGTTCATGTGGCTTTTCAAGACTCTCTTATGGTTACTTGCTGGTCTTGTCTATCCAAACCTACTTGTCTCTGTCAAATTACTCTGCTACCAATGTGCAGTTTCTTACCCTGCAGCATATATGAGGTATCTAATTTATCTCTCTCATCAGCAGATCTTGAATTACTTCATACAGGGCATGAGGCCTTCACAGAGACATCTAGAGCAGAGAAGCCAAAATTCATTCCTGTGGGAGGCTTCAGTTTGTGACTCCCATGCCTGCCCTGCTGCATGTCCTATAGGACCACCTCAGGCTTCTTGGTGGTGGCCTCCTTGGGACCCTTGGGCTGTAGGGGCTGCATGGGGCAGAACTGAGTGCTAGGAGGGGAGAAGCAGCCCTGGAGAAAGGGGGTATTCCTTGCAGTCCTGAGATGGATTTACAGAAGAGTGATGTTTTCTTTTAAAGACTCAGGGCCCAATTTGTGCCTTTTGCTCAGTGTTTTCCGAAGCTGGTAGTTAACATGACATGTCATCTTACATGCTGAAGAGAATCCAGCCCTGGTTTTACACTCCCAGGCTCAAATATAGGTATATGAAGACTGTTTAATCTCATAAGTGTTCTGGTTTAGAGAATCTGAGCACCCACATCTTCAGCTGAAGTCAGTGGGAATAGCCAGCCATCTCCTCCTTTGCCCCCACAGAAGGGAACTAGATAGGCAAGTTCTTGCTCCTTTTGTTCTTAGTCCTGTCGTTGTGAAATAACTTCCATAGAAAGTCCAAGCATGTCCACATATTTTTCATAGAAAATGCCTCAGTGCTGTTGCTTGGGAGCATTGGTCCCTCATCCAAGGCAATCCTTGCCACTGAATCAGATCTTTATGTGGATAAAGCACACTAATATTAGTGCGTACCTGTCTTCCACACTCTTTATTTGTTGCAGTTCTCCAAGATGTAAACCCTGTGGATGCTCCACCCTTCCTCCCCCCCCCCCCCCAGGGCTTCACAAGCCACTGAGAGCTCAATTAGCACAGATTACTGCGGATGTTCATGCAGGAGAACCTATATGTCAATCTTATTGCATTAGCAATTTCCCACAGTGATGTACAATGAAAACCTTTTAGGAAAAACAGATTTGAATGTGATATGGTTTGAACACAATGAAATGCTAATGCAATTCCATGGAAAACTGCTAACATGATGTATATGGAAAGTCTTTTGTGTGTGAAACCTATCCCCCTGTATGGAGTTAGCCAGGCTGTCTCACCTGCAAAGCCGGGTGACCAGCAGTACTGTTGCTCCCTCTCCAGGCCTGCGCCAGTCAGAGGGGAAGCACTTCTGGAAGTTCTTCCTTTTGAGTATTTTATTGATGATCTATATGATCTGATGATCTGTAGTTCACTTGCCTAACTGTGTAATGCTAAATGGCCAGCAAAAGATGTCTGCTGTGTTAATACCATAACTAAGTAACACTTCAGGCAGACCTCCCTGATGTGTGTCTCTCTGGGACCTTGGGTGTTACGCAAGGGAGTGTCTTTGCCAGGCTACAACCAGGAGCTTGCCTCAGGGTGCCCCGTAAGTGTGGGGTGCTGGAGACAACAGACTCCACAGCTAATGCCCAGTGCCATAGGTTATTTCTGACTTTGTGGCATTAGATTCCTGGCACAATTAGGCAGCAGATCTCAGAAACACGAGATGTAGTCCTTGCATGGATTGAACCTGGCGCCAGGTTTCATTGCTGGGATCAGACCTTGCAGGTCTGCCAGTGGGAGCCAGCCTCCCAGTTTCGTGTATTCTCTCAGGAAATGAAGGTATTTGACATGGTGCTCACTCAGCTGGCCCTCAGGTCTCCTGTAAGTAGGTGGATGTGCTACGTTGCAACATGAGGAGAGTGTTTGCTTTACCCTTCTTCCCTGTGTGTACCATAAATTCACAACCAGAGCTCCAAAATATATTCAACAACTTAAAACACTAAACTTCCAGAATCGGTTTCCATCAGACTGGAGTGCCACATCCTTGGTGAAGTAATTGTTCTTTAGATGTATCCTTGTTCACAACGTTCTTAACATCTAACTCTAAGGAAATCCTTTTCCTAAAATGGGTATTTGGGAATGACTCCAAGAATGCCAGTGATTGATAATGAGGGTTACAGCATCTGATTAGTGTGGATATAAACTTCAGGCCAGCACTGAAGGTGAAATTCTTTTCAAGTCGCCTGCTTCCTTTGTGAAGTGTTTGTTCTGGAGGCACTTGGCTGCATGTTTTGTATTAGAGACGAGTCAGCTTTTATTTTAAAAGCAGGAATTCTATTTTTTGGGCATTTCTAACCTTTCCATTTTTAGAAACACCAATGGGCTTTGCTACAGTTTCTCTGGGAATGGTGGGTATGTGGAGAATGTAGGACTGACTGGCTACAAAATGGGGATAACCAGAGCCATGAGAAGACATTTTGGCTTCCCAGAGCAGGTTGATGTGCCTCCCCATCACCCCACTGCCTCGTGCCTTCTCCCACAAATACGCACTCAGAGCTCCTCCATGGCATATGTGCTCCTTAACCTTCAGTTCTGCTGGTGGAAAGCAGCAGGGAGAGGGGCTCTTCCTCAGAGCTGCTGGTCTGAGGCTGAGCAAGGTAGCCACAGGAAGGGGTGAGACAGGGGCTGGGTGAATGAGTCTTCCTTCTGCCTGCAGGGAGCAGGGTGTGAGGCAGAGAAGAGGATGTGTCCCTGTGCAATTGGATCTTAGAAACTTCAGTGTGGCCCAGCCAGGGAACACAGTGCAGTTCACTCCTTATAAACATCACAGTCACTGGTTTCCTTTAAGAATTAATATCAAGGAAGGAAGTGCAGTCAAAGAGAGATCATAGTGATAAAGTGGTCTGGTTTAATGTTTTTGCACAGACATTGGTTGTGGTAATTTTGTGGGGTACCTTTAAATATTGTGGGAGATTTTTGAAGGCAAAAATCAGTGATAACATCCAGTCCTCTGGTTTGGGTTTACCCTCAGCAGCTGGATGCAAGTAGCCCAGGGGCCGAAGCCAGCATAGCCACGTTAGCCTAGTGCTGCACCTGAAGAGAGGGGCTCTTTTGCTTGGTCATAGTAGGGGATGTAGGGTCATAAGGGCTCATCTCAAGGGGTTTTCCAGTCTCTTCTTCCTCCCCAAGGTCAACACAGTTGTTCTTGAAGCAAGCTGTGTAATATGCACTCACAGACTTCCAGCAGCAGCTATCCTAACATGTATCTATTCTATTCATATGCTCTCCCTGTTTCTCAAGTGGACATGAAAGACAGATTGCCCCTATCCTGCCTGCAACAGCCTTTTGCACATGGGTGAACTGTTACCATGTCCATGCCCTTCTGCTCTCCCCATCTTATGCCACACCAATGAAGCTTTGTTGAAACATCAGTAAATGTGCTCACCCAGAGTAGTCCCACTGTGGGAGTTGGTACATCCCTTCTTCCTAGTCAGGCATCATGGGCATACCAAAAGTGACCTTGGTGCTTAATTTTCTTTCGTGACAGAATTTATGCATCTTAAACATTTCCACAAGTGTTTGGCCTATGGAAGTGCCTGCAGCTGTGCTAAGGTGTGCGGCTTATATACCTGAATCTTTCCCTCTTTATATCAAAGGAGAATGTGTTATTCCTGTCAAGAGAAGCTAAATGATGCGGAGCAGATGAGGTAATATTTGAGTAATTGCACTCAAAATTCAAAGTTCAGAGAAATGATTTGGATGTCACAGATTTTTAGGCACTAGCATCAAATTTTGTCCTTGCTTTATTTGGAGGGCAGTGAGTTCTGGTGAAAGCTTCACAGGGTAGATGAGTGGTTGGAGAGGCATGAGGTGCTGTGGGATTTTCTATTTGATATTGATGCCTGCATGTAAAGTTCATTGTAGAAGGGTTTTCCGAACAAACTTGAAAAGACTCAAGAAAATGAGTTTGACAAGTTTGCATTATTCATTTAAGTTTATAGGAATAAACAACAAGATGTTGCCAGGGCTGTGTGAAACATGGATATATTTAAATCCCGAGCACTCTACCTCATATCATTGCAGCTGTTTCCAGTTGAAGCAGATCACGGTCAAATCAAGAAGAAATTTAGTTTCTTAATTAAAAAAAACCCAAACAACCCAACCTCCTTTATGTCCCATGTAATTAAAATGCTGGCTATCAGGTCTGTGGTTGTCAGTAAGAAGAAGAAGGTGACATTGTAATGAATAATTCATTCACTGTATTTTCTTGGGTGTGAAAGACAGTGGTTTCAGATAGGTTCATAACAGCACCCTTGCCTGGCAGGTCCCAAGCACAGCAAGAAGCCTCGGGGAATCCCAAATGATGTTGTGGGTGCCACGAGTGGAACATGAGTCTTCAAATGATTTACATGTGTCAAGAGTAACATGTGGCCACCGTTCCCAAGCCATGAGCTGGTTACTCATGACTGTGCAGCTCAGGTGTGTGCTTCCACACTGCTCTTCCAGAGTGAGTGCACGTGTGAAACTCTCCTGCCTAACTCTGAGCTACTGTGCTTGCAAAAAAACCAAAAAGGGTTGTGCATGAGGCCCAAAGCAAGATTGGTGAGGTTCCTCGCTCATTTGAGGCCCAAGTATTTGTACGCACTTCTGTTAGTTTATTTATTTATTTATTTATTTATTTTAAAGCCCTTTCCCCTTCTGATGTGTGGAACATCCCCATAAGCGAATGGCAGTGCTGATGAAACCCAGGAGGTTCTTTGCCAACCCTGAGTGTGTGCTGGCTGCTGCCATCTGGCCACATTTGAAAACATATCAAGACTCAGCTTTAAGAAAACTTGCATGCTTCTCTCTTTCATAGTAGGTAGAAGTAACTGAATCAGTGCTAGGTAAAAATAACTAACCAAGAGCATGTTCACAGCATTCCTCTTTACTGATTGACTGAAATTATTTTCTCCCTTCCAATTCTGTTGTGATTTAGTCGCCGAGCGGCAGACTCCAGCTATAATTGTCGCACTACTCCATTTTCCAGCCGCATTCATCTCCAAGAACTGCACAGCTTATGTCTAGACAACCCTCTGAGGAATCTCCTTCTGTGGCCTTACATAGCTTTTGCAGTGACACCAAGACTGATGTCAGCCATTTTCGAGACAGATAGCCCTGCCTCTGCCTCTCATGGCGCAGTTAGCCCAGACAAGCGCTTCCAGTGGAGGCAGCACGTTGACTCTTTATTCCAAAGCATACACAATCTGCATGCACGTGTGCTTACACACACATGCACAGATATGCTTTTGAGGGAGACTGGACCCTTTGCTTTTTATACAGTTGTATTTTAAGTCTGGTTTTGTTAGCATCCATGCAGTTTTCCTTTTTGACTTCTGCGGAAAACTTAGGGTGAAATGTAACAAAGACTGGTACAATTTCCCTGCTGTGCCTATGGTAGGGAAATTCCCCCAGCCTGAGGGAATGGTATGAAGCTGTGTCTGGGGAGGTGTAGATTAAACATTAGGAAAAACCTGCCTTATACTGTTCCTTGACTTGAGGCTTACTTCCATGCAATGGCTGTCTCAACCTCCCAAACAGGGTGGCTCTGTGCAGGCTTATCAGGAGTGACCCCTGTTCCCTGCTAACTCTTGAACTACACACAAGAGTGATTTGGAGGTGTGCTACTGTAACAGACCAAAGCTATTCCAGATGCTGTGGTAATAACATGCTATAGGTAATAAAGTTCCAGTTTCCCACCACTATTGTGCCATAGCTAAGGTAGGCACCCTGTGCTTAGGGGGAATGGAGCCAGTGAACTGAGCTAGTGCATTTCCAGTCCCACCTTCTCCTGCAGGCCCTTCAGAAGCGAAAGGTCCATGCTCACATACCATATGTCTTCTGCCTCTTCCCTAAATCAAGCTTCAGACCTTAGACTAAACTCGGTGATGGAATAAAGATCTATGGCATGGAAGACTGACTATGTTTAGTGTTGGCCAGTCACTTAGCTGACAGACAGATAAAGCCTTCCTTATAGTCCCAGAGGAGAGGGAATCATGTTAGGAATGTACCCTGAATGATGCCTGACTCATACTCAGGGTAGCACATCATGCTGTCACTGAGGGAGATAGAGGTGATCAGACCAGAACTACCATCATGGTATGGCTTTACACACGTGGTGGGGATATGGATCAAAACTGTAACGCTTCCCTCCCCACTGCCACTCTAAATTGTTGAACATCAAGAAGCACACCGGATCATCGGCACAGAAAATACATCAAGCATGGTTTTGAAACATTTCAGTGTTGGAAGTTTCCAGTTGGGTAGGCACGTTGCCTGTTACCAAAGGCACGGAGCTGAAGCAACTGCTTTAGTTCTAAAAGACTGTTAAAATTAAATTGTGAATTTACATCCCTGTCATTGCAGCCCTGGAGCAGAGTGGCTGCCTAGGTATTTCATAATGGAGAATCTTAAGTGTAGCAACACAGGACTTAGTCTGCTGAATAGTATACAGTATTATGTAATTTAATAACATTAAACTAGGATGTTCAGATAATATTATTTGAAATCTGTTTATTTAATACCATTTATATTTTATGTGTCAGTTGAATTTGGGGAGAAAAAGATTTTAGAAGAAACTGGGGGGGAGCGCAGTAGGAAATTGTGCAAGTACTTATCTGAGACTACATCACATGGTCTGCAAAGCATGGCTTTTGCTTTCATACACATAGTCTTGGCTATTCTCCCACTAGCAACAATAGCACTCAGACTCATACTGATGTCACTGTTGAGTTATTTAATTTGACTGTACGAGATTAATGTGTTTATTTAAAACCTTAGTCAAAATGGAAAAGAAAATCTTGGGACAATACTTTTACGTGAACATGTATGTTTTCATATCTATGATTGTAATGTTGCATTAACTTATCAGAAGCAGTTGTTTACACATGCCAATGCCCAAGAGACCCCCTCAGATAAGAAGTGTGAGCCATTTTCCCTCTCAGCCTGGAGCAGAGATTTTACTGCTGCTGGTCTAGTGGGCTTTCATCCTAGGCTTTCCTTGCTTCCTGTTGCTGCTTTCAGGGCTTATCCACAGCGATCCCAGCATTGATTCATTTTCTATGTGAGGATGGGGTTTGGTGCCGCCAAGCAGTGACGGCAGTGTGGTGGTGGATCCTCCAGAGATTCTCACTGGGGCAGTGAGGTACAGACACCTCCACTGCACAGGATGTCGAGATGCGGCTGGTGCTGTAGCCTCTGTAGGCTGAGCCTGCTCCTGCAAAGGCTGGAGCCTGTCTGCCTAAATTTTATCCACATTATGTTTTACAAGCATCTTGAGGGGTTTTTTCCTGTGATAAATCATTCTGAATTTACTTCATTCTCACATGTACCCTCTAAGTGTTTGAAATAGACTTTGGTTTTTACTAAGAAGCATTATTAAGTGTCCAGTTAAATACTCCAGGTCATTGGATTTTTACTAATACAGAGCAGGGAAAAAATCTGGAATATGAAGTTTCTCTTGGTGTGAAGGGACAAGTTTGGGCAGTTCTGTGGAATCAATTGGTCATTGACTGATGAATGGCATGAGCGAGGGAGTTTCTGCTGTGCTCTGTCAGGAACCTCTCTTGATAGTTGAGGACAAATGGACATACACATAGATTGATAAGGTAGAAATTGCGTAAGGCACAGCTCAATACTGTGGCAGGTGCCTGAAGCAAGGTGGGCCTGCTCTGCCTTTCAGTTTTGTAGTCCTTCTGTGCATACTTTCATGCAGCCTTCTGTTCACTGGTTCTTGGAATATTAATCTCTTGGGGAATAGCAACTACTGGTGGGGTTTGTGGTATGCCAGGGTGTTCCTTTTATGCTGCTTCCGTCTTCCTAGTGCAGTGGAAGGCATTTGGGCAGTTGAGCCCCCGCCGTCACCATTGCCACTGTTGTGGAAGAAGGGGAAAAGCTTGTTATGCGTCCGTGTACCTGCATTTCTTAGAGTGCTTGGCGTCTTAAAGGGTAATGCAGTGGGGCAGAGGGGTGGGCATGGGAACAGAAGAGCTGGTAGAAAAAACAGCTCCAGGCGATCCTTGGTCCTCAGATTGTCTAAGAGGCTCTGATGCCCTGGGCTGTGTGTGCTTACTCTGCAGCATGCTCCAGAGCTGTATGGTGCCGAAGGTATCAGACTATACCAAATCTTCAGGATTGACCTCCTGTATCAATGTGTTGTACCTGTGCCTGCACATGGTGTCCCCAGGTGCCCTTTGAACTCTTACAAGAACTGCACGTTTAAGGAAATTGCAGAATAATATGGTTTGTGAAGCTCTGCTGCTCCCCGAACTGGGCGACATGTGTCTCCTCAGTGGCTGCATATGAGTAGTGCTGAGGACTATGAGCAGGCCTTTACTGGATGGGGGGAAAGGTCCACAAGAGTGGACCAGGGCAGTCATGGAGCTGCTTTTGGAGAAGCATCCATTTAGAACCTGTTCCCATCTCCTGTTTTAAGTGCCCTCTTTCTATATAGTTCAGACCTTTGGACTACCTATGCACAGGGGGTCCATGAAGTTTATTTAAAGCAGTAAATAGCTTGACATACGAGGACATCTTTCCTCAGGGTTCCAGTCAGTGGAAATATGTCATTTACAGCTAAAATTAGACTGTCTCCAGCTACATGAAGGAAAAAAAGTAAAAACTCTCAAGAACTAAACTCCTTCTGTTGGACTTTGTCAGATGTAACAACTCCTAGCAAAACTAACTGAGGATCCACAAACTGTGTCCAAAAGTATGTGATTTGGATCCAGAAAGCTGTGAATTGTTGAAGAGAGAGAAACAGACTGTCTAGACAAAAAAGGTTTTTCTCTTCCATGTGAGAAAATATAAATAAGCTTAGAGAATACTAATAAATCTTTCAAAGGCCCTAAATGAAACCTGAGAGTAGTCATTTTAAATTAGTTTTGCAGTTAATATTGTACAGCTCTTGACAGTACACTGTGAGACTGGAGTGGCAGAGAGGGGTTTGAAATCAGTACAATATTCTACTCATTGCTTCCATAAAATTTGATATTACAGATTTAGTTTCATAGAAGATGCTTTGAGCTGAACCCACAGATACTAGCATATAAAAAAGAGCTACATTTTGTTTTCTAGTAAATATAACCCTAGTCGTGCAACAATTTGCCTGGTGCATTGAACTCTAAACAGAGTTGAAGTGGCTGGATGCTTAACAATTTCCATCATCCAACTCTAAAAGGAGTGGGGAGAGTAATGGGGAGGAGAAGCTTGGACCCAAAATAAACATCAAAACCAAACAGAAAACCATTGCAAATTAACTACACATTTTGAATAATTTCTCTTTCAAAATATTTTATTGAAGGAACAATGAAAATAGTGTGTGAAGCCTAACTATGTATTGTGTTGCTGTTCCAGGCTTCATCAGCAGTTTCTTGATGTTTGGAAAGTTCTGAGACCCACCCTGTCGGACCACTTGTAACCAGTGCCTAAGACTACAGGAACGTATGTGTGGAAGAACCTTTCCTTGAAGGAAGTGTCCCTTGCTATACTGTGGAAACTCCGTGCAAGCCTTGCCAGGCAGGAGAGTAATTTGTGCTTCCATTGGCGCTTGTTTGTAATCTCTGCTTCTTATGCACTCCAGCACCCCTATCAGTTCCTTGTTCTCCTTCACCAGCCCTGCAGTGAAGAGGCTGCTGGGCTGGAAACAAGGAGATGAAGAAGAAAAGTGGGCAGAAAAAGCTGTTGATTCCTTAGTGAAGAAGTTAAAGAAGAAAAAGGGTGCCATGGAAGAACTGGAAAGGGCTCTGAGCTGCCCGGGTCAGCCCAGTAAATGTGTCACTATCCCACGTTCCTTGGATGGGCGGCTGCAGGTGTCTCACCGCAAGGGGCTTCCCCACGTCATATATTGCAGAGTGTGGCGCTGGCCTGATTTACAATCTCACCATGAGTTGAAACCACTGGAATGTTGTGAATTCCCATTTGGCTCAAAACAAAAAGAAGTGTGCATTAACCCCTACCATTACCGGCGGGTGGAAACCCCAGGTAATTATGTCATCTGCCAATGATTCACATCTCTCTATTAGCTCTTGCTCTAGCAGGTCTAGTCTTGGTGCATCCTACGAGTTGTGCTCTGAAATGTGAAAAGGCAGGCTCCATCTAATGGAAGGATCTTGGGTCTTACCCTGCCCTGTGGCGTCATAGCTCTGGCAGCTATGGGAGCTAAGGAGGGAGTAAGGAACCCGTTGCCCCGTGGGGTCTGCATCCCATCAGACCACCAAGGGTGCCCGGATCTTGTCCAGGGTGCTGAAAGCAGCTTCCTCTCCATGGATATGGGTGCAGAATCCTTCCCTCGTGAACTGGTGTCCATTTGCATTAAGTCTAGGCACCAGCCCAGACTTGCCACCCTGGCAAGATTTACGTCTCATTGTCTCAAAATCAACAATTGACTCATTAACCCACAGGAAACACTAGCTCTCCCTTTAAAGATAAGAGTTGCAGTAAGATTGCATATTTTGCAGTGGATATGAAACCAGATCAGTTGATTCTTCCTAAAATGCCTGGTGGCCTGCCTTAAATGGAATTTACTTACCTAAAGGGAGAGTTTATGTGAAGTAAATCCCCCAAGTTCTCATAAAACTTTGAAATTTTCCCTGATGATCCTCTTTAGACTGGACTTGGCCAGCACTAAAACACTGAAGGGTCACTTAATTGGGCTTTATGTCAATGAAACAACTGTTAAAAAATCATAGTGTTCAGTGTTGACTTCTATAGAGACGCTGGAAAGCAGGGCTGACAGAAGTCTCAAGCAGTCATCCTGTTTTCCTCTGCCCAGACCACCAAACCAAAACAAATGACAGGGTACATTCCTGATGGATCTTTTTCTAATGAGCTCTAAAAATCCCATGTGATATAGGCTCTACAATCTCCCCAGGCAAGTGAATCTATTGCTTTGCTCTTCTTACAGTTCAAAATGATTTCTAATGTCTAACCTAGCTCTCCCTTGCTGCCAAAAATCACACTAATTTAATTTACTAATGGATATGGTTGGTAAGTGTATTATTCTGTGATTACTCTTTGTCTGGCATGAACTTTACTCTGAGGTGACATTAGGATCAGATAAGTGAACTGTGGGATGCTTCTTTTCACATAGATGAAATAAGGGAAAGACATTTGTTAGCATTTGTTAAACAACGGGGACCGCTTCCTCCTCTGATAGTCCTTCCACTGTAGCAGAACTGTTGCTGTGAAGTTGTATCTGAACTGCTGTAAACATTGTCACAACTTTTAAATTTTACAGCTACGCTGAGTGCTGCTTGCTGTCAACAGTTCTCAGTGGAAAAAGCTGATTGCCTGCCTTGCTAAATAAACTTTTCAGTAATCTACAAGAAGATGCTCATAAAGTATCCCATTTTGTGTATCTTTCTGTTTGAAGGCTGCAGTCTTAAGTGTCTTTTCATTTCTTCTGGTGTAACTCCTGTGTAGTTAACAGAGTCTCCTCTGCAGTAGCTGACAGCACTGCACAGTGCTGTTTTCAACCCTAGTCTTGTCATCTGTTCAGTGTCAGCTAACAAACACTAGTACTGGAATAGTACAGCAGCTGCTAAATGGCAGCCAAATGTTTTATAATCTACATGCCAGTATTATTTTCATTTTAATGTCCATCCTTCTGCGGACCACTTTGCATCACTGCAGTCTTTCTTACTGAGTCAGCCACTCTATGACCAGACCTGTTGACTTTTATCCAGAATGAATGAGTTGTGTCAAAGATGGGAGGGCCTCACCCTTTCTTCAGTGGCCTGGCAGATCCCTAGACCACTCTTACTAGAGAGCAGCTTTAGGCTCTGGTTGAAAATTCAGCGGTTTCATTGCTTCTGCTATGTCCTCAGGCTGCCCAGCCACATTTTAGGTTATGCTGACCAATACTGCACAGACTATGCATAGCTTTTGTTGCTGCTACCAGTGTCCCCAGCAGATTTCTTATCAGGTCTGCCGAGTATCAGGTGCCAGTTAGAAAAAAGCAGCAAATATTTCCTCTATTTGTGCAACATCCCACTGCAGAGAGGGGTTAGGCCACCTAGTCTGAAGGAGATAGGTATGGTGGTTATGCTCTACTTCCCCCTTCATTGTTTTCTTCAAACAGCTCGTCAGAAATCTGAATTGTTTGTTGTCAGAAGAAGCCTCAGTTTCAGAAAAATCTCGAAGCTGCCTAAACATGTACCCTCTTATTTTTATGAGATCATTCATGTGTAGATATTGCAAATTTGAGGGTGCACCATTGCTCTAGACAGCAGGAGACTAAATGAATTTTTCACTTAGATTAACTGACTGCTTTCATCAAGCCCGAGTAGGACTAAGATGTGATAGCCTCCCAGGTGGAAGACTGCCCAGTTATCTCACTGTTGATCATGTGTTTGGTGTTTGGAAATAGTTGTGGGCACAGGGAATAGGTGGATCTCACCAGAGGGTAGAAAACTCTGCGGAGATGGACTGATGTGTGAGAAATCGAAGTGTGGATGTTGTACCTGGAAGTAAACTGAGACAGGTAGTTTGCTTGTGAGCCTCTGAAGTCAGAGGCTCTGGGCACAGCCAGGTTTCCAGCAAGAACTGCTGAAGCTAAAGGGAAGAGGAGAAAGCCCTGTGCACGAAAGGCAGTAGGAGGACTTGAGACATGATCGTATATGTCTTCAGTTAAACAAAGATCATCATATCATCAACACTTGAGCACGCATAGAAGGAAGGATCCACCTCTGGCTCCTGGTAGACAATAGCAGGTAGAAGAAAAGGACCCCCATTGAGTGAAGAAAGTGCAGGTAATTTATGAGGGCAGACAAATCCAAATACACTCAGTTACTTAGTTTTGAGCCTCTGATCACACTTCCTTCAGAGTGGTTGAGCCCTGGAGAGTGGCATGTTACCAAAAGAACAAGAACAAGGCCCTCAGGGGTACTCTTAGCCACAAACAAGAAAATTTCTGAATTCCTCACCACCACAGAGGCTTTAGCCCTCTAGGCAGTCACAGAACAGTCAGTGGAAAGATTAAGGGAGGTGGCAAAGACTGTACAGTAGAGCAGAAATTAAGAGTACCCAGGTCAGAGCTGGGAAGAAGTTCAAGGCTTGAAAATTCTTCTAGCATGCTGACTCACTCAAGGCAAATCAAAGGCTTTCCCTGGCAAGCGTTATTCACACATCCGAATTCTCAGCTTTCATTTAGAGGAGTTGAGTTCTCAAAGGGCTGAAGAAAGCATGTGGTACCCACAGTGAGGTACCAGCCTCTCAGTGCTGCATGACATTGCTGTAGCATAGCTATCCCTTGCTCAGCACCTCTGCTGGGTGCAAAGGGATCACCAGCTCCCCATTTTCTAAGGCTGCTGGTCAGAGCTGGCTGAGCAGCAGCAGACCTGGCAAGCATCATACCAGTTTCATGGAGCAGCAGAGGAAAACTCCAGAAGCAGCAAGAGCTCACAGCCTGGGGCTGCTCACAAGAGCATGGGATCGGAGCAATCCAGCTCACCAAAAACATATCTGCAGTGGTTGTACTAGTCTTGTCCCAATGTATAGCAGATGAACTTAGCAGTAAAAGAGTCTTTTTCTCTCCACTAGCTATGAAGAGATCCATGTGAAGATGTGAATACTTGTATTGCCTGTATGAGTCCTACCTGAAGAGTCTAGGAAATCCATAAAACTAAAAACGCAGTAAAGAAGCAGAAACACCTATCTCTACCAAAGAACTTAAGAAAGTGGTGGCAGAATTTTTACACCACAGATAGGGGCATATCAGATCCAGAAGGAAAGAAAGTAGTCTCCCAAGCAGAATCCTTGTCCTGGCCAAAAGCTAATTAGAAATGCATTGTGCCAGAGAAGGGTCTATGTCCAATCTCTTAATAGGTATCCCAGTGCCTGTGTTTCCAGGCAGATAAGAAGACTTCTGCAGTGAACTCCCTGACATCAGTCCAATCTTTTGTATGGTTTTAGGTCTCAGTTCTTCATCGTATGGGTGACTGACAAATTCCCAAATGGTATATGCTAGTGGGTAGGCAGATGCGTGGTTTAATCCTGCCCCAGCTGCAGCATAGTGCTACATCAGCACTATGATGTACAGCAAGAAGCTGTAAACCTGTCCTTGTTACCAGGCACTAGTAAGTGCCCCAGCTCTCTGAGCTGTTGATGTGCATTTCAAGGGGAGTGTTCCTGCAGCCTCTTCTCATGCACATGTTTTGCATTATCTATATATTACTTGCTTTATAGCAATTATTCCATGCTTTCATTAAGCTGGATAAATGAGAGTTTGCTATAATTAAAAGGTGTTAGCTAACCTGCCTAAAAAGGATTTGCCTTACCTAAGCAGAGCTTTTGGGCCCAAGCAGTATGTTAAAACATGTTCAAACCATATATTCCCAACAACATTTAAGACCAAGGGTGCCCATTGCTCTTTGTTTCTATAAACTATTAAGAGTAGACTGAAAGATTACATGCTGCTGAGTTTTAAGCCAGAGGAACTCTGCACACTAGGTCAATCAATACAAGCCTGCTGAATTGTCCCTGCTGTTGGGACAATTCATGCTTGTCACAATAGCTCAAATTGCCTTCTTATCTCTTCTGGTGGCTTTTAGATCTGCAGGACAGCTTAAGGCTACATGAATTGCCCACTGTAGGTGCTGTTCTCCCCCCAGGGACTATGGGGGACCCAATTAAAGCCTCAAGTTGAACTCTCATGTGTAGTCCTACTTGGCAAGCTCCTTTGTGTTCCAGCCTAGGGACTTCATCTTTAGAGGTAACTCACTAGTCAGGATTTTTAAAGTGTTTTGACTCCAATTCTGCTCTTCCTCTTCATGTCACAATCCAGAGTAATTCGGATCCGTTTTGGATTTCTCAAAGGAGCAATGGTGTTAACAGCACTGACAGTATGAGATGTAAGTGAAGAGAGTTTGTGAAGAGAGGTGCTCTCTTCTACTAGACCAATTTTTACATTGGTTAATTTGGATTTCAGTTTTCTGACCTGCATTTTTCGTGTCTTAAATACCAACCATTAACATATGCCTTTTTATGCTAGATCTTTTCTAACTATATTGCAAGAGCTAAATTGATATTGCTGCAATATTTTAATTGCCATTTATATTTCCTTTTAAAAATCCCACTGTCTGGCTGGTAGCATTTTCAAGTACCTGAGAACATTTTAAATCTGGTGTCTAGCTTCGGGTCTGTACTTCTTTTTGCCCATCTGTGACTCAATGGTAGTAAAATATGTTGTGTATTGCAGAGTACTATTAGTTGTTACTAAACGTGGCTGTGAATTTGGCACATCCTGGTGATAATATTTAGCAAAATCCTGACATAGTCAGTCTTTGAAGAAGGAAAGAATAAATAATTTTGGGATGGAGAGATGTGCCACTTGCATTTCTGTAAGAGGACTGTGTGCTCATGCTATACCTGTGAATTTTTTGGTACTTTGCTGAAGTCAGGATTCCATGTTTTGCATAAGGAACTGCTGTAACTGGCTGCAAATCTGCAGAAAAAAAAGTCCCAAGAATCAGCTTTTGATTCTGGATTTTGAACAAGTTTGTTGCCTTTCAATGGCTTATCTATAGATAGCAGTATTTGAGCAGCATGGAATATGCCTCTTTTTAACTTACAAAGAGATATACTTTCAAGAATGCAGTTTTAACCATTTTATTTCTTGTTGTTATTTTTATTTGCAGTCCTGCCTCCTGTACTCGTTCCAAGACACAGTGAGTTTAACCCTCACCTCAGCCTCCTTGCCAAGTTTCGAAACACTTCTCTGCACAGTGAGCCACTGATGCCGCACAATGCCACCTATCCTGATTCTTTCCAGCATCCTCCATGCACCCCTTTTCCATCATCACCCAGCCACATGTTTTCCCAGTCACCTAACAGCATCAGCTATCCCAACTCACCAGAAAGCTCTTCTGGACCAGGAAGTCCCTATCAGCTCACAGGTAATAATGAGCTTTTAGACATTCTGACTGAGGCAGTCGAGGTTCTTACCAGAGCCTGGAGTCAGGTGACAATTCTGTATGCTTCCCTTAGGCTGTAGCTACAGATTGAACTGTTGGACAGAGTGGACTTGGAATGTGATTTCTTGTTACTGCTTCTTGTGTATTTGACTCCCAGTCCTTCTGAGGGATGCTCAGAAGGGGGACTAAGGGACTAAGAATTGTAGTCATTCCACTCCTAGAAGTGCCTGGCTGAGATTTCATGATTACTGTGAGGAGGAAGTTGAGGAGAGAAGCAAGTGTGCCAGGCCACCTTCTGTCTAAAGCTGTCCATCCAAGCTTCCAATACAATTCACGGAAAAGAGCACTTGCAAGACCCAAGTAAGGGACCTAAGATGGTCAGAGTAGGAACCTTTAGAAGCTCCATCAAGAGAGAGGATAAAATGGGGAAATTGGTGTGCAGAAATATTTTTAAATGTGTGGTGATCCCACTGACAGTATAAATTAAGTTGTTTACCAATCTGGCCTAACTTGTGGAAGCCACTAGGCACATTCCTATGACTTTGGAACATGTTCCACAGTTCTGAAGTTGGGAGGGTTATGTCACTCAGATTGTTTGTGTTGTAAACTCCTTACTTAGTACTGCTCTAATTACCTGAAAATTTAACTATGCATTTGCTGTTAATGCAACACAGCTAAGAGATAGTTTTAATATCAAAACATGTTTCAGATTCACTTCTACTCTTTAACTTTCAAATAGTTTCATTATTCTCAGCTTTTTCCACAAAGATGAATTCAGATCAGAAATTTGTAGCTTAAAATTTTAGTATCTCAACTGCAAAGTGTTTAAATGCATGTCCTTAATGACATGCCTATTTTCTCTTTAAGTGCAAGAAGTTTATTTTTACAAGGTATTTGTAGTATTTGAACTTCCTTTTAAGCTGGATACTTTCAATACAGTGTGATGATTTTCCTTCTCTCTCCATTCATTGAATATGTCTTCATTAATTTCTTCTCTAGATCTATATTTCAGATTAAGTCATATTTAGCAACACTGAAACATTTCATTGAGTAGTAAGACTTGTTTGTCTTCTCCTATATTTTTTCTTTCACCTCTGTGTAACCAAGCTGGATTCAGTGGAGCTGGTCCTGACAGGTAAATCAGGCCCATTCCAGCTATGTAATGACTCTGACTCGTGCATTTAACTGAACTTGGGACCTTGCAAAGCTACTTAAAAATGGAAGTGGCTCAACCTTAGCTTCAGTATATCACAGCACATGGCATGCTGATAAGCATAATTTGCCTATGTAACAATCAAGGATGGAAGGGTATCTAAAGCAAAGTGGAGTTACATCAAGAACCTTGAGCAGGATTGCTGTGACCAAATATAGATGTCAGCTATGCTAATTTCTGCATCTCATGCAATTCTCTGTACTCTCTTTCTAATCAGTGGAGGAAAACAGGGACTCCTACAACAGGATTCATTGCATCTTTTTGTATATGTTCAAAGTACCTGAGATACACTGTCTCTGTGGGTGCCTATGTTTCTCTTGTGGATATAAGGAGAGCTTATGGTGACTAGCTTAGGCATAGACATCAAAAATAGCCATATAACCACATGATTGTGTGATTATATTCCTTTCTGTGACTTGTTTTCTCTTCCACTATTTCTTGGTTTTGTTTTACCATTCTAGCTTGTTGTATTTTATGTGGGAGGCTTATGTCACCTATATGTTAGAAATATCATGTGGTGTATGAAATTCCTAAATCCTGAACAGTGCTTAAGTAAAATTACATTCCTGTTCAGTACTTACTTGGAAGATTCAATGGTTGTCTTATGAGACAGTTCACAGTCATCCACTTCCAGATGAAGTTGCTCTGTTTTGAGGGCCAGCCAACAGACCCCAGACACAACAGGGAATTTCAAACTGGAACCAAATTAAACAGTGCTTAAAGAGATCCATAGTCCTACAAGCTTGTATATGGCTATAATTAGCACATAAGCTCACAGGGTTTCTGTTCAAATGAACAAAGCTACATGCTTTGAGTGCTTATGCAGTCAATGTTGACATTTTTTAATTTGAAAATTAAGACCTTTTTTCTTTGGCTTTTTGAAGCCTTCTGTCTTTCTTGAGAATCGCTGCTATAGAGTAACCTATTTTCTAGCTCATGTTGCTGGAAATGGAACAAATCAGGAGCTGGGCAGGTTGCGAGTTGATACTTTTTCTCCTAATGTTTTCAACACATCCATTGCTCCTTGACGGGAGACTGAACAAACCAGGAGAGGACAGACTTCCCTTGTAGGACAGAGGTAAAAAAAATAAATCTGGAAGGAGATTTGCCAAGTCTGATTTTAGAGTGTAAATGCTTTCCATAGGCTTTTTTTTATAGACTGTGAAGAGAGCTTTCTCCCAGAGGATCATTTAAAGTTAGCTTCTGCTCTTAAATCATCTCCTTAAGTTTTAAATTCATGAGAGAAGTCTGGAACTGAAGGATCAAACTTCATTACTTTTGTAGGGTAACAGCTGGTGTTAAGAGAGAACTTGGCACGGGTCTAGGCCTGAGGCACTGTTGTGACTGTCCCTCTCTCAAGTGCTGCATGTCCAACATGACAGCCCTTCCTTCCCATCTTCTCTGAACACACAATGGTCTTAATCTAGAGACTGAAGGGAGGTCAGGTTCAGATTTGTGCTGTTTCCAGCCTTCTCTAGCTAAACAATGCCAGAGAGGTATAATATTCACCAGGAAAAGCCAAGAAGGAATTTACCAACATACTGATTTAGGCTTCTTTCTTTCTTTTTTTCTCTTTCTTTCTTTCTTTATTTCTTGCTTTCTTTTTCTTGCTTTCTTTCTTTCTTTCTTTGCTTTCTTGCTTTCTTTCTTTGCTTTCCTTCCCTCCCTCCCTGTCTCTCTCTCTCTCTGTCTGTCTCTCTCTCTCCCTCCATCTCCCTTCCCTTCCATCCCCTTCCCTTCCCTCCCTCCTTCCACTCCCTCACTCCTTCCATTCCCTCCCTTCCCTTCCCTCTCTCTTTCTTTCTTCCAGTGGAAACTCCACCTCCGCCCTACCACACAAGAGAACCTGCAGGAATGCACAATGGACGGTCAATGGATGCAATAGCTGAAAGTCAACTAGTGCTGTCTTTGCCCAATGGAGGTAAATCTGCCGATGGAGAACCTGAAAGTAAATAACCATTTGTACTATTTTTTACATAAAAGCTGTTAAGAAAAAGAATTGTCATTTGAACAAAAGGGTTCAGTGATGTGTAATAATAGGTTTCAGGCAGTTTTGCAGTAAGGCTCTGTGCTAGACCCACCCATTACCTAGCAGAATAGGTTGATGTAAGAATACCATGTATTATGTGCAAAGTTACAGAGTTTAGACTCTGTATTTTGTATTTTTATTTGTATTTTTGTACTTTAACTACTTTATGTAGTCAA
Source organism: Manacus vitellinus (assembly GCF_001715985.3). NCBI lineage: Eukaryota > Metazoa > Chordata > Aves > Passeriformes > Pipridae > Manacus > Manacus vitellinus. Next base: position 20,397,037 of record NW_021940208.1, on the reverse strand, counting down.
CTACTTTACTACTATTACTTTACTTTTGTACTTTAACTACTTTATCTAGTTTATTTGTATCCATGTACTATTACATTTAAAAGTTGTTAATGAAAGCAAGCACTGTTATCTACATCATAAAGATAAATATATCAAATCTAGCATGGTGGGGCAGTATAACACACAAAAGCATTATCAATATCAGAACTCTTTTTTTTACCACCTTCAGCTCTGGGTTTCAAGTACTTTAAAGTCTTGTGGTAGGAACCTTTCTGCTGCCATCTTTGTATAAATGTTACATTACTGGCTGGCTAGAAAAGAAAAGGACATGTTCTAGTTAAGTACAAAGAGATTTTTACAGAAGACCAACCTCTGTCCTCTTATGAGAATGCTTTAGTGGGAGAGGGTATGGATGGTCAGAGAAGAAGGGTCTGGGATCCTCCTTGCACCCCTCAAAGCAACTTGGTGTCATCTTCATCATGGTCCCTGCTACCTTTGCACCAGTACTGGCAACTAATGTCTCCACTATTCAAAGCCCATTGCTGGAGAGTACCAAGGGCAAATGGGAGTTCCTCTGCTGGGTTTTACTTTGGCTTCCTGCTACTGCAAAGGAAAAATCACCATTGTTCTTTTAGTCCATCATATTGTATTTTTAAATAAATGTGGTTTATAGAATGAGGACTGAACACTGTGCACACACATGCACATTAAAAAATTACTGCCAGTTCTTCTGAAAAAATGAGAAGGCTGTATGTAGCATGGAACTGGAGCAGAAGGAAGATGAGTGGGATGGTGCTAATTACACAGAATGACCAGATGATAATAAGTTATCAGACACCAATACTTTAAAATAAATTGTCAAGCTACTTTAATCTCTTTATCATAGTTTACCACCCTGATCACTATCCTACTGAATATTAGTTAGGAGTTTATTAGAGGTTACGCACAGAGGCTCTGGGGGCAGGCAGGCTTACATGCCTGTGGTGAGCAGGCAGGATAAGGTTTCCTTCTAATTTCTGTAGGAAAAATGAGGCTCAGAGATTCTGTTACATTTTTCAGTCTGTCTCTGACTTAGAAAACCTGGGCATGGGTAGATCCAAAAGAAATGACCTTGCTGACATTTCTGCTTACGATCCCACATGGAAGCAGAAAGCCTGAAAGCATCTAAAAATTGAGAATGGGGGATGGGAGGTGGGGGTAGTGATTTATTACTTCTGAACTACAGAGTCTGGTATTAGGCTGAAGGCTTGCCTTAGTTTTGACTTGCTTTGAGCCCATCTGTCATCCCTAGCTCCTGCCGGTGTGTAGAGCAGATGTATCCCTTACTATTTCCAGTGTATTATTTGGGCCCCAGTTCAGCAAGGAATGTCAATGTGTTAGAGTTAAGCTGGTGCATCAAACTTTTGCATGTTTGGGACTTGAATAAAAAAAGTTAAGAAGCAAGGGAAGCTGCTGTTGGGATAAAGCATGACATAAGTGACTGTTTAGATGGAGAGATGGGGGGCTGAGAATGGGAGGGAGGAAAGAAAACAGAGAAGGATTGTTTAAAAAATATTACTGAGACCTGAGCAGCTGACTAAGTTTTATTTCCTACAGACTTTCGGCCTGTTTGTTATGAAGAACCCCAACACTGGTGCTCAGTTGCCTACTATGAACTCAACAACCGTGTAGGGGAGACTTTCCAGGCTTCCTCTCGAAGCATCCTTATAGATGGTTTTACAGATCCCTCAAATAACAAAAACAGGTTCTGCCTGGGTCTGCTGTCAAATGTAAACCGCAACTCTACTATAGAAAACACCAGGAGACACATAGGAAAAGGTAAGAGGAAATCCCTTCTCCTCAGGAATATTCAGAACTCAGAAGATCCACATATTGCATTAACAAACCTATCTGATTTGTTAAATGCGCTTGTCTTAAAATAAAAGCTCTGAGATTATTCTGAAATAGAAGAAAAGCAGCTGATTCTTTTCTGACTGGATAACAATCAGCAGAGTAACTCCTTACAAAAGCTGTTTACTTGGCCAGTGAAGAGAAAAATGTTGTTTATAGTTATGTGTTCTGATTTAGCAGTATGTATTTTCATTTTATTTATTAGAGCTTCTGGCAACTGGGAATATTACCATTGAAATGCCACTACAAGGATAATTGCTGGTGCCTGAGGGCTGATTCTCCTCCCACCAAATAACAAAGGGAAATGGATGAAACACTTAGTAGTTGAGTTACTTAGCTGAAGAACTCTTACCAGAGTTGTCTTTGTAGCTCCCCCTGCCTCGCTGCCACCACCAGTCTGATTCCCTGCTTTGCCAACTTTTCACCAGTAAAACTAAGGCTTCCATTCTCCCACCAGTGGTTCTCTTTGTATGCTCCACTTCTGGTGTACAGCGTGCAGAATCATATGCTGCTGGTGAGAGGCCACACCTGGACATGCGTGACCACACACAATCTGCCCCAGCTCACTGGGGCTGTGTAGGGCTTGATTTTCTCGCAGAATTTACTGTTGTTTGTGATGGTGAGTCAGAAGCCCTGTGCCAGCCACTTCTCCATGCAGATGAAGCTTTTCATGTTCTGGTATATCCAGTCTAGACTCATTATCTTGCCAACCCAGCCTCGAACCAGTAGCTACTTGGGAATGCATTTCCCACTGGGCTAATTAACTCTAATTGTTCCACTGCTATTATCTTGTCAACCTCACCTTATTTCCCAGGCCTAGAGCAATATTTTAATTGGCTCTTGATAGTCTAGTGTTGAATGACTGAATACAAGGAAGCTCTGAGACAAATGTAATACAGTTTTTGCAAACAGCAGTGAACCTGAAGGCTGGTGCAGGAGATGTGCTTTGCTCTTGCACTTTTCTCTGGGAGGGAAGGCACTTGTGTTGCAGATGTCCTGTGTGAAGCCAGTGTGATGCTACAAGTGTCTGTCATAGTGGTTTGTTGTGAGAGGTGCAAATGTGTTGTACATCTAGTTCTAACTTAGTAAATAAAGCAAAGCTTCCCTATCAGTGTAAGTTGTCAGAGGGATGTAGATGAAAGATGAGCCTGGCCCTAAAAGAATGACAAAGGATCCCAGCTGTCATTTGAGGATGTTACATCCTGTGACTTTCTGTGCCAAAAGAGGAAGAGACAGAACAAAAATAAGATTAGGGAAATGCTAATGGTCTTCATCCATTTAAATCTGAAGATCTGTCTTCATTGCTTAAAAGTCCTTTAAAGTCCTACACTAGGAATCTGCCCAAGGGAAGGGAGCAGGTTGCCCAGAGAGGAGTTTAGTGTATCAGAGATCCGTGATTTTACTGTTCTTGCCTGTTTATGTAAATCTTAAAAGAACATATACAAGTGGAGTATAAGTGGCACCAGTACAGGCCTGCAGAAGAGCACACAGCAGCTCCAAAATGTGTAGTTCAAAAGCATGGTGGACAGATGAAAGCTACTGAAATGGATACAATTGTCACATGTTAACAGGGGAGAAAAAAGAGTGAGTAAACAAGATTAGCTCAGTAGGATAAGGATATGCGATTGAATTGTCATCTAGTGTATCAGCGTGAAACGGTTTCCTGGAAATACCACATCAAAGCTAAAAACAATCCAGAACACAATGCAACATCTACTAGCAATTGGACCTGTTTCAGCAGTTAGACTTCAAGGACAAAAAGGGGACTTTTGATCAGTGTCAAGGCGATGTGGATGCTTGGAGACTGCTGAATTTCCAGCTTCTGCGAGGAGCAATGAAATTCCACTAAAACATATGGACCCTTGATTTGGTCTTCTACAAATATGTATCTAGCAGCTTGGTTTCCTTGAGGGTGCTTTCCTCTGATGAATGAATACTAGAAGGATAGAAATACATACTGATATTTCATTACTGCTGTATTTACTGCTTTTAAAAAGTCCACAAGGAAAAAGCAATTTGTAGCATCTGCTTTTGGGACTAACGGTGGTTTTGTTACTATAGCAGACAGATTGGGCGATGCCTTTGAAAGAATTAATTTTTTCCAGAAAACGGGTTACTCAATATACTTCCAAAACCCAGCCTTAAAAATTTTTCACCTTAATACCACAAAGTGTGGTGACCCTAAATCAGTAGCCACACTTTAAGATTTGAAATGCGGTGAATTTTTATGTCCTTATTCTTCTCTCCTTACCCTCTGTTCTCACTCTACCTGATTATTTCAGAAAATTATACGGACTCCATCAAGGTCCTTCCTGTTTTCAGTCCTTCCCTTTTATGCATTTCCAAGGTAGGGAAAGGAGAGTAGGTCAAGTAAAAGCAGTCACAGTGTGCAGCACCCCACAGTGTCTGGCGTAGTCAGAGCAGACCTGAAGACTGGTGGAATGGAGCTGTCCCCTTGCTTGTGTTCCCAGTGCAGCACCAGTGTGTATTTCAAGCCACACCCCTGCCACTCGCATCTCATTTGAGATCTTGTGGGTGCATAGAAGTCAAGTGGTGGCTTGAAGACAGACTTAAAGGTTCCTGTCTGAGTCACCCTGGAAAACTGTGGGAGAACATAATCTTCCCAGATTCCTTTCCCACTCAACCTGCTTTTCCCTGAGCCTTTCCCACTTCTGTTTAGAGGCTGGTTTTGTCCTGGGGATGTGCTGCTACCCCTTGTTGTTATGACCACAGAATGATGAACAGACTGGGAATATGTAACCAGTCTTTTTATGAAAGACACTAGGAATAAAAGTAATTTCAACTGCATTATTAAAGCATAGTTATCACTAGGTTTGGAGGCAGTCCACTGAGGCTCTGTGAAAATGCACATTTTTATGTAAGTGTTTGAATGCCATACCTGGGAATAGAGAGGAGGATTTTACTTTTATTTAGTGGTGGTTTTTATGAGAACAAAGAATTGAGTTCTTTCACCTCTCTTGACTATGGGAGGGGTTCATTTCCCCTAATCCAGCCATGGGAAAGGTGACTGCCTGGGCATTTTCACAGGATGACTTGGCCCCTTTTAGGGTGTGGCTTCATGCTCACGTTTAAGCAGGCTGGGTCCCCATTGCCGCGCTTGCACTGATGAAGATCTCACTGCAAATAAATTTGGTTTGGTTTGGTTTGGTTTGAAGTTTATTAGCTGGTTCCCGATCCTCAGCCATTGCTGCCAGCATGAAAGCAGGTGTGAGAAGAAACAGCAGGGGTAGGGAATGGGAGAGCCTTTTCAGCACCTACACAGACTTCCATGGGGTTAAACTGGCTGTAAGCCTGCACTCTGTAGCGGATGGAATGAATCATCTGGTCACAATGCCTCTCATCATCTATCAGCTAGGGAAGGTGTCTACACAATTAGCTTACACAAGATCCCTAACTTTAAGGTTACTGAATTAGGCTAAGATAAATTCTCACACCAATTTAGGTATATTTTCATGCAAGCAGATATCCTGAGGGGATCAGAGTATTTGAATGGATAGAAGTGCTTCCACCTTCATTTCCCCAAGGCACAGTCAAAATTTGAAGGTTAGTGTTGGTAAGTCACTTGGGCACTGGAAAGTTCAGAATAAAATCAGTCCTTTTCTTGCTAAAGGTCACTTGGAACAGGATCTGACGAATCAGTCACATCAGGTAAATGCAAATACTCGGTTCTGATGTGATGGATAAAGCAAAATACAGAAAAGCTATTTTAAGTACACACTATGCTGTGTTTTAACTGTATGACGTAGGATCCTGTAGTAAAATAACAGCATGCAGTGAAGTGCGTCTTGGTCAGCGTGCATGTTCTCAACAGAGAAAATACACTTCAATGTGTAATGTAATACTGATTTTTCAGTTCTTGGATAGTTTTGATTCATGGTTTGTATATGGTTGACATGTGTTTGATACTTATGTATGTGTGTCTGTGATAAAATACTGTGCTGTTGGGTAAAAGAAGTAAACCAAGTTTTACTGAGAAACAAAGAAAAATACGGGCTTCTAAAACTTTTTTTTTCTAGACCAGTACCTCAAAATAGTGTTTATGATATTTTCCTCTTAATGTTAGTGGCCCCTTGTACAGTACATAGATATGCACACATTTTACTGTCTTCTAAAAGGTAATGTATAGGTACCAGGTATCTGGAATGCTCCTGAGTTTGTATGCCAGGATAAAAGAAAAAATTATTTGTATAAAGAGTGTTGTGAACAATGGAGAAATGATACACATTACGTTTTCTTTTTCAAGGTGTTCATCTTTACTACGTTGGTGGGGAAGTTTATGCCGAATGTGTCAGTGACAGCAGTATTTTTGTGCAAAGCCGCAACTGTAACTACCAGCATGGTTTCCACCCAGCCACTGTCTGCAAGATCCCCAGCGGCTGCAGCCTCAAGATCTTCAACAACCAGCTCTTCGCCCAGCTGCTTGCCCAGTCAGTCAATCATGGTTTTGAAGTGGTGTATGAGCTGACCAAGATGTGTACTATTCGAATGAGCTTTGTTAAAGTAAGGATTCTTTGTTTTCTCTTGCATTTCTGAAAAGGCAATTCCCATTACTTTCTAGCTCCCATCAAGTCCTTTCTGAAGCAATTCAGACTGCCTCTTTTCCAGTATTGCCTTAAACTTCTAGGTGCTTGCAATCATTAGTTTTGAGGTCAACCTCCAAATTTCTTAGATTCCAAAATTTGGGTATTCCATAGGCTCTCTGTGGAAAATAGGCAGAGAATGCATGGTGGAGTTCTCCCACTGATTGCACAAAAAGCTCAACTTGGAAGGGCTTAGCAAAATGTAAATGTCTTAGGCAGTTGTGATCTCTCATATTGTTACAGGTTTGCAATAGAGCTTGATAGAGCCATAGGTCTGAAAAGAATGTCCTTATGTCTCTAGGCTAATTTACAGTCTCACCAGTACTATAGACTGATATATATGGTCTCAGTCAACAAACACTGGATCCTTCTTCATCTCTCACTTAGCTTGCAGGGAGTTGTTGTTTGCCATCTGCCTGATCCCTGGCTAAAGATTGTTGTAATTTCTGATGAAGTTCCCTCTGGCCAGCCACAGGATCAGAAGGGCTTCTTGCAAGCAGAATAGAAAAAGAATATCTGATCTTCTCTCTGTTACTTGGAAGAGACAGGAGGCCACCAAAGCAATTACTGTTTCGATGTCTTTCATATCTGAACTTCACAGTCTGACTGCTGTGTGATATCTGTGTGATATTTGTGGGAGTTTCTCAAATTTTCTGAATGGCCTTCTCACCAGAATGAGATCTCTTGACTCCTTTTAGCACTTAAAATTTACTTAGGTGCCTGCTGTAGCATCTAAACCCCAAAGAATGGTGGGTATTTAAAGATTGTTTGCAGATATGCTAGACTGACTTGCTATAGAGCTGCCGGGGAGAGCTGGCAGCAATGTTCAGCCTGCAAACTAGAGGAGCTGCACCATTAGAAGCCAGTTGGTCCTGCTAGGTACCATAAAAAATGGCTTGTTTATGTGCTTTCGTCTTGCAGATTTGTTTCTATACAAATGACTGAATCAAAATGATTGAATTCTAAGGTACTGAAAAATTGCTTGAGGCTTGAGCCCAGTTACCTTATGTTCTACAGAGCAGATGAATTGAGTCCTACACATCTTTCTGACTTTTTCAAGCCATCCTTGGGGACCCATCTCCTTAAGTCTCTGAGAGCATAAAGAGTGCTCTGTAACTTCTCCCAGGAGTCCAAGCCAAAATCTCCATGCCCATCACCATGCTGCTGCTTTGTTCTTGTGAAGGAGCTGACATCTTGTTCACATGCAAAGTTTAGGGGGAAAAAGGAAAGCAAGAAACTCAACAAACATTTTCTTTAATTAATGGAAGACATGAATGGGCATGTTGTTTGTAAAGGCAGTGTAGCCAGTTACGCAATATTTTCATTATCTCAGCAACTTGGGGACAGTCTGTTTGATGTGTTATCTGCCTCCAGGCTCAGCATGGCAGCAGAAATGGTGATGTTGATGCACTCTATATTGCTGCTGCCATATTATCATCTTGCTTTGTTGAAACAATAGCAGCTACTATAGTGCCTCAGGCACCAGAAGACCAGTGCAAGGAGTTCTTTTGAAACCTTTCCCATGACCTTTGGGAAATTGCTATGCAAATCTCATCTAGGTTCTTTGTTCCTGGCCTACGAATACCTTTTCCTGTACTCAGTCTTCTCAAAATATTTCTCTCCCAAGGTGTGAGCCCCTGTGTGTTCAGTCTGGGGTCAGGAGTGCCGCTGGATGTTGGGTATGCAGTTGCAGATAGGGGCATGCTGTCTGTCAGAGAGCCCCCAAGAGAGCCCCCAGGTGCAGGGTGATGCTGTGGCTTCTCCCCTGATTCATGTCCAGATGCTGCTGGTCACCTACAACCCACAGGACAAGCACAGCTAAAGGGCTGGAGACCCTGTCTCCTACCCCACCAATGCTTGAGCTACCAGCTGGGAGACAGCAATGGGGAGGGACCAAGACATGAGAAACTTGCCAGGACTGTGTTGTCTTCTGGAGGCAGGACATGGGACAGAGGGAGGTAAATGTCTTGTCCCCTCTGATGTCCTTTGTGTGCCCACAGAGCAGCTAGGAGCTCAGTTGTGGATGTACCATCAGTGAGAGCAGTTTTCATCCATTGAGCACTTCTGATAACCAAAGCAGGATGGTGTTGGCCCCTCTCCACAGCTGAGGCAGCTGAAGCACAAAGGGTAGAGATGAAGAGTTTCTCTAAGCTGAGGTCTGAACCCAGCACAACCCCTCACACATTTTCCCAAGTCTTGGGGCTAAGGGGAAGACCCAGCAGACTCGACTGTGTTCCATGGCATGAGGTAACTCAGTACTCTGGGACACGGCTGGAGCCTGGGCTGGAGAGAGCTGTTGCCCACAGGAGGCAGGGAGGGCTGGCAGGAACAGCAGGACCCTGTGGGGGTACTAGTATCCTCTTCCTACCATCTGTGCAAAACACTGTCACAGCTTTGCAAGTTGTGTTCATCTTATTCCCTCATTAAGAGAATCTGAGTTCATTTTGACCCTGGGGATAAAGGAGGCTACCTGCGACCCCAGAGTGATATACAAGGGGCCACAGGGGCCTTGTCCTTCTACTGTTTCCCCTGGCAGGGCTCCAGCCAGAGACAGCATCACTGGGAGTGTTTGGGAGTTGCCAGCAGAGGGAGATGGCCAGCCGCCTGCATGCACTGCCAGACTCCCCCAAATCTGGCAGGTTGTACTTTCAACCTGCAATTGCCATTCCTCTGGCTTTTCCATTCTGCCAGTCAGCAGAGGTGCGTCGGCTCCTCTAATGCCCTTCTGGCTGTGTATCTTCATTGCAGCTGAGTACTTGCAACTTCATCATCTCGGGAGTGTGACGGCACTGGCATTTTATGCAAACATTTACAGAACATCAGTCTGAGGTCCTGTGAACAAAGGCCCTTTCTAGCTTGATAAATGCTCTGCAGTTCAGAAAAATGCTGCCTGTTTAGAAGTACTCTGGGCTTTTGTGGGTCCATATTTTACTCTTCTGCTTTCTTTCCCCTTTTCATTATTTAGTAGCAATGAATTTTATCCAAACCACTTATTATGGCATCCTGTTTTGGTGTTGATCTTAATTTTGCAACTGAACATCTAAAGAAGTGGGCTCTAGCACCTTCACTTGTCGGAGTTGTTCAGCAGTCTACAGTTTAAGTGCTTTTGGCAGGCATCATTCTTAATATACCTCCACATCCTTTTTCCATGACAAGAATACCATCCTGCCTAACTAGCATAATGATAGGTAAGACTCAGTGTCTGATCAACATCCCACAAATGAAGATCCTCATCCTGTAGTGGGACCATGTTTTACACATTGCCCTGTGGAAATCCCAGTTCAGTTCTGCCAGTGAGACAGCTGGTGAGCTGCAAGACTTGGGGCTGTGACTTGGAGGCCTCGTGTTGCTGTGAAATCAGGCTGCCTGCTTAGGGAGTAGACACTGAGCCTGCTTGAATCATAGAATCATAGAATATACTGAGTTGGAAGGGACCCATGAGGATCATCGAGTCCAACTCCTGGCCCTTCACAGGAGAATTATACTATGTGCCTGAAAGCGTTGTCCAAACACTTCTTGAACTCAGACAGGCTTGATGCTGTGACCACTTCCCTGATGTGCCTGTTCTACTGCTCAACCACCCTCTGGGTGAAAAACCTTTTCCTGATATGTAACCTAAACCTGTCCCTTGAGGCATGGGGGCTCCAGGCTCTTTTCTCCCTGCCAGCACCACATCCCCATCTTCTGTCAGATGCTCTGTATCCCTTGTCGCACCAAAAGAGCTGGAGAAATTACTGCAGGACTTCCCACAGCAGAGAGCTGGGAACTCCTGTGGGAAAAGAGGACATGTTCAAGGATAGAAAACCTATGGAAAATATCTATACATAGGTTAGGTATGGTACATAGGAACTGCTGAAAGTTTCCAGAGGTTTAGATAAATACCTAGAACTTCTAGGGTGTCAGACTCATACAATGCATCCCTACCAGTACATGAAGCAGTGCCCAGGATCATACCCAGTTCCTGTTAAAATGTTATGAAAGAGCCTGGCCTGCTTTTTATCTGTGCCAGACAGCAGTCTGCCAGACTTTCCTGGGCATGTCTCTGGGGTGCAAACAGCAGGGACCGTTCCCCATGGGCTGTTTGCAGGCAACAAGCTTGGAAACAGGCCTTTCCATGCCAGTTGTTTTCAGCACTTGGAAGTGTGAAGATATTTTTAATTTAATACCATAGAGTAACCATATAGGTAACTGTGCTAACAATGACCTTAAAAAGTAGCAAAATTTCTAGAGAAAATTATCCCTAGGACAAAGCATTACATCTTGGGAACTTGGGTGGTGTACTACTTGTAGTTGTGTTAGACTGTCAGCACTGGAGTTGTGATTTAATGTTTTGGTTTTCTTAAAAAAACTGCTCACTTTTTGGTCCTTTTGTAGGGCTGGGGAGCAGAGTATCATCGCCAAGATGTTACAAGCACGCCCTGCTGGATTGAGATCCACCTGCATGGACCATTGCAATGGCTGGATAAGGTGCTGACACAGATGGGCTCACCTCACAACCCCATCTCCTCAGTCTCTTAAGAATCATCTCTAGAATTTCTGTAGGATGGATGCTATTGCAGGCAGTGGCTTATAGAATTCCCAGTGAACAGAAGCTTCTATATGTAGATGTATGTAGATGTAAATATATCTATACATAGTCTACTCTCTTTTTTTTTTCCCATGCTGCATTTTGTGGTTTCTAGTTACTCTGATGCCAGTACAACAAGTTTAGAAATTCAGGTATAGCATATCTGTTCTCTAGTGCAAAATAAGCCAAATTCCTGCAAAAGTGTCAAACATTTCCTGTGAGCATCTTCATTCCCCAGCCAAGCCAGTAAATGGTGCGAATTCTCAGCACTTTCATGTGGGTTCGGAAACCTGGCTGTAGCTGTTCCTAGTAGGTGAAATTCACCCCTCTGCAGGCAACCAAAGTCAGATCTCTATGCCATTTATATCCATTTTACATCCTAATTTCAGGTCTAAAAGTGGACCTTAGATGGTGCACAGGATTTATGCATAGAGATGACTTTTATCTAGTGAACTGAAGGACTAAATTGCAATTCCAGTCTGACTCCCTACTGCAAAGCATGATGGGACAACAAATCCTCTGAGGAGCTGAGGCACCTGCATCTCCCCTAGGATTTGGCAGGGGGAGAGAACCCTCAGGACATACTCAGCACTGGAGCCTTATCAGAGCATTCTGGACACCTCCAAGTAATCTGTTACTGTTGACACAGTAGGGTACGGTATTGCTGCACTGAAAAGCAACAAGCTCCTAAGAAAAAAATAATAATTGAAATATAGGCCTATGAGTTAAAAAACTAATTAACTTCCAGTGCTTTTTTGCAAAGTACATACATACTTGCATATGTATCCGGCATGTAAACTGAATCCTATCCATGATACAGTGTTGATGTAGTTTGTTTTGAAGTTAGGACTGTCCGTAGATAGAATACTGTGCTGATATCAAGGGTACACCTCAAAGGGGCTTGAACTGTGATTCAGAAAAGGGAAATGACGTGTGCATTGAAGAAGCAAATAATTACTTTATCATTCTTCTTGCGATAGTCTCCATACTGGGAGCAGGAAGCCCCATGCCCACAGGATGCAATGAGAAGGAGATGGGAGTCAGCCACCTCCATCCCCTGTACTGGGCCAATCCTTGGGATCTGACTGCATCACTCGGGTCTGACAGAGAGAGGGCTTCCCTGCCAGTCACTCCATACGTCCCCACAAATGGTTTCTCGTCTTAGATACAGGTTCCATCATTTGCTGTGCTTTTGCCTTGCCTGCAGGTGATGGCGAGGTAGTGTAAGTCATGAACAAGCAAAGAGTGAGTCGATGTGCAGAACCTTGTCTGTGTTCCTTCTGTAAGCAGGGAAACCTATTGCCCATACCCTCATCCACAGAGCCAGCCTTACAAAATGGTTCAGTTTGTAACCTTTTCTGAGGAGACAGGTGAAACTCTTAATACATTTTGATTGTCTCCATCATTTTGCTGAAAGAATCAAGTATTATTTCTTTCAAGGCATAACAGTTCATTGAAAATTGTTTTGCTTTAAGGATCAGAAAGAGTGATAACTTCTCCAATCTCATTCCTCCATGGAATACACTAGAAGTATCATGAGGAAAAAAAAATGTTTTACAGAATGTTTCTTTTCTTCTCCACCACAATATCTGGTGCTACACATTTTGCTGCATAAGTCAAAGAGGATGCCTGAAATCTTCAGCTACATCACATATGCAAAGGAAATAACATTCACTGGAAAGACAGTAAGTAAAGTAACAGTGTTATTTCAGTGCATCTTCAGCTGCCTGTGGAATTTGCAGGACACAGAAGGATAAATTATTGTTAAGTCTGAGCAGTAATAGCAAGTTGTATATGAAATTTGTACATGTTCTGTCACCATTTGACATCAGGGGTGTCATGTCACTGTGAGATAGGAAAAGCTTTACGGTCTCTTGCAGCAATGAAATACAATAATAATATTACACAGAAATTCCAGGTGTGCCATTTACTGTTTAGCAGACTTGAGAGACATCAGTTTGGAAAAATGCGTTTTCCTCAGCTCCCTCTGTCATCAGTGACCCTGTCCCAAGGTACTGGTAACATGTTTTTTAGCATGTTTATTGCACCTCTTCTCCAGTAGCACCTTTGCTCTAGGATGAGCACCTTTTCATGTAGCTCATTTCTTTGCTTTCTTAGCAGCTAAGGACCAGAGAAAATCACCTCTCCTGTCTAGGATCTAGCTCTGTCCTTTATCCTAGGTTCCCCCTTGTCTTTTAGGCTGAAACCTCCTTCCCTTCTAATATAGAGAGATACTTTTATAGAGAGAAGACATTTCCAGCATTGTCATCTTCCTCACAGAGAGCAAAAAGGAGATGTTCTGAGGTGTATCTGCTCTTGGGCAGCTCCAGAACCCAGTTTCTGCCAATGCTGAAAAATAGGCCAGTGAAGAGAAGCAGGTCCTTTTGGGACATCATTCATTTCATCATAAGACAGGCATTTCAAGTAGGTGAAAATGTACTTTGGGCATGCTTATGTTTTCCCACTGAGTATAAGGGGAACTTGTGTCTCTAGCGCAAATGTGGACTGCTACACTGGACATTCCAAAAGTAGATGAGGTGGACCCTAAGGAAGATGTGGTAGCTTTCCCAGCCTAATAATGATGCTTGCTCAGTTAAGTGTCTGTGTTGTTTGAATAAAAGTTGGTAAAATCAGAGCAGTTCTTTCTTTCCTGTATGTCTACTTTTATAGTAATCCTTATATGAATGGAATTTGGCTTCCATGCAGTCCATACATGCATCTCATTTAAGGCAGTCACCTTAATACTACCTTACTAATAAGTACAGAGGAATCTCTGAAGCATGATTCTTCTGACCTATTTAAAACATCTGTATTAGAATGAAATGAATTTCAGCAAATATAACTATTTGTCAGAAATTGGATCAAAGCACCTGATTCTGGACAATTGAAGCCAATGGCCATCACAGAGTTGTTAGCCTTTAGGAAGGCTGGTATCACTGTGTCAACTATTTCTTCCTGTTTTGGTGGCCTCTAGGGACTTATCCCACCATGTGGAATGCTGTGCAAATACAGAGAAGCTGACAGCTCCTTCCCAAGTGAAGGGGAGAGCTCACAGAGAAGTGATAATAGTGAATGAGGAAAACAAGTAAATAGGAAGATAATCCCTGCCCAGATGCAGAGATAAAAAGTAAGGTTATTAAACCATTTATTTCCCTTTCTTTTTGAACAAAGTTTCTTTTACAGGCTTCTCTAGTATATGTGAATTGAACTTGGTTAAAAATTCAGGTTTCTCTTAATTTACAGCAATGTAACTTTGTATCTCTAATGTCTCCCCATTTTGGAAGGAGATATTTGCTGCTGAAAGGTCTTCATAAACCTATCCACCTGTAGTCAATTTAAGGCCTTTAAATGTACTCACTAATACTCAAGCTTTGGAGGTAGTCTTCCTGAGAGATTTAAACTCACTCACGGGAGACTACAATCAGCTGACCAGGGGGTGGAGCCAAGGTAGTTGGCTGGCTGAGATTTAATCCTGGAGATTTAAACTGCTCAAGGGAGTGTAAGTGACCTGGAGCAGGCAAACAGGGATGTGGCACATCAGTGAGGTTGTGGCATGGCAGTTTGCACAGGCAGGGGAAGCAGGAAGGGCACAGCCACCCTCCCAGCTCTCTCTGGTGGATTGTGACGTAGGTGGGTGGCTGTGGTTTGTTTGTTTTTTCCTGCAAGTCAACTAGACCCAGCAATGGTTTACAATGAGCAAAAGCTGCTGGTGCTGCTATCAGGGGGAGTGTGCTAACCCAGACAGAACCCCCTGAGAAGGATGTGGCTGTTCAGGTCTCTGGCTGCATGGAGTGTGTGAGCCTGGCGTTAGTACCAGAGGACAGTGTGAGAGACACCTGTGTACGATGTGAGCAGGTGAATGATTTGCTGTGCTTAGTGGCAGAGCTCAAGGAAGAAGTAGAGAGGCTAAGAAGTATTAGGGAGTGTGAAAGGGAAATAGGCTGGTGGAGTCACACCCTTTCAACCCCAAACAAAGTCCAGCAGGAGACGGTGAAGCTCTGGCCCTCCTGCCATCAGGCAGATGGAGCAAACCAAGTAGATGGGGGGGAAGGGAAACCGGAGAGACTGCCATCACCTCCCCGGGTGCCCTTAAAGAACAGCTGTGAGGCCCTGCACCCAGAGAGTCAGGCAGAGGGCAGTCAAGAAGAGAATCTGTCTGGAGGGTCTCCTGGTTGCACCCCATCTACTAGATGGATCACAACCAGAGCTATAAAGAAAAAAAGAAGGGTAGTTGTAGTAGGCGGCTCCCTTCTGAGGGGAATGGAAGGCCCTATATGCTGACCGGACCCATCCCCTAGGGATGTCTCCTGCCTTCCCGGGGCCTGGGTGAGGGATATTAGTAGGAGACTCCCTGAGCTAATCCGGCCCTCTGATTATTATACACTGCTGGTCGTGGTCCAGGCCGGCAGTGATGACATAAATGAAAGAGGTACCAGGCTAATTAAAAAGGACTTCAAGGCACTGGGTAGATTAGTTAATGGGCCAGGAGCACAGGTGGTGTTCGCCTCAGTTCCTGCAGTAGCAGAGATGAATGAGGAGTAGGAATACTTGTCATCAATAGGTGGCTAAAGGGTTGGTGCCACCAGCAGAATTTTGGTTTCTTTGACCATGGGGCAAATTCTATGGTACCTAGTCTTCTAGAGTCAGATGAGCTTCATCTGTCTAACAAGGGCAAAAGGACTCTAGCCCGTAAGTTGTTGGGGCTGATCAGGAGGGCTTTAAACTAGGTTTGAAAGGGGAAGGGTTTGAAACCAGGCTCTCCAGAGATGAGCCTAAGGGTAGAAAGCCAGGGTTAGGAGTGATATCAGCAGCCCAGGTGAAATGCATGTACACCAATGCACACAGTATGGGTAACAAGCAAGAGGAGCTGGAAGTCATCATGTAGCAGGAAAGCTATGATGTAGTCTCCATCACGGAAACGTGGTGGGATGACTTGCATGACTGGAGTGCTGCCATGGGTGGCTACAAGCTCTTCATAAGGGATAGGTGAGGTGGAGGGGTGGCTCTGTATGTTAGAGAGTCTCTTGACACTCTAGAACTTAAAGTCAGTAACGATAAGGTTGAGTGCCTGTGGATCAGAATCAGAGGGAAGGCCAACAAGGCTGACATCCCGGTGGGAGTCTGTTTGTTATAGACCACCCAACCAGGATGAAGAGGGTGATGAATTATTCTACAAGCAGCTGGCAGATGTCTCAAAATCGCCAGCCCTTGTTCTTGTGGGTGACTTCAACCTGCTGGATGTCTGCTGGGAACTCAACACAGTGGGGAAGAGGCAGTCTAGGAGATTCCTAGAGTGTATAGAGGATAATTTCCTGCTTCAGCTGATAAATGAGCCTACCAGGGATGGGGCCCCACTAGACCTTCTGTTCCCAAACAGAGAGGGGCTGGTGGGAGATGTGGTGGTCGGAGGCCATCTGGGGCACAATGACCATGAAATAATAGAGTTTTCAGTACTCAGGGACACAAAGAGGACCATCAATAAAACTTCTACCCTGGAATTCCAGAGGGCAGATTTCGGCCTACTCAGAAGACTGGTTCAGAGGGTACCTTGGGAAACAGCCCTTGAAAACAAGGGGGTCCAGGAGAAATGGACATGCTTCTAGAAGGAAGTCTGGAACGCACAGGAGCAGGCTGTCCCAGTGTGCCAAAAGGCGAGCCGGCGGGAAAGACGACCGGCCTGGCTGAACAGGGAGATTACGAAGGAAATAAGGGGGAAAAAGAGAGCTTACCGACTATGGAAAAAAGGGCTGGCTACTCCTGAAGACTTTAGGAATATAGTTAGGTCATGTAGAAAGAAAATTAGACAAAGGCACAATTTGAACTCAGTCTGGCCACTTCTGTGAAGGACAACAAAAAGTGCTTCTACAAATACATAATAACAAAAGGAGGGGCAAGGAAAACCTCCATTCTTTTTTTGGACATATGGGGGAACAAAGTCAACAAAGATGAGGAAAAGGCTAAGGTACTTAACACCTTCTTTGCCTCAGTTTTCAACAAGAAGGCAGGCTGTCTGTCCTCAGGACAACTGGCCTCCAGAGCTGGTAGACAGAGACAGGAAGCTGAATAGCCCCTCTTTAATCCAGGAGGAAACAGCTACCTGCTGAGCCATTTGGATCCTCACAGGTCTATGGGACCAGATGGGATCCATCCTAGAGTGACGAGGGAGCTAGTGGAAGAGCTTGCCAAGCCTCTCTCTATCATCTACCAACAGTCCTGGCTCACTGGGGAGGTCCCAGATGATTGGAAGTTGGCAAATGTCACGCCAATCCACAAAAAGGGCTGCAAGGAGGACCTGGGAAACTACAGTGCCCGGCAAGGTTATGGAGCAGTTCATCCTAAGTGCAATCACACAGCACCTACAGGATGGACAGGGGATCAGACCCAGTCACCACGGGTTTAGGAAGTGCAGGTCCTGTCTGACCAACCTGATCTCCTTTTATGATCAGGTGACCCACCTGGTAGATGAGGGGAAGGTTGTGGATATAGTCTGTCCGGACTTCAGCAAAGCCTTTGACACTGTCTCCCACAGCATTCTCCTGGAAAAGCTGGCAGCCCACGGCTTGGACAGGGGCACTCTCTGCTGAGTTAAGAACTGGCTGGAGGGCCGGGCCCAGAGAGTGGTGGTGAACAGTGTTGCATCCAGTTGGTGGCTGGTTACTAGTTTAATATCTTTATTGATGATCTGGATGAGGGGATTGAGTGTACCATTAGCAAATTTGCAGATGACACAAAGCTGGGGGGGAGTGTTGATCTGCTGGAAGGCAGGAGGGCTCTTCAGAGGGACCTGGGCAGAGTGGAGAGATGGTCTGATTCCAACAGGATGAGGTTCAACAAGGCCAAGTGCCGGGTCCTGCACTTTGGCCACAACAACCCTCTGCAGCGCTACAGGCTGGGGACAGAGTGGCTGGAGAGCAGTCAGGCAGAAAGGTACTAGGGAGTTTGGATTGACAGGAAGCTGAACATGAGCCAGTAGTGTGCCCAGGTGGCCAAGGTGGCCAATGGCATCCTGGCCTGGATCAGGAACAGTGTGGCCAGCAGGACCAGGGAAGTGATTCTTCCCCTGTACTCAGCACTAGAACAGGCTGCCCAGAGAAGCTGTGCATGCCCCATCCCTGGAAGTGTTCAAGGCCAGGTTGGATGGGGCTTTGAGCAACCTGGTCTAGTGGAAGGTGTCCCTGCCCATAGCAGGGTGTTAGGACTTGATCATCTTTAAAGGTCCCTTCCAACCCAAACCATTTGATGATGATGATGTCCCAGGTGCTCTCCAAGCCAAAGGCAAGAGTTCCTTGCTCTGGAGAAAGCTGGAGAGCAGACTGTTACTTGGACAGCTGAAACCAAGCCCTTTTGAGTGAGGGGAAGCCCCACTGAAGGGGCTGAGATTTTTATAGAGGATTTACAGTTCATGGTTGTTTAAGTAGCCAAAAATGCACTGAGATGCTGAAGAGACTGAGGAGGAGAGAGCATATGACCAGCTAAACTCAGTGGTCATTACTGGAGGTATCAAGGCAGTACGTGCTTGGGCAGCTATAGTGTTCACTAGAGCTTTTTACATTCACATCTAACCAAATTGTCAAGACCTGCTTTTAGAGCAGCTTGGAGTATGACAACCCTTGCTGTGGTTCTTCCTGTACATCCAGCCTGAGTGTGCCAGATTCCTGATTAAGCCATTTGATAGCTGGGGCAAATGGTGTCCCATGTGATCCAGAAAGTAGGCTCTGGTTGCATCTGGGAACTGCACTTGAAAGATTACCCTCTGCCTTGCTGCAAAACTAATGAGTTCAGTTTTGGGGCAAATGTTCAAGGACACTACAAGCACATCCAGTGTGTGCTCCTCAAAGAAAGATGCAGTCTGAACAGAAACTGCACAACTGAAAGATGTGGTCTGTATAAGAGCATCTACCTGGGAATTGTGATAAACCAGCTCACTTCATGCATAGGTGGGAAATTGCAGTGCCCAAAGGAAAACAGAGTCGGCAGGAGTTTTCATGGGGATTCATATTTTTATCAGTACTTAAGAATGGACAAATGTGCTTCCTTGAGAGCAACTAAGAGGTCAGGTCAGCATCAAAAAAGAGCTTGACAAGAGTTGGTCCCATCTTGCAGCAGGGAGAGAGATTATATGAGACTTTAGATCTGTGAATGAAAAGCTTCTCAACCTGGAGGTTTCACTGCACCCATTGAAACAGGGCTTCTTCCTCATCGCAGCTTCAGGAGTACCTTACTGCAAGATACAGGAAGCCTGAGAGGGCATTTAGTCTTTGTTCAGCTGAGAGAAATCCTTTTGTGTCTCTAGTGCAGACAGACACATGTTGGGCACCAGCACACACAACAGCCTTTGGTTTGTATCCATTATCTATTCATGGAAAGCTCCAAATGGGCAGGAGCAGCCAGAATCCTGTTACCTGTTCACCCCAGGACTTTCCAGACAGCTTGCCCAGCCGTGCCTTACATTACATTGCCATATTGATGCCCCACTTCCCTGTCAGGGAGGTGAGGTGCATAAGAGTCCTACCAAGAGGACACCTGCACTTGCACCTGGGCCATGCTTGCAAACGGTGCCTGTACAGATAACAAATCTAATTTGCAGGCCACGTCTCTTACGCAAGTTAGACATAACCACTACATCCTCCAGAGTCAGCTACTCTTCCATTGTAGTCAATGTGAACATTTGCAGCTAATTGTGAACAGATTTTAGATCTTCAGTCATGGTGTTTTTATTATCCATGGATGCTGCTATTTTATATTCTGTGTTAGTATTCAAATAATATTGCATATGAATAGCATAGGATGAAATAGACCAACCACTTAATAATTTTAAATACAGACCTCATCAGCAAAGAAAAGCTAAAAAAAACTTGGTAAAGTCTGACCCCTTGCACTTTCACAGTAGTGAGTGAGCAGATTGTATTTCAAAGTGGTTTATTTGATGCTAAAGTGTGTGTTGTCTTATTAGTTCACAGTTATGTCCATGAGAAGATTTGCAAACAAGAGAGCAAGGGAACAAACATAATGATGAGCAGAGATAATGCACATTTAGATAAATTTTCTTCACTTACTCAAGCAATTGGGAGTTTTTAATGATTTAAAGTACTTCTAAAGTACAAGCTAAATGTACCACAGCACACTTTCTGCAAATAAGTCAGTGTTAGCAATTTAAACCCTCACTTCAGCATCACCTCTGTGATATAAATGGGGCTGAGAAGTGAGACAAGAAAGTGAAGAAACAGGCCTTTTAGTGTGGAACAATGAAGCCATAAGGTTGCAAAGTTCTACGCAGTCAAGGGGTTGAAATGGTGGATTTGAGCAAGGTGTGTGTGGGGGGGTTGTGTTAAATACAAGCTATCAGTCTGGTGCAGAAAAGCACTGTGAGTCGTGCCTAGATTTAACAGTCACTTCTGTCTATGAACAATTCTGCCCTCTCTTTTCCACCAGAAGCAAAGCAAAACATCTGCACCATCCACAAGTATTATTCACTGTTCATGATATTCTGTAAACCAGCATAGATTGCTGTATAAAGAACAATACTCGGACTCTTGCTTCTTGAGAATGAAAAATCTCAGACATAGCTTCAGGAGCCCGAGAGATCAGGGCAGCTCCGAGTACTCCACTCAGCCCCAGCGCAGTCTATTCCATGCTGTGTCGTATCAAGAAAGATGTAATGACTGCTAACCAAGTGGACATTTTCACAACCATTCCTTCTGCTGCATTTGATTTGAGGCATTCTGAAGTCAACACATTTAGTCTGATGTTTGAACAATACACTTTTTAACACACTCCATTTTCTTTGGCTGAAATTATTCTATTGTAAAAGGGATTATTCACGTCTTGTGTTTTACTGTTAATAAAGAAATTTCTGATTTAAGAGCTCTTTCCCTTGTCATCTGCCATTCTTCTCTTTGAAAGAGATTGGCCATGGAAAACTCTAGGTCCCAGTCAGACCACAAGTGACTGTAGGAACTGGAGCATTTAGAAAGCCTTTATTCATACAAGTCCATCTTGGGCAACAGAATCAGTGATTGCACTAAGTGAGTAATGGTATGCTAGACACAGGAAAATGTACTGAAAATTAATATGGCATAAAATCTGGATGTATAGTATATGAATCCTTCACTGTTCTGTGGTAGATTTGGTGATTTAAGAGGATGGCTCAGCTTACTTTTGAAGGAGACAGCTCTGATCTGACAGGCAGTCAATGAGCAGTAATGCTGCCCTATGACAGAGGCCCTTGCTCTGCACCAGACTGACATTAGTGGAAAGACAGACTTGCAGCTGCACAGTTCTTGAAATGCTCAAGGAAAAAGACAAATACAGTAAGAATGCACTGTTACAGAAGTGTGATGTTTTAATCTTCCTAAAATTCAGATTTTGTTCTGCAATAAAAGAAGCAAGGGAGTAGACAACATAATGAGTCTCAGAGCCATGCAGGCACTGCTGAGTTCACACACAGCTTGGGAATCCCATCTGGAACTCTGTGCAAACAGGACAGCCCTGCTGCCAGCACATCTCCCAACACCTGCACTAACCTGTAAGGCACTGGTATCACAGACCACCAAAAGTACAGGATAGGTGAGCTGCACTGTACTGAACATCTCTATGCACAGCTTCAGCAAGTTGCATTTGTTTTGACGTAACCAACTTGTTCAGCACTGTCCTAACAAACACTCCCTGTGCCACCTTTCTGCCGTGAGGGTTTGAGTTTTTTAAAAGTTTAATCAGATCTGTTCACCTAAATGATCTATTCGCCTTTCATAAGCTGACCATTTGAAACAAAATCAAATACTTTATTCTACACTTTCAGCCAATTATGTTTTCACATATATTCTAATACACTGAAAAGTAACCTGATTTTACCTAAAGCTAAAATAACTTTTTATACCAAGAGCCTTGGAAAACAGAATGCCATCTAGTCAGAGTTGGCTGTTTTAGTAATGGAGAAAAAAACTCAAACATGTAAATTTAACAAAACAAAAAAGAACAGGCTTTGATTTTAAAGAAAAACAAAGATTTTACTCAAACACTTATTGGTCCAGATATACAAAGTTTTTCAAGTTCTTTTTAAAAGAACAACTTGTGCTAAATACAATAAATCCCAACTGAACGAGTTTTATACATACAAAAAGCACAGCTTGAAAAAATCCATAAGACTAACAAATACTCCTGAAAAGATACTATTTCTTGGATCAAACTGCTGCAATAACTTTAAAGTAGTACTTTATAATAACCACCTACCCATCTGGATAACCTCTATTCAGAAATGTGGTTTAATACAGAACTTTGTTTTAAAAACAAAACGTGGGATATAACACATAATATAGTGTTTGGATGTTTAACCCAATCAATTGCAAGTTCATCAGCACTGCAGCTGATATAGTATCAGTTGTCTTAACAATATTTTAACTGTAGTTTTTTTTAGAAGAATAGTTTTTGGATTAATTTGCTATTATGAGTTAAAAGCTTTAAAATTTAATTTAGTAACTTAAAAATGAGTGATAATCTGCAATTAATTTATATTTCACATATAAGAAGTTGGTCATTACAAATAACTCCACAAAACAAGATGTAACTCCAGTTTCATACATTCCACCTAATTCTTCTTTAAAGCTTTTTGCCATTTATCTGTTTTGGAACTTTTAAACACAAATTCTTTTACATGCTATGCACAATGAAGCATTTCAAACCTACTCAACTTGTAGATAATGAACAGATAGCAGGAGGATCACCTACTTGTACTTTCCTGAGCCACTGGACTGACTTCTTGATGGCATGTTATCTTTGCCTTTAGTGCAAGATTCTACTGGACAGTTCTCATATCCCTGAGTAATTACTTGTTAGGTCATGCCACTGGGCTGGCTCAACTTCAGAACTTTATTTCACAACTTCCATAGAAAGTAACTGACTTCCTTCAATGATTGTCATCAAAGACTGATTTAACTGTATATATAAAAAAAAGGTTAAATTAAATGGAAGACTTTGTTAGGTAAAGGGTATACAGCTAAACATTACTACTATAAACAATTTTTTATTAAAAAATTAAACATTAAAATGAAGTTTTAAAAATAATCAAAAAATAGACTCCTCCAGATTTGCAGATGACACCAAGCTGAGTGGTGTTGTTGACACAACTGAGGGATGAGATGCCACATAGAGGGATCTGGACAAGCTCGAGAAGTGGGCCAGTGGGAATATCCCACTGTTTAACAAGACCAACTGCAAGGTGCTGCACCTGGATAAGGGCAGCCACTGGTATCAATACAGGCTGGGGGATGATCAAGAGCAGCTCCGCTAAGAAGGAGTTCAGGGGCTGGTGGATGAGAGGCTGGACATGAGCTGGCAACTGTCTCCTGGGCTGCATCAAAAGGAGCATGGCCAGCAGGCCAACGGAGGTGATTCTGTATGTTGATGCTGGAATAACAAGGCCTACAGTCAGCAATCAGGAGGTCATGAAGCCAAAGAGCTGGGATCCCTTGCTAAAGAGGCACTGGAAAAGAGGCAGCAATTTGCAGTCTCAGGAGATGGCTCGTCTCAAGTGTGAGGGCAAGATACACATTTAAGGAAGATCTTGTGAACTTCCCAAGAAAGTGGACCACTCCAGATAAAGGTATCCAGTACTTGAGAGAACTAGCAGTGCTAATGAGAAGTCATCTATAGTAATCTAGGACATGATAACACCCCTAAAGACCCAGAGGATGAACCTTGTACAAAGGCCAGGTGGAGGAAGGTGGTTCAAAATGCCCCTGCATCATATTCCAACAGCCTGGTGGCATCATATTACCCAAAGATGGGTTCACCAGCTGTAGAGGTGATGTCCTCCTGGCTTCAAAACATAGAATAAACTCTAGGCGCTTCCTCATTCCTACGGGCCAGCACCTCAGCCCTCAAGGGAAGCCCGAGATCGGTCCCCTCCCCAGTCAGAGGGAAAGGAAGCCCCAAGCACAGGCCATGTAGTGAACTCTGGTTCTTTCTGCATGACCACAGGGAAGACAAAAGGAAGTGGGATGGCAAGCCCACCTTTAAGCTGGAAGCCCGGGTATGTGAATTGAGAGGAAAGAGAACTGTTAAGAAGGGGTTATCCAAGAAGGCTGTCAATGTAGTTGCCACAGAGATCCAAGAAAGCAATCAGCAACCTCCCATACATGAAAGGACTTAAATCAACTCCTTTGATCCTGGTGAGGGGACTTCTGATCTGGCATCACAAAGGTCAGACAGTGAATACTCTAACCAGGAACAGGAATAGAGGGTCCCTGCCTTCAGCCAGGAGAAGGAAAGGGATGACAGGGCCTACTGGACTGTGTGGATTTGACAGCCTGGCACATAAGATCCACAGAGGTATAGAGCTTTGGTAGATATGGGTGCACAGTGCACACTGATGCCATCAAGACACAGGAGTGCAGAACCCAACTGGACCTCTGGAGTGACAGGAGGATGCCAAAAATTGTCTGTATTAGAGGCCGACATGAGCACAGCAGCGGACAAGTGGGAAAAGCACCCTATTGTGACTGGCCCAGAGGCCCCTTGTATCCTTGGCATCGGTTACCTCAGGAGAGGGTATTTCAAGAGTCCAAAGTAGTACCAATGGGCTTTTGTTGTAGCTACTGTGAATACAGAGAAGATCAGGCAGCTATCTACCCTGTCTGGCCTCTCAGAAGGTCTCTTCATCATGGGATGATGATGATGGGGCCCCATTTCAAGTGGGGCCTTGAACAACAAGCCTTTGATCAGATCAAACAAGAGATGGCCATGTGGTAGCTCTGGGGTCTGTTCGAACAGGACCAACCACACAAAATATCCTCTCTGCTGCAGCTGGGGAGCATGGTCTCAAGTGGAGCCTCTGGCAAAGAACATCAGGAGAAACCCTGTGGTTTTGGAGCCGGAGTTATTGAGGATCAGAGGCCCACTACATGCCAACTGAAAAGGAGATATTAGCAGCCTATGAGGGAGTTCGAGGCACCTTAGAAGTTGTTGGGACAGAAGCATGTCTCCTCTTGGCACTGCGTTTGCCTGTGCTGCACTGGATGTTCAAAGGGAACATCCCCTCAATACATTACGCAAGCAGTGGAATAAGTGAGTAGCTTTGATCCCACAATGAGCCTGAATGGGAAAACCCAGTTTTCTGGGAATCCTGGAAGAAATTATGGACTGAAGAAAAGGCAGAGATTTTGGAGCACTGCCTGAGGAGGTGACTTGTGCTCAAGAAACACCACCATATAATGAGTTATCGGAAGACGAAAGAGGCTATGCTCTATTTACTGATGGATCTTGCCATGTGGTAGGAAACCATCAGAGGTGGAAAGCTGCTGCATGGAGTTCCACACGACAAGTCATTAAGACCACTGAAGAGGGCAAGTCAAGCCAGTTCGCAGAAGTGAAAGCCATCTAACTAGCCCTTAAGACTGCTGAACAAGAAAAGTGGCCTGTACTGTACTTCTATACTGACTCCTGGATGGTGGCTAATGCCATGTGAGCATGGCAGTGTGATACACTGAGAAAATGATTCGAGCTAATTAAGAGAAAACAGTATAAGGTCAATATGGCCTGGAGAGAAAAGAAAAACAAGTCGTAAAACTTAATTGGGCCCCTATAAAGAGATAAAACAAGTTACCTCCCTTTTACCTTGTGTAGGATTTATAGTGAGAGAATTTTGTTTAGTTAGCTAGATAATAGCACCTTTCTTAAAATTTATAACTTTGTATAGATAACAAGCGAACATCTGCTGAAAGTCTGATTTAACAATATATTATGGATGCTTATAGATAACATTCTTGTTAAGAAATATCTGTGGAATGTCTGACCTAACAATGTGTAATGTTTATACTTATGTACAATGAATATTCATGTAGTAGCTGGAAATAAATGTAGAACAAATGTCTTCTTTGGGTGTGACAGGCGTTGGGAGTTGTTGAACCCCTTCCCTGATCACCCAACGCTGAATTTGCTTTTATCATATAATAAAACTCTGATTGGAAATTGCCCGACTGGGTTTCTATTTTTCACAGCAGCAATGGAAGAAGGCCAATTGGCAACACAGGGGTAAACCCATCTGGACTGCTGCATTGTGGCAGGACATCGCTGCACAAATGGAAAATATGACTCTGAAGGTACATCAGGTAGATGCTCACATGCCCAAAAGTCATGCCACTGAAGAACATCAGAACAATAAGCAGGTATCTAAGGCTGCCAAAATTGAAATAGCACAGATAGAACTAGACTGGGGGAAGGGCCCATGAAACATCAGGACATCTAGGAAGAGATGCAACAATGGGCTCATGATCCATGGGGTCGTGACCATGGAGTCCATCACGCAGATCATTCATGAATGAGAAATGTGCTGCAGTGAAGAGAGCTACACATGTAAAATTACCCTGGAATAGAGGGAACTGGGATTTCTGATATGGTGAGGCCAGGCAAACTGACGCCAAGGTAAGCGTTACATACCACAGTGAAGCAACTACTGGTTGGCTGGAATCAGATCCTGTAAACCAGGCCACTGCTCAAAACACTGTCTTAGGCCTTGAAAGGTACATTTTGTAGCAACACGGTACTCTACAAAGAATTGAATCAGACAGGCTCACTTTCGAAATAACCTTATAACCTCTTGGGCAAAGAAACATGGCATTGAGTAGATATATCCCATCTCCTATCACTCACAAGCCTCTAGAAAAATTGAGAGGTATAATGGACTACTGCAGACTATGTTAAGAGCATTAGGCAATGAGGCATGGAAGCACTGAGATGCTAATTTAGCAGAAGTCAGCTGGCTGATTGATTTACACTAGAGGATCTGCTAACTGCCCTGGTCCCAACCAAACAAAACCCCTGCATACTGAGGGGGGAGGTAAGCTCCCCATACTACACACAGGGAAGCTGAGTGTGGATTTCTCCTCCCATGGGAAAAGGCAAACCCATTTGTGGGATTGTCTTTGCTCAAGGACCTGGGTGTACTTGATGGGTAATGCAGAAGGATGGGGAGACCTGGTGTGTGCCTCAAGGAGATTTAACCTTGGGGGAAAAATAATCTGTGGTGGAAATTGTATGTTGCAGGAATGACATGAACCAATGAAGAGTGGATTTTGTGAGGTGCAAGGAGAGCATGACAATGCCCTGAGCTGGGCTATGGTAGTGTCCAATGATTGAGTGTGCTGCTGCTCCTGTCCTGACCACCCATCCTGATGGAATGAAGTCCCAGTCATGGCCTGGTTTTGAACATCTGGAGGGGTGGACGAAGCCCATGAAATGGGAAAATAATAGCTATCTGTAAAAGGACAGGGGATAGTAGTTAATGCAAATGTATACATCTGTATGCAAGGTCAACCCACTACAGCCCCTCTACTTCACTCTAGTGAGACCCTGGAGTACTGTGTCCAGCTTTGGGGCTCCCAATGCAGGAAGGACATCCACCTGTTAAAGCAAGTCCAGAGGAGGGCCACCAAGTTGATTAGAGGGATGGAGCGACTCTCCTGTGAAGAAGCTTTAAGGTCCCTTGCAACTGTTGAGGAATACATCCGGTGCAGGTAGCTCATTTTGCAAGCTGCAATTCAAAGATGCAGACTGAGATGCAGATTGAGCTCTAGCTAGGAGCCAAGAGACCATGAACTGCCAAGCCAACTCTTTGCATAACAAAGGGCATGAAGTCCGATGGTACTAGCCAGGTGAGTGGACACAGAGCCACATCAGGAGCCAAAGATTCAGGAGGAAGAGCGAGACTTGCTGGCACTTAGACTGTGAGGGTATAAAAGCCCAAGGGTTCCTTTGTTGGAGGTCCCTCTTCAGAGGCACCAGCTGGGGCTGTTTCTGTGTGACTGCGCTGTGAATAAAGTGCTTTATGGAATGAGACATCTGAGACTCTGCTATAGGAAACGTGAGGTCGAACCTGTAAGGAAACCTGGTCTGACTGCATGTGAGTGGGGTTTGTAGGGAGTCAAGCAAGGCAGAGAGCCATCAGCTCACTGGAGCCACTCGCAGTGAAGGGGCTTTGGTCCCAGCAGTTAAAGTCTCTGGCACTGGGAGCGTGACTGCCAGAGTCTGGTGAATGGTCAGATTGGGAAGTTTCCTTAACACAATCCAGTCCAATCTATGATTCTATGATTTGCTCAGAAGTTTGCTGACACCCAAGCAGCTCAAAAGCTCAAAAGTGCAAACAAGATACAAATACATAACAAAAGCAACTTTCATTTTCCTTTAAACATTGAGATTCTTTGTATTTATACAAAATACAGATCCTATCCCTCCTTCAGCACCAGACTGATCTGAAGGTCATTGATCTGTTCTCATTACCCAGGGGCTCCTTGAAACTGTTGTTGCCTTTGTTCCAAAGCTTGTTGACTTAACAGTTGCTGTTGTTTCTGTAGAAACTGCACTACTTCTGGGCTTCTGAGTAGGGACTGAAAGAAAGAAAGAAAGTGAACTTTACTTTAGAGAACTCACATATTTTAAATAGCTATATTATGTTTATATTATAATATTTTTCCATTAAATTAATTTGCGCATTACTCCTTGCTGTTCTTTAACCGTGGCAGACAACTAAGCAGCAGCCTCTGCTCACTCCCTCCCCTGCCCCCTCCCTGCTGTGGAATGAAGCACTGTTCAGCAATAACTAAAACAACACTACATTATTAACACTCTTTTCATCACAAACCCAAAGCGCAGTCCCATACAAGCTACTGTGAAGAAAATTAACTGTATCCCAGTCAATACCAGCACACCCATCCAAACGAGAGTTCAATCAAATGCAGAATTACAAAACACACTCACAAGACATCTAGGCACTGTTTCAAGACACCACCAGGTAACCAGAAGCAGCATTAATACACATCCTGAAAGCAGGTTCATAATGTAAAGAATATACAATATTGCAAAAAAACCAAATATATCAAACAGGAATAATCTAATGACATACTGAAAACAAACACCTCTCAATTGTGTCTTCAGTTTTACGCCAATTTCTATATTTCCCACTGCAGATAGCTCAAAAAGACTATAATAAACAAACAAAATACTGTAATTCTGCAGCAAAGCTCACATTCCTATCAAGAGTTCAAGCATCTGGAGTATTAGCCACATGTTTTAGTTTTAGGTAGACCTGCAAGGAGCAGGGACTTGGACTCAATGATCCTTATGGGTTCCTTCCAACTCGGGATATTCTATGATGCTGTGTTCACTGAGTGTGCAGAATTTCCCAACACTTCAAAACAGCAGTCCAGCCAGAAGGACTGAAAATTGTAATGGAGAAGCCAAAGAAACTGTAAGTACTGAATTATTTTCCTTCATTGGGCCTAATTCTTTAATGGAGTAACAAAGTGTTTAAAAACTCAGAACACATGCCATTCATGCACTCTACAGATGAGTCATACTGTTTACAGTTTATTAACACATACATACACAATCTTAAGTGTGATATATCTACAACTTCTAAAACACATCAGAGTAATTAAAGCTTACATCAGACATCAGTCCATACATTGTTCTACCTAAAGCTTTGGTTTAACAAGCTAAAAAACCTCAGTTATACTATAAGCACTATTTACACTGAAGAAATAACTATGCCTGTTTATTACTACCATAATACACAACTTCAGTTAATGTGGCAGTGATCACTAAATTCAGTTATCTTAGTATTCTTCACAGAGAGGCCGAGGCACATATCTGCTCTGCAGCATATTTCAGATTTGAAAATATGCACATGTAGTGAACAATCTTAAACTGATCTTCTTTCACAGCAATGCCAGTTAAGTAAATAAAGGTGGTGTAACAATTTTTGAGTTCAAAACCTCTACGAAAACAAGACTTACCAGCCTTTTTTTATTCAGTACTTGTTCTAAAAGAGTAGGTCTTGCTGGGCGATCTCCAATGGATCCTGTTCTCTGCTTTGTAACAGGAACTGAACCTTCAACACTATCCTGCACATGAAAAAGAGAAATTGAGACTATAAACTCTGATATAGTGATACACAGAAAATCCCAAGAGTAAAGAACATTTGCCTCCTAATCTGCAGAGGAAAGTAACAGCACAGGAATGGAAATTTATCTATTCAAGACTGGGCCTCTTCTTTCCACATCCTTTCACCGTTTCACCAGTCACAGCAAAGCAATGCAGCTGATTTAAGTCTTACACACTGCAAAAGTAACCAGGTTACTAGGGCTAGTTGTAGCCTTGAATTTATTTGACTGAATTTCTTAAAAAAGAAGTCACTTACAACAGTTCAGTCTCCAGCTTCTGAAAGTGAGTGATATTTACCATTTACAACTGGGTAGGAATGACAATACTTCTAGTACCAAAACAAAACATACTTCAGAACACTATTATGAACTTGCTAAAGCCCCAGGCTTACTTTTCTCTTTGCAAGTTTATTCTGTTTGTTGTACAATCACCAGTCATCTGAATTAGACATATGAATACAATATGGCTCTACAATCCGCTCTGAAGAAAATATCAATGGTTTGGAAAATTTAAACCTATGTTGAATTCTTTGTGTATTAAATTCATAACTTACTGACACTTCCATTTACCTGAAAGGGATCAAAAGGAAGAACAAAGTATCCCAGTATCTTTCACTTCAATCCTGTCCACAGAAGTCAAAAATGAAAACATCTACTGGGAACCTAACTCTCACCCCACAAGACAACAGTATCTTGTGAAGTCTTAACAGAGACCACTGCAAAAAAGCATACTAAGTTTAGGACTAAATATCCTGCCTTATTCTGCAAGTTCAGGCCTTAATTTCATAACATTCAAAGCAACCTGCATTTGCAAAACCTGGGAAAAAAGCAAGCTCACTTTCTTCCAAAATGCAATAATCACTATTTCATGTTACAGATCAAAAGATTTTAACCCATCACTATGCAGTATGCTATGATTTTACCCTTCTCCCATACTGTCCTTTTTTCTGAACTAGCAAAAGTATTTCTGTAGACTGAGCAGGAAGTAGTTCTGTAGACCCGGCTCTGAGCAGGATGAACTATCAGAGAAGAAAGAGAGAAGAGGGGAAGTCATGCCAGTATATAAATCTAGAATTCATTTTGATCTTGACTGAATACTGTGTGCAGCTTCTGTTCCCTCACCTAAAAGAGAAGTAGCCACTAGAACTAGAAAAGGTTAACAGAATGGCAAGGCTAATAAAAGTATGTAACTTTTTCCTTGAAAACAAGCATGTTAGGCCTTTTCAATGCAGGAAGGAAACAACTTAGGAGGCAAGTCTTAAGTGTCACAAACTGAACAGAATTAGTTGTTCACTGTATCTTCTCATGTAAACACTAACTGGCAAATCAGGTTGACAGCAGTAAGATTCAAAAACAAGGAGATCATACAAACCAAGCAGCAGACCTGAAGAAACTACCAGAATGTAACAGATGCTCAGAGCTTACACAGTTCAACAAAAAATCCAAAATACTACATGGAACAGGCATTACTTAAGAGCTACAAAACCTACACCTATTTCAGCAAGTCCTTTGAACTGAGAGAGAAGATGAGAGAATACTTCTTAGCAGCATCATGTACACTTCTCTTTTTTAATGCACCTGCTTCATGCCAGCTTTTACAGCTACACAAAAAAAGACTCTTTAGTGTGACACCCAGTATGGTTACTATTATATTTATATGAAGAAAAACAGAAAAAGGATAAGTTTTTTGGTGGTTAAGTTTGCAGTTAGATCAGTTGCCAGCCACATAACTGGAGAGACAGCTGTGCTGACATAAAAGGGTTGCTTCTAGCTTAAGTGTCAGGCAAGCTTATGTTTTTTTCCTTCTGGCAATCACTATTTTATAGTTGCCCCTTTGAGCACAAACTAGTCAGCACCTTCAAGAGTAAAACCATTTCCCTCTTTCTGTCTCATCTAAATACAAGATCTTAAACGCTAACTCTGTAACAAGTGACCAAAAATGTGAAAATGTGTGATCCTGGCTGTGTCAGTAACTGTAGAAAAAAAAACTATTTAAAAAGTCGAACGTTACCATCAGCTCTCCCACTGACAATTTTTCCCCATCTAAACAATACACATAAGCTTATAAAAAGTAAGTATGAACTAGCAGTGGTCTAAATATATAAATGCCACATAATATAAAAAATAATAACCGAAAAGCATCTTGAAAAACCTACACAACTGATTCTTATATACAATATAACCTGATATCTAACGGCCTTTGTGACTTTAAAACTTATTTCAGTATCAACTGAGCAAGAAATCTGACAAGAAGCCTCTCTTAGATCTATACTTTCACCCTTCCTCCTGTGAAAAAAACCACGCGCTACACAGCGAAGCATCCTCTAGCAAGAATTCTTTCCCTGGAATGTCCTGGTCTAGCTGTATGCTACTACAATTTATGTCAGAGAGTTAAGAAGAAACGGGCTTTGCTCCGGCAAACCGGAGGAAGAGTGAGCTGTAGCACCGCCCCACATTTCTGCCCTTTCCCCTGGCCAGCAAGATCCCTTTCCCGGGTCTGACAGGAGCCGATTTTCCAGGGAAGCCGCAGCCCCCGGGCACCCCCCGATGGGTGTCCCGGCCGAGCCCCGTCCGCCACCCCGCCGCACCTCGGCCCGGGAGCCTCACCCGGCAGGGTGCGCCGCCGACCCCTCCCCCCCCCAGGGCCTGCGTTCCTCTTCTTGCGTCTTGTGTACTCTGCTCCTGTAGATCGTGTTGCGGTGCCGCTTGCACATCAG
This sequence comes from Manacus vitellinus, assembly GCF_001715985.3. Classification (NCBI taxonomy): domain Eukaryota; kingdom Metazoa; phylum Chordata; class Aves; order Passeriformes; family Pipridae; genus Manacus; species Manacus vitellinus. The sequence goes on along the minus strand of NW_021940208.1, from coordinate 20,364,351 downwards.
GCTTGCGCTGGCTTCACCACCTGCATGGGTCTCGCTGCAGCCCTGGTACGGACAGCGCTTGCACTCCCGCCGCCGCCGCCTCGCCCGCTCGAGCCCCCGCCGCCGCCCCGCCTCTGCCTCCGCTCCTCCCTCCTAAGCTCCTCCAGCTGCCGTGCTCCGCCGCCCGCCGCCTCGGCCTCGGCCTCCTCCTCCCTCGCCTCGGCCCCGCGGGGGCCTCCCCACCCGTACAGCACCATGAAGCCGCCATGCTGAGGAGGGCGGGCAGCGGCCCGTTCGGCGCTCGACACCGGCGTGCAGCGCCACCCCGCCGTCCCAGCCGCCGCCTCCCGCGCGGTGGCCGCCGCTGCATCAGAGCAGCGCGCTGTTGCGGCGCGAGCGAGGGGGAGGGAGAGGCGGGAAGAGGAGGAGGGCGTAGGCGAAAAGCGGGGGCCGTTGAGCGGCGGGCGGGCAGCCCCGTGGGCGCCCCTGCCCGACCGCCCCGGCGCTCCCCGAATCTCGCCGCTTGTTCTCTCGCCGCGCTCCCCACGCGCGCAGGTCGCCGCGCGCGCCGCGCATGTGCCCGCCGTGCTGTGGGAGGGGGCGCGGCGGGGCGGTATGGCGGCGCCCGCCCCTTTGGGTGGTCTGGGGGGGTTCGCCTCGAGGCTGCGGCGGCGTACGATGGCTGGAAGCCTTGTTAGTCACGGCACAGACACCAGTGTGGTTTGGGCCGGTGTGACGTCCCACCCTTAAGGGAAAGGGAACACCCGAGATTCGTAAATGCTCATGATCGAAAGGAACGACAGAAGTCAAGAGGGTCCGCAAGCAATCGAAGTTTTATTAGTAAATTGCACACTTGGCATGGAAATCTATGTGTTAGCTCCTGACCTACTCTACAGGCGTATGGCAGTGGGTTTTGGATAAAGGGGAAGCCTGAAAGTGAAGAGAGAAAGGAAGAGATGAAGTAAAGGGGAGTGAGGGAGAGGGGAGAGACAGAAAGAAATAAAGGAAGGGAGAGAGAAAAAGACGTTCAGAATCCTGGGGGTGCCACCTGGGCTTGTGGGGATACCATTTCATGGATAGGTTTCCTGACCCTGAAGATAGGTTTCTTGCTTTCCATGTAAATTAGTTGTCATGTGCAGTCTGTTCTTTCAGATCTTTCTGGGAATGAGTTGGAGGACTTCAGGTGTCTTGGGTGGTCTTGATCCCCCGCTACTGTCCATGCCCATTTCTTGGCCTCATTCCTGGACTTGCACAGTACTGTGTTGTGCTTATCTCCAGAACAAGGGTGTTTGTCCAGAAAAGTGCTGCCCTACCTCCACATGTTCCCCTTCTCCAGTCACATCTTGTTCTTTGTCACAGCCTGTTAGTACCAACAATCCCTGTCTGTTAGTACCAACAGTCCTTGGTTGTCTCTCACAGCCATCTGGCTCTCTGTTCTTGAGACATACACATTAGCCCATTATCTTCTGGGGTTCTACACCCAGTCAGCCTGCTCAGCCTCCTGTCCTGCTCTGGTCCTGTGATGTCTGTACAGACCTAAACATTCCTGCTACTGATCTTCCGAAGTGCTGTCTCTAGGCTGTACTTGTGTCCTTGCTTTTCAGCCACTGTCACTTCAGATGGGGGACAAAGTGATGCGGTTTGGCTTCTCCCACTTAGCCTTTTTGTTTCCCCTAGCTTGCTGTTGCCACTGTAGCTTTCAGCATGCTGCTTCTTTCCCTTTCTTCCTTTGGAAATCGATTCTCTCTTTGAGTTACTTCTGGATGGCGGTTTGGATGCTTCTTCCCTATTACAAGGTTCATCTGAGCAGCTAAACTTATCTTTACCCAATTCCTGCCAAGTACATTTTTGCTAAGTAAATTTCTTTATTCTGCAATGTAAGTGAATGGTGTATCCATAATCTTAGATGTTTTGTCACTCCTCAATCTTGTCCTTTTCTCTGCAAAGCTCTTGCATTTTATTCCAAGAAAAACATTACCTGTAATGCAACTGTCGTGCCTACCTTCAGTATTCTTCTTACTTACTCTTTCTGTGTCAGGCACTGGATTTTCCTCACTCCTGCAGAGAAGTCCCACTGAATGCCATCTCCTTGATCTCCTGCTGTTTTCCCCCCTTCATTTTTCTTACCTCCTTACTGTCTGTGGGCTCTTGCCTTTCTCATTGCATGCATCGGTTAATCCCATATTAAAGAACAGTACTGACTCCATTTATTCCCTGGCAATTACCACAGTCCCCTTTTCCTTTCATTAAGGTAAATTATTATGCTGTTTAGAGTTGTACCATTCCATTTCACCCTCGATCTTGTCATAATACAGTTCTTCATTTGTCAAAATAGTTAATGATGTGGTATAGTCACAGGCAAATTACAGTCAACGGAGTAACTCTCTCTTCATCGCCTTTGACCCACCAGTCAACTTTAATATGGCTAAGGTGACTCCCAGCTGTAGTGTTTAAACTGGAATTACAAACTATTTCTTTTTTGGTCAGTGAAGACTTACCCTCCCCACATCTGCCTCAGTGTCTTCTTCATCTCTGTTACAGCCATGCTGGGACAACTTACCAGAAGCTTTCTTTAGAACTCAGCCTTATATCTGTGCCTGTAGTGAAACACGTAAAAGTTACACGTAGCCTTCTTTTTCTCCTACCTCATCTCTTTTATGTCAGCTCCTTAAGACAGAGGCTGTCACAAAATGTTTGGGTTTTTTTTTTCACATTATAGTTCCATTGAAATATTTTTTTTTTGCTTTAAATGCATCTTGAAAGAATTCCATCTTAAAATTCTAAGTGCTCCTGAAATTAATTTAAAGAAAAGTTCAAAGTAATAACAAATCAAAATCAATAATATTTTTCTCCAGCCACACTCCCTGCACGTATCCACATGGTAACTAAAAGAAATGGAAAGCTGATAACCTTTAAATCCTGGGAAGCAGAGTTGCTTGTGTCCTTCACTACCACTTCTCTGAAGCCCCACTGAGACACATAAGTTTGTCATGGGCCAGTCAGACCAGTAGACTGAAGCACTGAAAGGCTACATGAGAAAATTTTTCGTGGAGTTAGGGTTTCCAACCAAATGCTCTGCTGAAAACTCCCTCCGTTTTAGAATAAGTTGGATTCTGCCTTAGACACCCTGGTAATACATGGGGATTTCACTGGAGAGTGTGCCTGGAAGCATACTTCAACTCCATAGTTCTCATTTTCCTCATCTGAAGAACAAAGAGCAACAGAAAGCTGCAGAAAACCAACAGTACCTTACAAAGGTACTGAAAGGGTTAATTAATTAGCAAATGAATTTTATATTTAATGAGCCTAATACTGTATTGCAACGTGAAGTTTTATCCTGTTCTTTTTACCCCAGAACCTTATCATCTACTTGCTTTAGGGCATAGAATCATAAATAGGAATTAAATTAGTGTGAGCTAACAAATTAAGCCCTTCTTAAAAAGCTGCCATTGATGCTTTCTATTTTTATACGCCTAGTTCGCTCAGAAAAGAGAAATCTGTGATGGAAAAGAAATAAAGGAAAATAGTCCTTTCCTTGGGCTGCACTTCTGTCAGTCTGGCTCTTTGGGGAGGAATGTCATGTTTGGAAAATTTTGACACCAGTCTGTACATCATTGCCATCCAGCTGCATCATGTTTTGTCTCCCCAGCTGCAATTAAAAGGAGATGCCAAATACAATTATTGAAATCTAATAACTTAATTTGTCCATTTGCTGACATCTTGTTGTTTAAGTGGATTCTGTAATTTTCTGCTATCTCTTTTGTTTGTGTTTGTGAAATAGTTCATTTTAATTTCTAGATTTCTATGCTAGTTCTTAATATCCAGTTCTTAGTTGTCTTGGGAAACAACATGTATTAAAAAAACAGATACAGGTTATGATTCAGGAAGGTAATCATCATTGGAGAGGCTGATTTGTCTTACTTACAGACCAGGATAGTACTAATGATTATAGCTGAAGTAATATTTTCAAGTGTTGGAAGTTATTTTATCACTATTTGATTAGTTATGATATGAATTTTGTTCACTCAATATGTGTATCTATCTATCTGTCTGTCTATCTGTCTATCTGTCTGTCTATCTATCTATCTTTTACACAGAAGTGCATTTATCTTTATCATTTGCTGTAAGAGCACAGGCCATACTAAGAACTTCTATGAGATGTGGAACTATGAAATTCATACCTCCAGTGTTGTGATAACCCTACAAAGGAGACATAATCTAAATGCAAATTATCTCGTAACCTTATTGATATTGGTTATTTGTTATAAAATGAACAGGTTGACTCAAGGAGAGCATTTGGGTTTTTAAAACAGGAATGAATGGTACTCAAAAGATGCACGGGAATGAAGACTGCTGGAGGGCTGAGAATGAATAGTTTTTAAAGCACATTTCTTTAGAAACACATTGTTTGATGAGGGAATCAAAATGCAAGTATATATAGTCAAGAGAGATTTTTCTGCTTTGTTGTACCTTGTACTGCTTAGCAAACTCCCCATTTATTCTTCCTACCTGCTCTTGGGGTTCAAGTCAAATTGCACAGTGATACAGTCATGGAAAGATTCAAAAGCTCAGCAGTCTAAAAACAGATCTGCCCTCAAAGGAGGACAAAGCTCAGAGTGATCAATGTACTTACTGATACAAATGCCCAGGTGACAATGGGTGGTGAAGTCTTATGAATAATAGAAAGCAAAGGAATTCAAGCTGCTGTAGTCAGCCTGTTAAAGCTTGGTTTTCAGATAAGTGTACAAAAGTTTGATGCCAATTTTATCAAACTTTTCATTTTATAAAAATAAACATCCTCTTTTACACCATTCAAATATATTAAATGAGTATTTTCAGAAACTCATTAGGCTTTATGAATTACAGACAAATTTATTTTTGCAAATCATGGAAATAAAAAACTAAACAGAACTTTTGTTTGCATCATGGATATGTATTCTGGGTTTAGTGACGTGGTCCCAAAGGGAAAAAGGGGTTCGCCACTCTTGGGATGGTTGCAGAAAATGGCACTTTATTAAGGGAGCTCTGGCTTTATATAGGGTTGGGGGTAGAAATCGCCAGAAAGAGAGGAGGAACCAGGGAGGAGCATGCAAATAATGACCATAAAAGGAGAAATAGGGGTTGACATTACCATATAGGGTATCATGGCCATAAAAGGAATTGCTGCGATGCAGCAAGCAGGAGCCAATCAAGGACAGGGATTAAAGGGTGTACAGGACAGAGGGATTTTTCATAAAACTGTTTTACAGTACAGTTGAGGGTAAAATACAATGGACTCTTGAATATAACAGTAAAAATCCAAAATGCATAGGGGTTAAAATTCTCAGTTATTTCAAAGAGGGGTTTCATTCTCCGGGGTACCACAGATCTCGTGACAAATCTCCTGTTCTCTTTTCCATTTCTTGTAGCCTTCTTCATCCTCATCCCCGACAGTTTAGTAAATGTGTGACATAAAATGGTCATCAGAAATAAGTTTTGAAAGAAAACAAGGGCCTCTCTCATTTTGCAGAGTCTCCCCTTTCATATATTTACATTTAATTAGACATAAATTAATCAGCTTATAAATAAAATTAACATTCACATTCACAATATAATAAAACCAATCAGAAATAGGCCTGAATAAAACTGTGCAGGACAGGAGTTAGAATATGCTCTGAACCTCACACCGAACATTTATTAGCCTGTGTGCTCTCAACAGCTTTAATTACTAGAATACTTCTAACTCTCAGAACAATGTTTCTTTGATGTCATTTTCAATTGCTGAAGTAAAACTTATCTGGAGCCCATTTTGCTAGTCTAGGTGATTTCCATTCATGATGAATGTATGGGTGATAATTGCTTTTGGCATCTGAGCAAGGTCAGTGTCATTCTATTCTCCTCTCATGCAGGGCCAGCATCCTTGGATGTGTTCTGAAATGTCTCCTGGTCTGTGTGAGTCATGATATAAGGCTTTGTGGTATGGAACAGTTATCACCTTAGCAGAGGTCAGTGTTGCTAGTTCTAGCTATTACTGTTTCACAGATTGATACCCTCTCAATCTAAATCATTGAATTCAGGCCTAGTTTAAAACAATCTCTCTCTCCTTATAGCCAAGAAACCATGAATAACAGAAAAGAAAGGGATAGTCACTCTGCTTTATGAGGCAGTAAATGTCAATAACAGGATAAATTTACAAAATAATAATAAAAAAAAAGGAGCGAGCTTGGTTTTAGACTATGAAACATTCTCTTTCAGTAGAAGTAGGGAGAGCCTTGCTTATTAAGGAAGTTAAAACTAGATGGAAGCAAAGCTCTAGATAAGGGAAGTAATCCTCTGTTGGCAGGGAAATATGTCAGATTAGCTGCTCTGTCCATTGCCAACAGCTGTGGCTGCCAAGCAACTCATAACTGTATCTGAATGTCAGCATCTTTTCCTTCCTATTTTGTAACAATTGCTAACATTGATCATGTGTTTTGGCCTTTATGCTGACATACATAAAATCATAGAACAGTTTGGGTTGGAAGGTACCTTAAAGATCATCTAGTTCCAACTCCCCTGCCATGGGCAAGGACATCTTCCACGAGACCAGGCTGCTCAAAACCCCATTCAGTCTTGGCTTTGAACACTTCCAGGGATTGGACATCCACAACATCTCTGGGCAATCTGTGCCCATGTCTCACTACCCCTATCTTGGGACCCCAGAGCTGGATGCAGTACCCATAACTGTAGAGCAGAGGAGCAGAATCACCTCCCTCACCCTGCTGGCCATGCTGCTTTTGGTGCAGCCCAGGATACAACTGGCTTTCTGGGCTGCAAGGACACATTCTAGGTCATGTTGAGCTTCTTGTCATTGACTCCCTTTCATGATCTATGGGAGTTACACCTTGGAGTTACTCCACAAGTTGTGTTCGAGTAGTCTTTTATCACTTTAATTGAGCAGTGAAATATTTCCTGTATTGTTCTCATAAGTATGTTTTACATGTCATTTCAAGCAAAAGTTGGAAGATTTACTTCTGGTGTGGTTATTTGGACAGCAAAATTTATATTTTCTATTTCTGGCTTAATGCCACACATTTCTCACATATAAGTGTTATCAAAGGTGTCTAGTTTTTCTGAAAGATGTATTTCACACTTGAAGGGGACTTAAAGTCCCCCTCATGGAAGGGGATGGTTCTGACCCATTAACAGGAATTTCTTTCTTGAACTGGAGCTATTTTTGCATACTTTTCTAGCACTTTGTTGAAGCCGTGAAATAGCAACTTTGTCAGTTCTTCTACACATTCACAGAGGGTTTTCTGTTTTGTTCTTCAATAGGAAACTAAGTTTGTTTTGATTTGTTCTATTTAAGCCACCATTCTTCAAAGAGTAAGAGAATCACAATCCCTTTGTCTTCTTTGTACTGCAGTGATACCATACTGATGGAAGCCTTTTCAACCTAAGGCTACTGAAGGCCCACACTAAGACCTTAAACCATCTTGTCCGGGAGCTGCTTTATGCTGATGACGCTGCCCTTGTTGCCCACACAGAAGCAGCTCTGCAGCATTTAACATCCTGCTTTGCAGATGCTGCTGAGCTCTTTGGGCTGGAAGTCAGTTT